>NC_090932.1:1160067238-1160370268 GCF_040938575.1 Ambystoma mexicanum | reverse complement strand
AGTTGATCCGGAGGAATGCAGTGAAAAACGTCCTCCTACCAATGTAATATTCTCTCAAATACGCGTAACAATAGTGAGTCACAAATACAAGCAGTCCACCTTTAGTCCAGACCGAGGCACAGGTTATGCGGATTCGCCACCGCATAATGGCCCAAACCATTTATGCTGTGGCATAGGTGCAGAGAAACAGACCATGGGAACGGGCAGAATACATTTGACAGGAGAAGAAAATAAGCAAGGAAAAAAAGCGTGCAGGTGCTACTGCATTTCTGATTCCAACCGCCTGGAGAGAATAATGGTTCTGTGTGGTTGAAGTCCACTCAGGAAAAAAGGGTGATCAAGAACACCTGGTGATCTTGTGCTATGAATGCTGCACACAAGAGTAGAAAAAGCAAGCATCAACCTTTATTGTGTAAGATTAAAAAAAATGGGTCTTCAAGGCCTAATGCCATTGCTGTTTCAGTGTTGCACCCAGGTAGAAACGCGACGGGTAGGTCTGGAGCAAGTGGTGCTCATCGACCAATGCATGTTGTTATTGTGACAAATGGTGTTCTTAATGTTGACCAAGCTGAAGTGTGTGAGATCAGGTAGATCAAAATGTTGTCTGGGTTGCAGGGGTGAAAGTTTCAAGTGGCATGCAAATAGCCAGGCATAAAAAGGAACTCCATTCTCCATGTGCAAACAGCATACCATTTATCGCCAAGAGTCCATTATTACTCAGCACTGGCTGGTGACGTGCACATTTTTAAACCGTGCAGAGTTGTGATGAGGCTTCTCCAGAGAAGGAGTGTGGCTTTTTTTGTGTGGACAATAAGGTCCCCTTTAGAATATAGTATTATGGGGCATATTTATTTATTACATTTGTTATACACCCAGACCCTGAGGTATCACGGTGTAGTAGTTCGGTTAATACATTTTCACAATTAACAGTAAGGAAGTCAGGGCAAAACACAGAAAAGAAATACAATATACAAATCAAGATTACATCGGCAAGGAGGAGGGTAGTCATCGTGGACAGATAAAACATTAATAAGGTAGGAGTCTAGTTAGGCTACATGGGGCGAGTTAGAATTGGTTAAATAGCCATGTTTTTAGTGATTTTTTAAAATCGCTGGCAGGATTCTTCGTTCTTGATGTTTATCGGGAGAGCGTTCCAATGTCTAGGAGCCAGGACTTTGAAGCTGCTGCCCCCAGTGCTGGAGCTTTTGTAGCGTGGGATTTCCAGGAGTGAGTTTTTGCTAGATCTGAGAGTTCTGGTGGAGGTTTTCTTTTTGTGACTACATTATTAATGTATTTCGGGGCTTTTTTGGCGATGCATTTATGTGTAATGCGTAAAGTTTTATAAATGAGTCTCGCCTTGATGGGTAGCCAATTGTTTTCTCTCCTGATGTGGGAGATATGATCAGTCTTTTTTTTATACCTAGAGCTGCACGTAGTGCTTTATTCTGCATAAATTGGAGTTTAGCGAAGTTGGTGTTAACGTGCCTAGAAGGAGTACATTGCAGTAGTCCAACTTTGAGAGTATTAGGGCTCTTGCTAGGGTGACAGTTTTTAGGTTGGAGGAATTTACGACTTAGGGCAATAAGCTTAACCGTGTAGGAGGTGGCTGAGGAGAGGGTGTTTATTTGTTTCGCCATAGTTAGATAGGCATCTAGGTAAACGCCAAGGGTTTTCACCTGTTTGAGTACAGGTATTGTGGTACCATCAATATTGAATGCAGTATAGTCAGACTGTAATGAGTTGATTTTAGTTGGGGACCCAACTATAAGCAGCTCTGCGCTTTCGTCATTAAGACAGATTATTATGGGCCATCCAGTTTTGGATTAGTGCATAAATTTCATTAATCAGTAAGGTGTCCTGCTCGTAATTACCCGATAGGGGAATGAGGATCTGGGTGTCGTCTGCAAAGTTCGTACAGATGACACCCATAGCATCGAGTGCTGTAAATAGTAGCTTTGTGTAATTATAGAGGGTGGGTGATAGGCAGGATCCTTGGGGGACGCCTATGGGAACTTGTATGGGGTCAGCCGACTCTTTGCCGATAGAGACTTGTGATGTCCCCTCTGCTAGGAAAGATTTTACCCATTGGGTTGCATCCTTAGAGAAGCTAAAGTCCTTGGTTAAAGTGGCACACAGTTTGTCATGATCTACTAAATCAAATGCCGCAGAAAGATCCAACAACATTAGTAGACAAAGTTTGCCTGCCTCTCTTGTGGAATCCCTCTAGATTTTCAAATTGAGGAGTGCCGTTTGAGTACTTTGGTTCGGGCGAAATCCCGATTGTCTACCACCTAGGAGTTGGTGTTGCTCTAAATGATTTTGGATGTAAGCTATTTTGTCTATTATTTTTAAATAGGAACAGGACCTTAGTTATTGGTCGGTAGTAAGTGGGGACTGATGGGTCAAGTGTTGGCTTTTTCAGAAGAGGAGTAACCCATCTGTGCAACAGATGCTCAACCCATGAGCTGATCCCAAACCTCTTGACATTCTATCGTATCACCCTGTTGCTTTATACCAGCTACCCTGAAAGTGAGATGGTCACAAACTACAATCGTTCACCTAGTTTGCCCAGTTTGCTGCCTAAGCCAAGCCATCAAATCTGCTTATTCCATTTCTTTCCTGTTACATAACGAATACACAAAGCTAACTAGATGTTTAAGCAAAGTAGTGTTCAATAGTTCCATCCAGTCTATACATCTACAAATCTACTGCAATACCATGCACAGTAGTTGGCCCGCAGAGCTCGCTTTGCTTCAAGATTATGATTGCTTTATATATTAACAAGTGCATGGAGAGGTTGGGAGCAGAAGAAGAATCTGCAAGTAGCTGCCCGCATTTCATGCCGGACTGCTGCACCTCGCCAAAACCTGTGCTTGAAGGCGGTGCCCCTGAACAAGTCTCCACTGGAGTGCCCCCCCCTCTTGGCTCACATCCAGGACCTGAAAATATTTATTTCCAATTAGACATCTATGCAATTTCATTGCAAGGGAAGCATGAATTGATGGGGCTCCGAGTGCTTATAGCAATAAATACTGCTTTCATGGGTGTACAGGGTTGGTATTCTGCGCTTGGGCTTTCCTCGTTCAGGCTTGAGGAACTTTAGAGGCCCTGTACCTCCCCCAAAAGTGGTATTTAATGCTATATTGAAAACAGTTGATCTCAATGGCAGGCAACTGCCATCTTGTCCATCTGAAGATCACAATTACACTGACTGCCGCTTCACCATACTACATACTTAGTCTCAGGCTAAGACTAACATTGTGAACCTTTTGATTTACAAAACTTCTGAACTTCTCCTTACACAACAAATGGGTGAAGCATATAATATATACGGGACACTGCCTTGTTCAACACCAGATTTAAATAGCAAACTCAGCTAATCATTTTTTTTTTTAAACTAATTTATGCCATGAATACTCCAAATACCTACTACATAGGCAGTCACACAAGCTCGCCAGGCAAGAATGATCTACTGGGAGTTCAATTGGAGTTTATGTACAGTAAGGATTCCAATTGATGCCCAAATGAAGTGACATTGACCAAAAAAAGATAGCAAAAATGTATTCTGCGGTCCTAGTTCCCCACATCCAAGAGATGAACAAAGTGATCTTGAGAAACCCTGATGACAGGAAGATCACTGAAAGCTTGATCGCACTTGCAGTGGCAAACTCAGGAGACTAAGTTATAACGGTTCTTATACGGCGCACCGTTGCCCCCTCCGTTGTCTCTTGGCGCTCTGGCAGATCTGTAATGCATGGTGGGGGGCTCGTATGTTAGTATTATTCAGCAGAAAAGAAAGCAAGAGAGCTGTGATGTGCTGTTGGCAGCTTCAGTTCGATACACCGGTAACTGAGCGTCGGTGTGTTTTTTCAGTTGGTTGCCGGCATTTGGTGTTGGGCGAGATCACGTGTGGTTTGCGTTGTCGTCGTGGTGCTGTAAAGTGCGTGCGGTTTGTGGTGCTGTATAGGGATGGTTGCGTTTAGTTCAGAGTTTGAGAGGTTTATGCAGAAGGGTGGCTTTGTTAGTGGCAGTACATTTCCTTTGCAGGATGACTATCTCACACCCTAGGGGAAAAACAAAATATCACTATCTCATTTGGGCTAGTTGTGAAAAGAGACTACCTCACAAGATTAGGGTAAGCACAGAATTTGACTACCACAGTTTGGAGAAATGGGTTGAAAGCTAGCTATGGCTGACCAACACAATTGGCCTAAATGCAAGATATGGAGGACTGACATTAGCAGTCAGTCTTCTAGTAGGTAATAAGAGTGGTAGGCCTTTACTGGAGTACAGTAATGGCTGTACTCCCCACCCAACCACACTCATCTGTCGCTGCTGGTTGACTGCAGCAGAGTCTAAGGAAGAGACACTAATTTAAGGCCCTCCCTGCCGAATTGCCGACCACCCTGTAATGTCACGTGTATATTCACAAGGTGCCAGTTGTCAGGTCAAAAATAGCTCCACGAAGTAGTACATGGTAAGCTAACAAGGATCTTCGATGCAACAAGCAGGAACAAAATTCCTCCGAGCTTGCAATTACTTTGATCTCAAAGGTTTGAACCTCCTCCAAGTCAGCCCCATTTGGGAATCGCACCCTTCCAATAAGAAGATTAGTAC
Source organism: Ambystoma mexicanum (assembly GCF_040938575.1). Classification (NCBI taxonomy): domain Eukaryota; kingdom Metazoa; phylum Chordata; class Amphibia; order Caudata; family Ambystomatidae; genus Ambystoma; species Ambystoma mexicanum. The sequence goes on along the minus strand of NC_090932.1, from coordinate 1,160,365,651 downwards.
AACATGTTGCTAGCGTTTCCAATTCCAACTGTACCCTTTACCTCATCAGCTTTTAGCCAGCAAGAGAGACTGGGAAGCATCCGTTTGAAGGTCAGGGCATTGTGTGGCAGGTTCTATGCATAATTCCTAGTCGCTTATCTCCAATTTCACCACTGCCTCTTGTTTGTTTGCTGTTAGGCAAGAATTGATGTAATAACCGTGTGGGACACTACACAATCCTTGTCCTCTTGGTATTAGGTAACCCCACCTTTTGGTATAGGCCTGTACTACACAAGTTGGTAGTGTGACTGAGCAGCCAGGCTTATCTCAAGAGAGGTAAATGTGAGCTGTAGAGGTGTAACAATGAAAGCCACCAATACAAGTTGCCAATACTCAACGTTTGTTATAAATGTATTTAACTGTAGTTTTTAAATAAGCATTCTTTAAAAAGGGCAATTAGTGTAACAAATAAATACACTTTAAAATCAACACAAAGCTAGTAGATACTCTTTAGGGATGCTTCTTACACACTTCCTACACCCTGAGGTGACTTCACTAACTCGGACAGTAATGGCGGTAATATATCTAGTACACTTTCTAGATCCTGAGGTTTGTAGAAAGGAAATGTTAAGGGGAGGAAAATCCGTTAAAACAGGTTCTCAGAGCATGTGAGCACTTTTAAATCTTCCAATGAAGTCTAGATAAAAACATTTCACAGCAATAATAAAAACCCAAGGATCACCTTTGAGGAACAGTAAGTGTCAAAGTCAAATGGACTAGAAGAGTCTTCAGGGAGCCAGGATAGCAAAAGCCAATTGGATCACAGTCTATGGTACTGAGGCACTTCTTGGATGGCGAAGTCTTGCGCAAAGTTGTTTGCTGAAGAAAAATCACTGTAGGGTCACAAGCGGTTACACTTGTGAAGGGTAGAGTTGAGATCAACTCTAGAAAAGTAGCTTCTGCAAGTCTCAATGGAGAAGAGCAAAGCAACAGACACTGTGGTAAGTACCCCAAGACAGAACAGTACCTTCGGTTAGAAGATGAGTGGTCCAACTGGCTTCTGTCTGGTTGTGCAGCGATGCAGATCCTGGGCCACAGTCGTGGGGACAGGAGGGAGGACGTCTGTGGACTTCGCGGCAGCAATTCGGAGGCAGCTACAGGTTCTTTTCAGCCCAGTGGCACTTCACGGTTTCAGGGCTCAGTAAACAGCACCACCACGAACCTTGGATACCAGTTGTGCTTCCTTCACTCCTTGAAAAAAGTAGATGCCTGTGGAGTTTGTCAGACTCCAAAAAACAAAGAAAACAATCCAAATCAGGTCAAAATACATGAGAGTGAGAAAAAGGGCTCACTCACTCCAGGGTTAAAATTAAAAAGTCCTAAAGTCCAGCAAAAGAGATGGGGGTCTTTAAGGTTGAAGGGAATTAGCACAGAAATGAGACTTCTCCCTCACAGTTGCCAACTCATTGTGTTTCCTTTTCACACTCTTCCACTGAGTAAACTGGGTTGTGGGTTGCTGTTGTAGTGCTGGCTGGAGCACTTACCCAACTCCCCCACACCCGTCCACCCTTACTCTTGTACAGAGTGGTGTGATGTTCGTTGAGGGTTCTAAAACTATTGTGCATCTACAGAAGCAATTGGTCTCTAGTCGGTCTGCTTCCATTTTGCATGTCGTCTCAGGGCACATGATATGAAGCCTCATTCCCTGCCACTGAAAGTTCCAATTATGGTACGCAAGTGTGTTACGCTACGTTAGGGTCACTTGTAGAGTGCTCATACACTGCCAAGATGGTTTATTAGCATGAAGCGTCAGCAGGGCAAGTAAAGGGAGAGGTGGATAATGTAAACTAGGAGAACAGCAAGGTTTGCAGATGACCGCAGATATAGAGAGGTGGCACAAGAGAGCCATGACCTAGCAGGAGCTTTTGCCAAGCGAGGGAGCAAGAAATTAGAAAGAGCAACCATCTTTACAGCAGAGACGAAAACAAAGAATGTCGAGACGATGGTTAGAAGAATGTAGCTTGAGGAAAGGAATAATGAGGAGTAAAAGATGTCTATGTGAATAGAAAGAACAGTGAGTGAGATTATGTTTCATGGACAGCCAGTGAAGTTTAAATAGACAGGGATATACGTGTTCATTTTAATGAAGGCCAAAAATGAGACATGCAGAAGCATTCTGAAGGAGCTGAAGATGATATAGGCAGGATGGAAGCCCAATACAGAAAGAGATGCCATAGTCTAAGCAAGGCTGGACTTGAACAGTCACTACAGAAATTGCTGCTGAAAAAGAGAAAAGTGGGGAAATGAAGGTTGTAAAAATAAACATATAACACACAAGGGAACTTATTTAACTTGGGGGATGAGAGTGAGTTGAGAATACAATTTTACACCTTTTTCACTAAAGTGACTGGGGGTGAACAAGGTGGTCAAAGACTGGGCGTCCAAAGAGAAGGGTTATTGCCTATGACCAGAACCTCCGTTTTATTGGAGACAAGTTTCAGATAGTTGTTAATCATCCAGTTAGAGATTGGAAGCATACAGGAGGGAAAGCTAAAGATTAAACAGGACTGCAGCCCGTTGAGATTAAGGAGGAGTTGGAAATCATTGACATATCTATAGAAAGAAAAGCAAAAGGACTGGATTAGGGAAATAAAGGGTTGAATATAAATATGAAAGAGAAGGGGAGAGAAAGAGGAACCCTGTGGGACACCGCAAGTGATGGGGCAAAAAACCAGTGAAATGGGGGGTTGCAGAGACTGCTTGGGACCTGCCAGAGAGAAAGGATGAAAACCTGAAGGGGACACTCCCAGAAATGCCTATGGCACAGAGGCAATCACCGAGGATGAAATGGTTGAACATATGAAATTCCACTGACTAATGCAAGAGACCTAGGGCAGCAGTTGAGTCATTGTCTGCCACTAGGCGAAGCTCGTCAAGGGCAGTGGTAAGGAAGGATTTAGTGCCATGACCACGGCGGAAAACCGACTTGGATGGGGTGAAGGAGAGACTGAGATTCAAGGTAGCATTGAAGTTTGGCAGAGGTATGGGATTCCAGTAGTTGGCCGGGGTGGAGAGAATGTAAACTTGACAGAAATTGGCAGGTGGTGGGGGGCCAAGGGAAGGTTTTTTGTCAATAGGGTAGAAAATATGTCAGCACAAAGCCAATCGAAACCGAAGAGTTAAGATTGGCTAAGAATGAATTAAAAGAATAGTGGATCCAAGCTTAAGAAGTCAGATAGGTACACCGCAATGGGATAAAATACTTAGGGGTTGCAGTCACCATCTGGGCGACCTCTATAAAGCTAACTACCACCCGCCCCCCCCATTAATGAGTACTTTGTTTGAAGAAATGGTGTGGTCTCAGCGGACACTTTCATGGGTGGGGAGATTAAATGCAGTGAAAATTATGTTGCTGTTTAAGATTCTATATCTAGATCAGATCCTCCCCATAGAAATCCCAAAGGAAGACTTTTCTGAGTTGAAGCATAGGACAGTGCGGTTCATCTGGTAAGGTGGAAAACAGAGTGGGTTACACCACTCTGATAATGCCACGGATCGAGGGGGAGGGGGGGGGGGGGGTTGGGACTGCCGGATATGAATCTGTATAATAGAAATTATGCACACAAAAAAACAAACAAGGGGGGTGGGGGAGGGGTTCTGGGAGTCCCTCTGCCGGACATATTTTTTTGCATAATTTAAGAAACTTTGGGTCTCACCTTAAGTTACTAGGGGAATCCAGACGTGGAGAGGCACAGCTCCCCACCCCCGTACTGATGAGGTCCAACCATACCGAAAAATGTGTCTGGGGTTGCTGTTGGTACTCTTGTTCAGAGGAGAATTGCCTAGCATTTCGGTGCTTGACTGCCCCAGGGCAGGACAAAGACCGATATGGTTTGGGTATTTCTCCTCTGTGAAAGATAATGAGCTAAAGACTCTGGGTAAGGCTCTCGTAACTGTGACCAATTTCTGGCAGAGGGACTCGCAGGACGCCCCCCCTCCCTTGTTTTTTGCAATGACACCAATATACAAGTATTGCCGGCAGGGCCTCCTCCAGGTGCAAATGGCCAGGCTACGCAGGGGTTGTTGTTGCACCTAGTGGCCCAAGGGTGTAACCATAAATATCCTATCACCACTGACTGGCCCAGTGAGGAAAATAAGCGGTACATGTTAAAGAGGCAATTCAGAACAGAGAGCATGCTGTGAATGAGGCAGTTCATGTAGACTAAACGGAACATATGGGGGTGGTGCCACTGTCAACCAGAAACAAGATTATAAGTACTGCCCTACCCGCATATAAAAGTGTCATTATGACTATTAGTAGGTATACCTGGCATTCCAACGGATGAGGTGGTTGATGCAATTCGGCAACTGTCGGACCTGGGTGAATGGGACAAAGGTGAGGACAGAGAGACTGGCGCAGTGAGAGAAGAACGGATAGTAGACTCCCGGGTGTCAAGAAAGGAAATTGAGTTATACAAGGCTTGCAAGGAGCCCTATAAACAGGTTAAGATGCAAGTGGCGACCAAGCCAAAATAAAATCGTTTTTTTTTAATTATTTTTTTTTTAAAAAGGAGACCCTTCACCTTTGGCTCCTCCTGAGGAGGAACCGGAAGAAGGGTCTATGGGAGTCCCTTCCCAGTACCAGCCAACGTATGGCGATTTGATTATGGGGAGAGCAATGTTAGAGTCCGATTCTAGATATGATAATTCTAAATTTGACTAGGATAATGGCCAAGCCCCGGCAGCGTCCGCTCATACAAAAGTTGACAGATGACCACGTGTTAGTGTTAAGGTATTTTGGAAGCATAGAAACACACAAGAGGTCGGAGCTTGGATAGATACCGGGGCGGAGGCCCGATTGATTCTTGGAAAACCTTCAAGATTTAAAGGTCAACACTTCACTATTACCGGGCTTGGGTGTGGGGGGGGGGGTGGTTGGGGGGGGGGGGGGGGGTGGAGAGGAAACGCCAGCAGTACAGACAGGAGTGGAGATGAAGATGAAGATGGGCAATTTGCCAAAAGCAGAAATGTCAAGTGTTGATTGTCCCGATGCCAGAGTATAAAATTGGTTTTGGCATTATGGAGGGGTTGACTTTAGGACTGGGAGGTTAAAACCTATCAGTTTGGAGTGAACACATGAACTTGTACGCGGGTTATTGTAGGCAAATTGAAAATCCCTCCGGTGCATGCGCCTTTGGCCACAAAGCGTGCATCTATGAAGCAATACTGCATTCCCAGGGGACATAGGGAAACTTCAGACACCATTAAGGAATATGTAGAAGCCGGAGTGTTGCGTCCAGTTACTACTGCTTCAAATAACCCAGGGTGGCCTGTGAAAAAGGGGGGGCGTGGGGGAAAATGGGAGCTGGAGAATGACTGTGGATTATAGCGAATTGAACAAATACACTCCCCCCTCAGTCCCTGCAGCCCCAGATACCATCACGTTAATTGAGAACATACAAAGGTTTGAGGGAACCTGGTATGCGGTATTAAACCTAGCAAATGTACCAGGAACAGTTTTCATTTTATTGGAATGTGCGTCAGTAGATCTTCACGAGGTTGCTTATGGGGTACTTGCACAGCCCAACCATTTGTCACCAGCTGGTGGCAGAAGATTTGGATAAAATTACTGTCTAAACCTGACATACAATTTTCGCATTACATTGATGACATTTTGATTCAGAGCAAAGATGAACGATTTTTCTAAATCAGTTGGAAGTTATCATTGATTGGCTGAAGAAGTTGCGGGAGATTAACCCTAACAAAATACAAGGGCCAGCTGGGACTGCTATATTTCTGGAAATTCAGTAGCATAATGGGCATCGAGAGATGGTGCTGAAAGCTTAGCAAAAGATACTTGAGTTTACGACTCCTGTGAACAAGAAAGCTCAACAGTTCATAGGGCCGTTTGGGTTTTGGAGACAGCATACACCACATTTAGGGCAAATATTGGCTCCACTCTACAAAGTGATGGGAAAGAAGTAAGAGTTTGAATGGGGAGAGGAACAAAGAGTGTTTGACTTAGCAAAAGACACTGTGCATGCAGCATGTGCTCGATTTGCAGCCTTTGAAGTCAGGAGAAGTGGAATTAAATGTGTCTGTTCAAGAAAATTATGCCAACTGGAGCTTGTGCCAAATGCAAGACAGAAAGCAGGTTCCCTTGGGATTTTGGAGTTGCAAATTACCCGAGGCTGTTGATAGATACACTCCGTTTGAGAAGCAATTGCTAGTGTGTTTTTGGGTTCTTGTTGATACTGCACAAACGACGGTGGGTCATTATGTACTGACCAGGCATGAAATCCCGATACATGCAATTGGTTTTAAGTTTTCCTAAAAAAAACACAGGATAGGACACGCCCAGGAAGCCAGTATAATCCAAGTGGAAATGGTATATCTAAGATACAGCAAAATCAGGAAAGGGTGGGGTTGCAAAACAACATGCGCAAGTGGCTAGTGTACCAGCTGGAGACTAATGCGTGACAGACGTGCACGAGTCGCCAGTAAAACGGGGAGTACCTTATGGGGATATGACAATGGAACAGACAGAACATGCCTGGTTCACTGACGGCTCTGCTCGCTATATAGGAACTGAGCATTATTGGAAAGCTGGGTCGTATAATCCCAAGACAAAAAAAAAAAAGATCTGAACGACAGGTAAAAGGGAAGAGCAGGCAATTTGCAGAACTTTATGCAGTGTATCAAGCTTTGAAACAAGAAATACCTTGTCAATGCCATCTGTACACACATTCATGATCCGTGGCTAATGGGCTAGCTATGTGGCTGTCGACATGGCAAAAAAATAAATGGGTGGAAAATTCATTCAAATAAATTGTGGGGAAAGGAGCTGTGACAAGATATCTGGGAAATACTACCACAAAGTGAGGCAACAGTGCATCACGTGGATGCGCATTGTACTACTGAATCATTGGGAACGTTGGTTCAATTCTGTTGCAGACGGACACACCAAGATTTCCTCTGTGGACACGGAGGCTCAGGAGGGCGATCTCGAGGGGTTGGCAAAGTGGGCACACCAGAAATGTGGACACTTGAAAAGGCTACTTGCGGGTGGGCACAAGCTCTCAGGGGATTACTATCCCTTTAGAAGTAGCGAAGATGATAATTCTTTAATGTCCGCTGTGTCAACATCAGCAGCACAAACCCATCCCTCATATTGTCTAGGACACTTCACGAAGAGGTAAATTGCCGGGTCAAATCAGGCAGATCTATTATATCGACCCTCTTCCAATCAGTAAAGGCTGTCGGTACACATGCACGATTGTGGACATCTGATGGCGCTGCCATGCAAGCGAGCCACACAAATTAACACTATTAAACTGTTAGATCAGATGACGTTGTATTATGGTGAGGCGTTGCAAATCCAGAGCGATAACCGGTCGCACTTCAAAAAGGTACGTTAATATTCTGAAATTGTCTAGGAGTTCCCCCCCTTCTCACCTGGATACGGTGTTTGCTGGCGTGGTTCGATCGCTGCCTTCTTGCGAACGCTCCTGGTCTTGAACAGCGCTGCTCGATTCTCGTCTGGTTCCAGGTTGCGTTTAGTTCCGGGAGCGCGAGTCCAGGAATCCGGGAGTCTTGGAATAGCTAGTAATGCTCGGAATCAGGAAGGAGGAAAGGGTCAGGAGCGGGTAATAGCACTGGGACAAGGAAACAATACCGGGAGCTACAAACACACGTCTGAGGCTACTCTACAATAGCATTGAGACGCGGGGAGCCGCGGAAGGCGTGGTCTATAAATAGATCTTGCCGCGTTCAGCGCATGGAGCGAGCAAGGGCTTCAGCGCTTGACAGCCATGTTGGAAGTAGTACGGAATGTAAGCCCAGTTGAGACAAGGAAGTCCAAAAGGGGCGTGATCTGAAGTTCATGACAGAAATACTGTCAACAGAACACCATGGAGTGGCTTTATCATGTACCATATCATCCCCAAGCGGCCGCTTTGATTGACGCATGAATGGTTTGTAGAAAGAACAATTGCACAATCTGGCAATGGCAGCCTGAATGACTGGCGTGATCGTTTTTGATGTTCTGCACATTTTGAATAATAGACCATTGACTGAGAATGAAACATTGTTGATGTGAATGTTGACACCTGCATTGCAGATGCAACCTAATCCAGCTGAAGATACTTTATTGTAATGGGAGATAATACCAGGTGCTTTAGCTCCATACTGCGCAACCCCAAAATCTGCAGGGGTAGATTGCATTCTCATCAAGAAATCATGTTAGAACCAAGAGGTATAATACCAATTGTCCATGATCAGACTAGGGGAGCCCCCTACAGCGTTAAATACTCGTGGGGACTGTGGTTTTGGCTCATCAGACAGCCTGGCACAAGGTGCGAAGGTGTGGGTAGAAAAACGAATGGCCCGCCCTTACCCGCCGACGTCATAGCATCCAGCAAGGACCAAGTAGTCTTGGTAATGGAGCCTGGCAAAGAGAAAATGGATTATGTGCCAGCAGACAAATGCTATTTAAGAGAGGGTTTATCAACACTGATGGTGAAATTGTGATGCTAAATGGACTCCAAGAAGGTTTAGTGGCAAACCACAGCAAGGTGCATCTGTGCAGCCAACCAATGCAAGTCTGACGATGCAGAGGAATGTTCGGAGACCGCTTGATGCTGACACCAACGCACCCGCCACAACAGGCACGAAGAACAGGATACAAAGCGCTGATAACACACAAGGTGCTAGCTCAAGAAACCATGCTGCCAGCTGTACATTTTTAGCATGACAGATATTTGCCGATTATTGCGCAAACAAAAAACATGTGGGCGTATCTCACACAAAAGGTTCTGAACATTTCACATTTCTGTTTGACGGACGTGCACAATGCAGGAGACCTGCCGACTACATGTTTGGAAGCTGTGCCAACGCCCGTTTCAATTTTGAGACAGATTTTGGGAGTTTTGATTCTTTAGTGGAGGATTCCTATTTGCAGCAATCATTCTCCATCTACAAGTCCTGCAGGATTACTTCTAGTTTGCAATTATTTGAAATACCTTTTCTTGCCTAGCACTCCCACACAAGCTTGTGGAGGAGAGTATTACTGCTGCACTTTCTCTCCATTCGCTCCTTTGAAATTGCAGAGAAACCAAGGGTAGAGAACCCTGAAAGCAAAAGAGGAATGCAGGATGAGCTGAGCTTTCATTTAACAGGGTAATATAAATAGCTAGTTGTGCGACACAAGTGTCAATTTCATTAGCAAACCTACAGAATTGCATAGCAAATTACAATGCGACAGGGCTTACTTTATGCCTCCAATCATATATGAATTAAATATGTTTGCTGTAGAGTGTGTGTCCATCGGTGAGGTAATCTGTGAGGTTATGCGCCATGAACAGTGTAGATCGGTGCCCAAGTTATTCTTCCTTTGGGAACCAGAACTGGTGATTTTTGGGAGTTTTGTTTTCTTGCAATAATGTCCCTTCAACAAAGTTTTATAAATTAAGTATTGCAGGCCACAATTGGCAAGTGATAATTGACTCTTAGCGAGTAAGAAAGCATGTTCTGCATGTGCATGCAGAGAACTGAGGGAGCAAGTGACATTGTATGTCTACCTAGTGGACTCCAAGTCGCAATTCTTTTTCATTATGAACATTAATTAATCTAAGTTTTTTTGTTTTATAGGGGAAAGAAAATAAGGTACATTTCATTGGAAACTCAAGAACATCATGCTAGCCTCTTTATTTACCTGGGTTTTCACATAACATCCCTCTAAAGGTATTTGAAGAGATCCAGGATCACATTTTCTGCATTTATAGGGCAGAGTAAACGGATCAAAAGTTAAGTATGGATGATTTTCCTGTACTCCAACCGGTCAGTTTTAATAAGCAGAAAGTGGTGCCAAGCCCAATTTATGAACTGAAAATGGTTTTACACAGCGATTGGAAATTACTCTCTACATTGGAAGATATTCTCTGGATGAAAGTTCTCTTCCTACCCCCTGGTGTTCCGACTGGGATCCTGAGGTACGAACTTGGTCTGTTGTCTCTACCAGCTTTCATACAATGGAAACAACTGACATTATACACAAAGCTTCTGGACCCGCTTCCAAATACTTTGTGGACCTGCATGATGTTGTGGTTATTCATTCTTCGAGGGTGCTCTCCAAGTGGACAGACCAGTGTGATCAACTACTCCAGTTCCTTGGAGTGAATGCAAATAATCTATAGGTAAACCTATTTCCCAACAGAATATATAGAAAAACTTTGAGAACTTGCTTCAGTCTACTTCCAATATTGGATTGAGAAATAAATGGGCTACCCTACCCGTGTGTACACCTGTAGATTCTGCTCTCCATGCGAACACCTAGAGTCGCTGGAACATCTCTTGACACAATCCACCTACTTAAGTTGACATAAGAACGTGATACTTGTCAAATTTGATACAGCTCAGTTCATCAACTTCAAATGATTTTTAGAACTGCCTCTTATCTGGGGAACACATTTCTTTGGTTAGATTTATGTACTACTGCCATCAGAACTAATTCTTAATGTCAAATTGTTCTTTTTCTACTTTGCATTTCTTGTATGTTTATTTAATGCAATTGTGTAATGACGTTTACATTTTTGGCGCTTGGGACTCAACATTTGTTTTCATTGTATGCAGATGTGTCAAACAGTGAAAACAATACTTGCCACAGAATGTTTTCAAATCCAAAAGGCTCATAGGCGCGCACACACACACAGGTTATGCTGCTCCAACAACCGACATTAAGTTAACCGGAAGTTTCGGTTATTCTGTACCATTGGGTTCCCCATCAGTGTCAGATAACCAAGGTTTTACTGTACAACTATATAGAGGGTGCAAAACTTGCACTCGCAAATAGCCATTGGCGAATGATATTTGACTCTTGGCAAGTAGGAAAATGGTGTCGCGAGTGACTTTATGGCTGGCTAGTAGCTTGAATTTTTGATATATGTACACACTGCTCAGAATTGTGGCAAGTGACTTATTAGCTGGTTAGTAACTTGCAACTGCAATTTTTTACCTCTGATGTGTTATATATTGCCTCGTTACTAGCACAAGACATAGTTAAGGTTAAGACAAAATCTTTATGGCGTTTCAGAAAATTACTTTCCTCACTTTCGAACGAGTGCATAAAAAATAGGAAAATATTCCAGAGTAACATTTCGAGGCAGCAGCCTGCGCATGCACAACTTCGGATTTGTACATAACGGCTTCATAGTTTATAAAATGTTTATATTGATCACTGTTTGCCCAGTTTTTAGCATGGGGTTTTCCCATAGGAAAATAACTATCTTTTACGGCCCAATTGGCCGCTTCAATTTTCCTAATTTTTTGCAGGCATGTAAATTTTATCTGAAATTGTTGCACTGAAGAAAAAAAAAAATTCAAATCGACTTGGCCAATTGAAAGATATTAACGTTTGAAATGTATCTATATATGATGCATGCACGGAATGAATGCACATATTTCATATGGAATCTGGACTACCATCTGTGGCCAACCCTCGAAGGTATATTCTGGAGACGTATCCTTAAACTGCCAAAGGGCGTTCCAATGATTTCCACAAGATACGAACTTGGAATTGAATCAATGCACAATATAGTTATCTGGAAATCGTTGGCCATGTTACGGAAGATGTCATTAAAGGATCAGGCACCGGCCTATCAAATCTTCTCAAACATAGCCCAACAACAACACTGTAGTATTATGCTAGACTGGTCCAGCGGCCTAAAAACGATCCTAGACTCTGCAGACATAAAGTGGGAAACACTTATAGCAACGCCACAAATCGCGAAACAGAAATTAAGAAAGTGAAATTGGATCCAGAATTTAGAACAAAGAAATCTATCTTCGTCGATCGACTTAGGTCCTTTAACAAATTGTCTAGACGGTTTACCTAGATATCTCCAAAAATTTCCTTCAAGAAAAAATCGCAACCAATTTATGAGACTGCGCCTGAACGCACACACAACAAAGGAGATCCAATGGAGACGAAGAGTCATCAACATTGAGAACAATCTCTGTAGGTTCTGTGAAAATTCAGTTGAATCGATAAAACATCTGATCACTGAGTGCCCTAAAATTACGCAGCAACGAACACGCCATCTGGGTTCTTTTGCTCCAGTTGATGAGGATATGGACAAATGGTGGTATTAGATCTGGAACAAACGTTTTGCTCACGTGTGCAGTCTGTGAATTTGTGGAAAGCATTCTGAGCGAGGATTACCCTTAATTAATTATAAAATTTGGACAGTACTTTGTGCTTTTTCTGAGGGTTTTCTGTGTGTGCTTTCCTGTTTATTTATGTATTTCTATGTGAAAGTTGGATTACTTTATTGTAATTGAAGTTTATTTATAAATTGTTACAATTAAAATAAAAATATGAAAAAAAATTACACAATTAACATCTTCTAAAAACTCACAAAGACAAGTCTCTGCTGACTGAGGTCAGTTTGAAGGTGATGGAATAAATGTACACTTTTCATACGAAAACAAACACTTTAGGAGGCATACAATGTATGAGAAGAATGAAGGTACATTTAATGTCACACGCTCCTACGGTCGTTAGGAAATAAGCAGGAGTCCTACCTGGTAGATTATGGCCGCCTACCTGGACCAGAAGATATGAAATTGCCAGCATCAATACCTATACACGAGAAGCTGGTTCCCCTTTCAAGATGGCCACCAAACTTAGTCCCTTCTCGCTGTTAATTCTTTTCAAGACGACGGATTGGCACCTTTACAGGTTACAGAACCTCCCGATCCAAGATCGCCGACAGACGCGGTCGAACACTCGTTGACGCAGCACTGAAGCTGTTCACATAAAAAGGAAAGCGAGATGCAGAATGCGCATCTCGCCACTGTTCTCCATATCCCTGTCCTGTTTGCAAGTAAATAACATTTTGCAGTCAATACCTAGAATTGCCTAGGACCGCTCTCTTCTTGGTTTTGTATCTTGCCATGTTCCCTCCTCTGGTCTGAACTAGAGGAATCCATGTTAAATAGGAAAAGCCCCGACTTAAAGGGATTTTTGCCTGAGAACAGACTTAAGCACTGAAAGGATTTCTTCCCAATACCTTTGTGGGCCTTTCCCCTGTGAGGTAACAGGGACCTTACGTCCCAGGTGGTTTTAACAAAGCTCTTCAGGAGCTTAGCATTTCCTTATTTTTCTTGTGTACAACCCGTATTCCATTTACAGAGGTTAGCCTTTCCTGCTTTCTCACCCTCAGTAGCTCCTGAGCTGGTTACGCGAGGCTGCTGATATCAGGGGGCACGTAACATAAGTCACTACTGCCTGGGGAGTGGGGGGGTGAATCATTCCCCTACTTTTTTAATTACCCAGAGGAAGGTCTTGCTTTCCCCCCCATAATTGGATTGACTCTCCTCTGTGACTCCTAAGAGGGCTTGGATATCCCGCTACACATCCATGCGCGACACACACGCTCCTATGGTATGAGCTGCTACAACAACACACATTCCTAGAATACAGGCTCCGATGACAAGCACACCTACGACACATGCTCCTACTACATGCTCCTGCACACGACATGCACTCCTGCACATGTGCTGCAATCACATACGCAGAGCGTATGAGATTTACAGATGGCACATTACACAATTAACATCTAAAAACTCACATCAAAAGGCAAGTGACAGATAGCTTTGATGTCAGTTTTAAAGTGATGGAAGTGTACACGAAAATGCATGCTTTAGGAGGCATACAATGCAGAAGCTGAATGGAGGTCAATTTTTTCTTTAACACCCTACACATACATATGTAATATTAACATTGTCTATATCAACACTAATAACATGTTCCTACAACATGCACACCTAATACGAAGGCGCTTACTACACAACATGTAGATGTACACCTATGACACCCGCCGGTACCACACACGCTAACCGGACACTCTTACGACACACACACACACACACTCAATGACAAGTGCTGTTATAAAATGCACTCCTAAAACACACTTCTATAATTAAGGTACATATTCCGATGACAAGCACACCTACTATACATAGCATGGTCCTACGACACATGTGCTGCAATCACATAAGCAGAGCATATCAGTTTTACAGTTGGTACATTACACAGTTAACATCGCTTAAAAACTCACATAAAAAGGCAAGCAACAGGCGACCGATGTACATTTATTCCATCACTTGAAAATGGACACTTTAGAAGCCATACATTGCATGAGAAGAATGGAGGTATATTGTTTTTTTTTTTAAATGGAGGTACATTTTATATTAAAACCCTACACATACATTTGTGATATTAACATTGTGTATACTAACACTCCCAACACATTCGACAAGCGCTTGTCAATGAACTCCTAAAACATGTGCTTCTACAACACACGGTCCTAAGACAATCTTACTTCTATGGCACGCGCACCTACGACATGCAGTGCTATTACTCACTTTTACGACACACTATTATCTCCCACAATCCTGACAAATGCACCTACAACACGTGCACATACAACGCAAGCTCCTACAGCACATGTTCGCATAATAGACCATCTGACAATACACACTCCAAGGCATAAAATAAGCAGCGTCGTATAGCAATTAGCTATGCAATTCTGTAGGTTTGCTAATTAAATTGACACATGTGTAGTACAGATAGCTATTTAAGTTACCCTGTTCAGTGACAGCACAGCATTCCTCTCTTGCCCTCGGGCCTCTCTCCACCCTTTTTTCCTCTGTTCACTCATCCAGGGCACGCAAAGTCTACCTGCCCACTCATAGTCAAGTAGATTTTATGAAGGGTAAGTACCATTTCCAGGGGATGTTTGAAAACTTTTATTTAATATTTGCTTTGCTTGCAATAAATGTCAAATAAAGGTTTAACTGTGCATGGCTGGCCTCTGGGTGGCAGCAGCGTGCCAAACGAAGTGGGTTTTTGGTGACATGTACCATTTTACAGAAAGCGCAGTTACATTTTTTGTCATCTGTTGCCAAGGGTCGAGTACAATTCTCTTGGGTCGAGTAGGTAAACCAAGTTACTAGACATGCAGGTCTAGCGGAATTGTGAAGAATTTGCAAGTTCTGACTCCTTTTCACTATTGTTTCACTTCAGCGGTACACAAAAATGCTGTATTGTTGCCAGTTTTAGGTCTTGGCTACAAACAACTTCTGGTGACATTAAACATATTGGTATACCATTGCTAGTCAAATTGGTTTGTTTGCTAGTCAAGAACATTTTAATTATCAAACTCTGCTAATCAATTTTTGAAAACTAATTTATGCCTTGCACTCTTATAATACACACTATTCTGACACACACTCCAACAGAGAAACATACAAACCACGTACTTACGACACATACAAAAGGCATAAATTAGTTTTCAAAAATTGATTAGCAGAGTTTGCCAATAAAAAAAAAAATTCTCATTAGCAAACAGACCCATTTGTTTAGCAAATCTGCACCAATATGGTTAATGTCACCAGACGTTATTTGTACCAAGACATGAAATGAGCAACAATACCAGATTTTTGCAAACTGCTAAAATAAGACATTAGTGAGAGGAGTGACACCTAGCAAATTCTTCAAACTTCAGCTGAACCTAGTTTACCTATTCAACCCAAGAGAAATGCACCCAACCCATAGTAACCGAGGACAACAAATTCAAAATGCTATTTCCGTAAAATGGTCCATGTCACTACAAAACTACTTTGTTTGGCACACTGCTGCCATCCAGAGGCCAGCCATGGACAGTGAAACTGACATATAGTGCAAACAAAGTAAATGTTAAATAAGAGTTTCAAACATCTCTGGTAAATTCTACTCGCCCTTCATAAAATCTACCCAACTATGCGAGTGGGCGAAAAGACTTTGCGAGCCATAGGTGAGGGTTTTTAAAACGTAAAAGGTTAGCTGCATGAATGGGCACAAATAGATATGATAAAAAAAGCTTCTGAAAACAGTTTGGCCAGTTATCTCCTGCAGGTGGTAATATATAATACAATCATAATGCAAAGCAAGCTCTTCAGCCCAACTACAGTGTTTGGTATTGCAGTAGATCTGTAGATGTACAGACTCGAACTATTGATCACTACTTTGCGTAAGCATCTAGTTCTAGTGTATTCATTATGTAAGAGGCAGGAAAGAGACTAAGCAAAGTGGATTGTGTAGCAGGCAGAGAACTGGACAAACTCGGTGGAGTACTGTAGTTTATGGTCATCCCACCTTCAGGGCACCTGTTATAAAGCAACAGGGTGATGATCTAGAATGTCAAAGAGTATGGGTTCGCTCATGGGTTGGCCCCAGTTGCAAGATTTATGCAAACTGCAGGTTACAGAACTAGGTCTAACAGCAAGAGCATTTGATCATGTACATTTTCAAAAGTGTTCACTCGTCAACATGATGCATCTTTCCCAACAAAATGAAATATATTTGACACTATGAAATTTAGATACACTAACCTAAACTTTACTGTAAAGCATGGAGATTATGCAGTGTTCTACAGTATCAATACTGTAATTATGCATTATGTAACAAGTTACATTTTAGGAATTAATTGCATGACTGCCTTTAAAAATAAAAGTTGACACATACTGGTCTTTGCCAGACAGAATATAGAAAGCTTAATAAAAGTATCATCCCGATTACTTCTGGATTGCAATTATTTGAAAAAGAAAAATTCTTGCCTAGCACTCCCACACATATGGTACTTACGAGTGGAGGAGAGGATTACTGCTGCACTCTCTCTCCATTAGCACTTGAAGTGACCAGAGAAAACGGGCGACCTGTACTTGCATTGAAGAGGGCAACTAAAATAGCTAACTTTGCTATACAAGTGTCCATTTGATTTGCAAACCTATTGAATTGCATAGAAAATTGCTATGTGACACCGCCTATTTTATGCCTTGCATACACTTATGCCACGAGCTGTATGAAACATGCTCTTATGCCACACAAAAACACTACCATTACATTATTTGAAGAGAAAAAAAGAAAGAAAAGTCTACAAACATCAGAAATAATGTTAAAGTAAAAACAATCAACTTGATTAATACATATATTAAAAGCAAATACAGTAACCTTAACTCACACACTTAGAAGCACACAATATTAACATACACTACAATTTCAAACATAAAAACAAGTAATGGTATAAAATGTAACATTCAAAAGTACATTAAACGTACACCTATAATATGTTAAAACGAATAACATTTTTGTAACACGAAATAAATACATACTAACAAAGTTTAATAGACGAAAGCATAATTCTGCCACTAAATTGCAATTAAAAAATACACACTATTTTAAAAATAAATCTCCAAAATATACATGAGCATTCATGTGTCAAACTTTACATATACAACAATATCAATTAACAAGGCACATGCGATTGTAAATACATATAATTTACTAAACAAAAAGAAAACACTAAACTAAAAAAGTATTAAAATACATACATTAAAAGCATAGTAACATTTACTAGTAAAATACCTCAGGCATATAAAATGCAAACATGTAATGTGTGCTAAATTAAATTCAGTAAATGATGCAAGCTGTAAATACTAGCAAAAGAAGCACAAATGTAATTCACATTAAAAACAAATAAAAAAAAGTTAATTTAATAATATTCACACAACACAATATTCACACAACACATTACATTAAACGATAAAGCATTTTAGAGAAAAACAAAATATTGCAAAATAATAGCAGGGTGAGTTAAGATATTTTCATACACTTTTTTAAATGTATGAATAACTATTATGTGGTTACCTTAACATTATTATTTCTGAGGTTTGTAGGCTACGTTTGTGTTGGTTTATCCTTAACTCCGTAACATTTGTTTTCCTTCAAATAATATATGTATGTATATGGGCCGGGAAAAGGGGGGGGGGGATATCTCAGGGGCAACGCGCTTGTCGTGGAAGCAAAATAGTGCAGATCAACAAATTTGAATCCCAGTCCTGTGCTTAGACACCAGTCTCCGGTATTTAGCGCGTTATAAAATATGAAATATATATATATACACACACACACACACACACACACACGCTTACATTACACACGAGAGAGTCTGTGCCCTCGCCATCGTGAAACACACACTGCTACTGAATCCACATATACCAATACAAAAGATATATGAGGAAAGTAAACCAAGCACCACTTCAATAAAGGAAAAGACATTTTAATAAAATAAATGCTCATGGTTCCTTACCTTTAATGTGTGACACAACATACACACAGAAAATACACCCTAACAACTGTAAACATTAAATAGAAGACAATTTCCCTGGGTAGTTACCATGAGGAGCGTTGACACGAGCAGTACATGGCAGTAGCCAAGTTAGGATTGTATTACGGCGGCAGTGGCACAGTTATGACTGATTTCAAAGCCATAACTGGCAAATCTTCTGGGGTTTCTCTTATTGCACTGAACCCATACCGAAAGTATTTACTAAATTTCATTGTTCTTGAATGATATAAAAACATATCTACAGTAGCACCCAATAATCCTCCAAAATTGACCAATGTTGCCATTTAATGCCCATTGTGGGTCTCTGGCCAGTGCCCACTTTTTCGTGGAGCATGGCTGAAGCAAGGCCAAGTCTTCACGTGAGCCCCATTGTGGATCCAAGGGCTAGTCACTACACCCTGTCCAAAGGGCCACTCCGAGTCTAGGCCCGGAACAGGGTCTTGGCTGAACCACGTACTGCGAGAGCTGCACAATAGGGACATCTTCCACACCTGCTTTCTTCCCCCCCCCCCATCCCCCTTTAGGGTTGTGTGGATCCTATTGGCCAGCAGAACGGCATATAGTATTTGTGAAGCGGGATTCACAAGACCTGCTAAGAGTTCACAAAAACAAAAAGGTGGCAATTTAAAACATTTTCTAGGTCTGCAAACTAGCGCCACAAGTGGTCAATATGCTCTATGTGGGACTGCGCACTGTACCCGAAAAACCCAGATATCACCATTTGATTTTTTTCCTACTTTTGTGCACTTTTAAAAGAAACCATTGGACGGATTTGCATCAAACCACTAAAGGTTGGGAAGCGAGACCAGACCCAAGGTCCTTGGAAGGTTTGATGCAAATCCATTTACCGATTTGGGCTGTAGGTGCCTTAAAAGACATGTAGGTACAAAGTGAGAAAATAAATATTTAGGAAATTCCCTCCAATTTTGCCACCCCACCCCTTTGCAAAACCACATAAAACTTTTCAAAATAATTCATAAATTCAATATTTTCTATCAAGGCTTTGTGCAGATTTGAACAGTGAAAAAACAAATCACAATAACTACTGGGTTGCTCCAAGTTGGTTTTGTTTAGTTATAGAAACTTAGCCACAGGCCAAGTGAATCTTTAACACAAATTATTATATACTTTTTTTTTTTAAATAAGAACACATTAACTGTGGCTGTTCAAAGACAAAAAAACAGGACTCATATTTACACACGTCTTGCTTGGTTTAAGGTCATGCAGGGTTCCAAATTAAGGTTCGATGAGCAGGAGCTAAAACCAGCTCCTGGGTGTCAGGCATCTCCCAGTAGACAGGAGATTCGTTTGGGGAACCATTAAACAGCGCACTGCAAATCTAACTGCCACATAAGATGCAAACTAACTTTTTACCCATTATGTTTAAATGTGTCCTAGATGGGTCTTCATTAACATTGAATACATATATATATATATATTTATATTTGAAAAGAAGGGAAAACAGCCAGACCTCCGGCACCCCAAGAGGGGACCTGCACATCTGTGCTGCGCCAAATCTTGAAAAACCAGCCTGACTCGGGTCGATTTCCTCACAATGTCCAAAGTTTATTAGATTGTTAAACCATTAAAAAAAATTATAAAAAGAAGAACGCCCGTATGCCGCGTTTCGCAGCGTGCTCGTTCTCATACAAATGTTTTAAAGCACCAAAAGGTGATACATATACACACTAAGTCTCTATGGTTTCCACTCCACAGTTGTCCTTTGTCCATTTCCTCTTTTCTCCAAATTCAATGCAGCGTTTGATGTTTTACACACAGATACCATGGCGGCCATTTTAAGCTGGTTTCTAAACCACTGGTGGTATATTTGTAGAGCTCTTATAGATGCTTAATTATAGCATGCTTTCTCGCTAATATAATTGGCTATTTTTAGAGGCTATTTTCCTGAGGAGAAAATAGTTTTGCAAAAAGGACATTTTCACATGGCTAAATATATCGGAGCCATGACAACAATAATCGCTATTGATCCAATACAGCGCGTAGTGCTTGAAAAGTGCTTAGTTTGTCAATAAGCTCATGGCAGCAGTTTTTTTTTCGCCATTATGATCATAAAGTGCTAAATGCGAAAGGGGAACATAACTATTCTTATTTTCGTTCCGATTATAAAGTGCTTAGTGCCTCGGAACCATAACAGCAGCAATCTCTATTTTCATAGTAAAGTGCATAGTGCTTGAAGTGCTTAGTTTAACATAGCAGCCACTTTTTTGTCATCACAATTAATGCATAAAAGTAAAATCATAGCTGCCCATATATTTTTTTCTTCTGTTTGTAAAGTGCTCAATGCCTTCTTTGCTGGGGGGTCACATAACTACAAATTATGTATCCTACAATACATCATGCATAATCATAGTTGCCATGAGGGTTTGTTGTCATAGTGGGATGCTCCATGTCAGGAGCATATGATGCTTATATTAGTGCCTTTCAGTACTATATATCATATGAGAATAGACTAAGCGTGCATTAGACATTTCAACAATAGTCTATATTTGTACTCAAGATCCCAGCTATCACCAGCATTGCACATCTCAACCACATGGATATATGCCATGACTCTAATTTAGCAACTGTGGACAAATCAAATAAGAAACCAAAACGAGACTGTGCTGCCCCACCTAATCACCAATAAAACCAGAGACTGGCATACAGCCATCTCTGTGAATTCTGAAGTGAAACTACAACCATACTATAAAGAAAAATTCTGACAATTTCATTAGCATCAGTTTGCTATTTGCTGATAGGACACACTTTTTTCTTTTTGTGTTTCTTAACCATACTATATATAGACGCAAATGAAGACCTGTTTAAGGAAAAGATAATAACAGCGACACTTGCTTCAGACTTGTATATCAATTTAAGTTCCTAAAAACGTGCACAATTCTTCATCCAAATTGTGTCCCTTTGGCTTTTTCATTTCAAAATCTATAATGAATCTTGTTTCCATTTGTCTGAATTCTAATTCTCGGTTGCCTCCTTTTGGGTTTTCTTTAACGCGATGTACACCATAGTCATATGGCCATGTGATAGATAGCTGAGTGATGTGCTGTCCAAGAAATGTTTACACGCGATTTTTCGATCGCAGTGATTGATTGATGTGTATGACGACACTAAGTCTAGTGTTGCAAACATAATTCTCCTCCCATATGATTCCATTGATTTTACTGAGGAAGTCCTTTGTATCCCGTAGGTACGATGGTAGAGTGAACACCAATGGCAGAAGGGTCTGATCAATATACTTGGACAGGTTTTCCAAAGCTGCACCATTTAACATGACAATGGGTCTAACAGGAGGATGTGAAAGATTTTTGTGCACCTTTGGAAGGAGGTAAATAGTAAGTATTGTGGGGTATTTGTTGAATAAGAAATTGCAGTCATCTGTGAGAATATCTAGGTCCAGCCATTTGTCAACTAGACACTTTACTTTCATTGTAATTTGTTCAGATGGATTAATTGCCAATTCTTCGTAACAGCTAGTGTCTTGCAATTGTCGATAAGCTTCCTTAATGTAGTCATCTTTATTTTGGATTACTATATTAGTTCCCTTGTCTGAGTCTTTAATCACAATTTCCTTTATATTTTGTAATTCGTGTAGGGTCCGTTTTTCTTTAAGTGATAGATTTCATTTCATTTGTTTCTTTGACCTAGCTTTTTTAAGGTCATGGGTTACCAGATCCTGAAATGCCTCTAGGTGCCCCTGCCCCCCCAAACGGTTAAAACATAGGGTTAAACTTGGATTTGGATTTCAGATTGCTACTAATTGACCAATCTGTGTCAATATCAAGCATTTCCAATGTTACTTTGGTTTTATTTTCATTGGCTTGTGCCATTAATTCTAATTGCGCCAAATCTAGTAACCCTTCCAGATCTTCAATGGGTACTGTTTTTTTGCCTTGCGGTCGCTTGCTGAGTTTTTCCTTTTGGAGGATTCATGATGAAAAATGTCTTACGTCTTATCTTCCACATGTATTTATAGAAGTCTTCTCTTGTTTCAGCATAATCATAGCTGGCCATTGGGCAAAAGTTGAATCCGTGTTGAAGCACTTTAATTTGTTCGTCAGACAATTGATATTTGGACAAATTGATGATGCCATTCTGTGTTTTTGTGGCTCATTCTGTGTTCTTCTTGGCAGAGCGAATTCTTGTGTTCCCATCTGACTCTGAGCTGCTTATTCCTTTGCTTCCATGTCCTCGTGCTCTTCCCCGGCCTCTTCCTGAAGTCTTTTTGGTGTTGTTGCATCCGTCTAGTCCCAACATTCCCATTTCGTCTAAAAAATGTGTTTTTTGGGCTGGTTGTCACTCTCACTAGCAGTGGAAGTATATATTTGTGAAAGTGTGTTTGTATGTTCGGGGTTGGCTCCAGCCACATAACAGCTGGTGGGCTGAAATGTTGGCACCAGGTCGGCATACCAGTTTGGGGTGTACTGGCAATACTAAAATCTGACCAACCCCACCCATTCTCCAAGCACAGGACAGGGTCTGGCCCTGTGTTATCAGTATAGGGGATTCCGGGAGAAAACCAATTTCCCGATTTTTCACAAATATGCAGTTAGGACACAATATGACATCCACAAGGATATAGCAGACACCCATGTGCATGTCAGCTACAGACCCGGTCAATGCCTGGTGGTATGGCTAGTGTCACATTTGCAAGGTACGACTTGACCTGGGGAGCCAAGGATAACTCCCGGTAGTTATTGATTTCAACTAACCGGGCTCACCGGAGGAGGAAGCAGGAGCCAAGTAGCTCCCAGCAATTGCAAACCCTGCAATGTACAGAATCACAACAATGTGATGCAAAACCCCACCATACCTTGCTCAGTGGACAGAGGTGGCACAGTATTTCAGGAAGGAGACACGGCCAAAGGTTCACAAAAAGGATACGTTTAATCAGTGCTCCAATTAAGATTTTGAGGTGGGAGTATTTTTCTAATTTTTAAACTTTGAGAGTAAACGCAATCGCAAGGGAGTAAAAATTATTCTCCTTTGCATTCAGAAGACACGTGCAAAAAGTTATCTGTATGGAAATTACCACGTGACAGCGGTCGACATTGTGACAGAAAAGCATGTTTTGCTCACAATTTTACAGATAAAGCACATTAGCACAACCACTCTCTCACCAACAGAGCAAATGAGAACACCAGAGCTTCCTTTGCATGCAAATAATTTCATGGTCAAATGCTGGCTGGGCAGTTAGCCTTGAATCCTTCAGAAGTCAGTAAATTATCGACGGCAACAATAATCACAGTGCTTAAAAGTTAAAGGAAGTCTGCATAAACCGCTACCAAAAGATTAAATACCTGTCAGGATTACCTCTAGAGGGGCATGTTTTTATTTGTATGCATTGGAGATTTGTAATGCGCCTATGCAACAAATGGTATTTCAAGGCGCCTATACAACAAATGGGGTTTCAGGTCTTGCTTAGTTTTCATTCCATTTACAAATGTAATCGTCTTTGTTTTCTCAGAGCACTTGCACAGGTTGGAGAGTCATGGTTTGAATTGTAGCCTTGAAGATCTGAAAGAAGCTATGAACAATGACTGCAATTACACCATTCACTCAAACTAGAACAAGGCCCTGCTGCCGCTGACCATTTACCACATTGGCTCCAAGTCAAGGTTGGTCGATGTTTAAACTAGACATTCCATACCCACCCTGAGCCTCGGTTAAGGTTTTGAGCCAGGAGTATTTTACACACCTTTTATAATTAGGGTGTTATTAAATTGTAAAGGTATAAGTGATTGCCTGAAGAAGAGTGTAAAATGTATCACAGGCAATTAAAACATGGCTGAACTCACTTTCCAAAACAGAATGACCTCCATTTTATTAGTTTAAAAAAATCAACAACAAAAACTCAGGCTAATTCACCCTTGCAGATGGCACTCCACACACAGAACCCCTTAGCCAACATCATGGAATCCTTGTCTACCCCTTTTCAGTTGTATGCAGATGACACTTCAATTGCCTTCAGGCTATCAAATACTTTTGACATCACTTAGATAATTTCGCCCTGCATAGTATCCGTGCAAGATATGGCAATTGAAAACGTCCTTTGCCCGAATGCCTCAAAACTGAAGTTGTCAGATTTCAACTGCCCTGTGCCACTCTGCTTCAATTGACCTCCATTCATGGGGCCTCCACCTACTCCTGCCATTGAAGCCAAGACCCTGTGTGTTTTCTTTCAACCATGAGCTATCCTTTAACAAACAAAGAAATATCTAAAGCTTGTCACTACCAACTCCACATGCTTAAAAACATCCTGCCCTACCGTCACGTGCAACTTAAGATGGCAATGGCGAACACTAAAACGCTGCCTAGGCATGATTACTACAACAGCTTTTTTTCTAAAGTACCTTGTCCTCAATCGTCAATGTATCCATAAGGTATCCTGATGCTTGCTCTTTTTATCCCTAGACCACGTCTAGGAGATTATGCGTTCAACGGTCGATCGGCGCACACCTTCCAAGCACAACACACGAGGGACCTTTCAAGCACAACACACGAGGGTGATGTCACATGGTTTTGGAAAGTAATCTCTCTCTGAGGTCATAGGAGATATTAAACAATTTTAGAGAGTAAAAAAAGGAGTTGCAGTAAAGCAGATCGTATTCAAGTCAAAAGGGAGGCATTTACCTTTTCGGGACGTGAAAAAGAACCTTAAAATAGGCCGGCACAATCGAAACAAGGGTTTGCTGGGGATGCTCGCTTCATAAACGAACACGTCCACTGTGGCTCAAAACCAACACCGATAAAAAACACCTCCGCCCAAAAATCATAATGTCCTCCCACCCATAATAAATTAAAGTCACACCCCTACCATGACCCCCGTGACCTAGCCCTGCCAACCTCCAATCCCCTACCATGATTAAGGGGTCTCTTCATGATGCAGGGACTCGTTCGCACATAACACCTGTGCACGCAATTCCATACAGAAAACCGCCCACCCCTTAAACTCCACTTCTCTCCTATTAGAGACCCTCGCCGACCCTTACCTTTTGCTAACTTGTCACACCCCCAGGCCGCGGTCAAAGCCAACCACCACGAACAGTAAGGTGGTTTGTGTCTAGTTCCTATTCGAAAAACGGACCTACGCAAGACGTCTGCCCCATCACGTGACGCGCAACACGTTACGTTCCCTGGCGTGTATGCCTGATCTACATAGATGACAACTTTTTAGAGTGAATCACTTGCGATGCCTACATACCCCGCAGATATTTGCATAACCACACCCATACCTTCAAAAAGATATATTATGCTATGAGCCCACTACATTGAGGACTTTTTGCAATAGAATCAGGAACAAGCTCTGTTCAGTTTTGTTTACCTTTTGTAATAGTGTTTAATACTGTTTATAAGTGTATTTTCCCAAAAAGAGATGATCTGTCCTTAAGTGACTGACATTAGTTTTGGACAGAACATTTAACCTGATTTGCATATCTCAGTGGAAGTGTGCACTGCATTTAACTTTTAACGTACCCTTTAATTCGTGTTACAAAGTGTTGAGATTACGGTGGCCAACTTTACAAAATGGGTTCGCAGGACTTTAGACGTGGTCACACACCAGAAGCGGCCTGCAGTGCGCACTGTTGCATACAGTGTCATTTGTGCCCCCGCCCCATCCATTTTTTTGGTAAGATTTGTGGCAGATGATATTTTAACACAAACAGCACAAAACAAGCATTGGCAAAGGCAATAGTGTTGGTGTTTATTGATATTAATTTTGCATTTGTAGGCACCAGGGTGCGAGGAGGATAGGGCAAAGTTTCAAAGAAGGATACAATAAGGTGGACAAGAGCATGAGAAGGAAGGGGAATAGAGCAATGGAGAAAGCGATTGAGAGAGGATGCCATCGAAGATGAGCAAGAGGGAATATGAGTGAGAAGAGGGTAAGATATAAAGAGAGTGTGAGAGGAAGGATGCGAGGGAGTAGAGAGTGGGGGTGGTGTGGGTGGGGAGTAGAGAGTGGGGGTGGTGTGGGTGGGTGGTAGAGAGAGATTGTTGGGCTAGAGACATAGCTCTCAACTCACCCGCTTTTGGCGGGTGTCTCCCGCCTTGCAAAGGGCTGCCTCACCCGCCAAGCCTCCTGCACGCCCATTCATTTCAATGGGCGTCTCACCCGCCAAAAACAAAATCGGGTGATTTCACCCGCCTTTGCGAGACAAATGGTTGAGAGCTATGCTAGAGAAGTGAGTGGGTGGGGGTAGAGAGGGTGGGGTAAAGAGAGTGGGAGAAATTGGGTGGTGGTAGAGAGTGGGGAGGTTGGGTGGCGAGAGAGAGCAGGGTAGGGTGGGTGGAGATAGAGAGAGTGGGGTAGGGTAGGTGAAGATAGAGAGAGTGCTGGTAGGGTATGGTACGGATAGACAGAGTAGCGGTAGGGTGTGTGGGGGAAGAGATCATGGAGGTAGGGTGGTTGGTTCTGTAAAGAGACTGGGTACGGTGGGTGGGGATAGTGGGGGTAAGGTGGTTGGGGTAGAGATTGGGGGTACTTTGGGTCGGGGTAGAGAGCAGAGTTAGGGTGGATGGGTGGGAGTAGAGAGTGGAGGTAGGGTGGGTGGGGTAGAGACAGTGGCGGTAGGGTGGGTGGGTTAGAGAGAGTGGTGGTAGGGTGCGTGGGTGGTGGTAGAGAGAGTGCAGGTAGAGTGGGTGGGGGCAGAGAGAGTGGAGATAGAGTGGGTGAGCTAGGGAGAGTGGGGGTATGGTCAGTGTAGGTAGAGAGAAAATCGCGGCAAAAATGGCTGTGGTTACAAAATATCACAACAAAAAGGCTGTTGTTTTGCCGCTGCAATCCATGTAAAGGATGCAAGGAGCACCCCTGCAACCCCTGGACCATTATACCATTTAAGGGGAGCAGGGGGGACCCCTGCAGCCCCCGCTCACCTTAAATGGTATAATGGGGTACACCTTTACCGGGTCAAACCAGAGCATTTTTGCCCCCATTTTTTTTACAGGTGACATTTTTGCCACGATTTTATCACTGCATACCGTAGAGAGTGGGTGTGGGTGGTGGCAGAGAGGGGTGGACGGGTGGGGGTCGAGAGAGTGGGGACAGGGGTACAAAGAGTGGGGGAGATTGGAAGGGATGGAGAGTGGGGAGGTTGGATGGGGTAGATAGATCGGAGCTTGGGTGGAGGTAGAGAGAGCAGGGGTATGGTATGTATAGACAGTAGCAGTAGGGTGGGTGGGGAAAGAGAGCGTGGAGGTAGGGTTGATGGTTGGGGAAAGAGAGACTTGGGGTTATGGTCAGTGGGGATACGGTGGAGGTAGGATGGATCGGCGGGAGTAGAGAGTGTGGAGGTAGTGTGGATGGGGATAGAGAAAGTGAAGTAGAGAGTGGGAGTAGGGTGGGTGGGTGTGGTTAGAGAGGGTGGTGGTAGGGTGCATGGGTGGAGGTAGAGAGTGGGCATGTAGAGAGCAATGTTCCCTCTAAGCTGTGCGCATGTGCGCTTGCCCAGCTTCCTTCTGGGTGCCGCTCAGATGAATTTTAGCAGTGCACACAGACAATTCTCACATGTTCAAAAAGATTTAATAAGGCACAAGCCACAGCAATTGCCCTGTTCTTTCTCTTAAAATAAGCATCTAGTCTTCATATTCTGCTCATTTGGATTTGCAAGGGTAACTGTAAACACCCAAAATCCCTAAAAGCAAAATACACACAAAATAGGTTAAAAACGAATATGAAAAACTGCCTCCATGAACTGAAGAATCTAACCAAGATATGCCTGCACACATTAACCAAATAACATTCGCTCCCCACACGACTCCTAAACTTGACTACCACACTTTCACCTTATGACTCTAACTTCTGCCCCAGAACACATTAAGATGCTACTGGTGTCATGATGCCTGCCCCCGGAAGACCAGACCAGGCCCAGCAGCCCCGGAAGCAGGCATCATGCCACTTGGAGCATGCCCAAAAGCCCCAGTTAGGGGCTGTTTGGGTGCAGTCCTGGCGCCTATGGCGCCAGGCTCATAAAGATAAAGTCAGTCCAGGCGCCATGGGCGCCAGGCTCATTATTGATAACTTACCTGAAGCAGACCATGCTGCATACTCACCTGAGGCAGACCATGCTGCATGAAGACTCAAGCCAAATGAGGCTTAGGAGGGACTATTTTACTGAAGGGACTATTTTGTTACTTGGGTGGGGCTGTAGAAGAATACTTACCTGGAACTTCTTCCAAGGCTATTTAAACCACGCCCGGACAGCCACACGTGTTTCACGTTATTCTGCTTGCTGCAGCGTAACGCTCACCGTGTTTTCAGCAGCTCCAGTCTTCAGCCACGCCCGCCTCAGTCCTGGGACTCCTGAAACAAGAAGAAAAGAAGGATAAAGGTTAGAACAGGAGTTTCAACTTTAATCCTTACCTGAGTCCTGATCCATTTTGCCACGGAGCTGAAAGACAGAAGTCTTTGAAGCATCGCTTCGCATTCCTACGGCGCTGCGCTGAACTCACCTGCTTGGCGGTACTTCAGCATTCCATCACGCTCTCTCCATCTCACGGCCGCCCTCCGACACCTAAGGAGACAAAGACAGCAAGGTGAGCAAGGGAACTCTCTAAGGCTATACAAGCTACCCCAAGGACTTACCTGATTTACCACGGGGGGTACTCACCTCATCTCGGGTCGGCGCAGTCAACTCTGCTTCATCGCCGTACCCCGGCCCCTAAGGGGAAAACCACAATAGACTTACCTGAATCTTACCAATTGCCATTTGGAAATCTTCGAGTGGATTAATCGGCAACCTGCAAGGAATCGGACAGAGTGAAGATCAGACATTTGAACTCTTATGAACAATTGGACTTTAGAGTCATAACTGGAACTCACCAATTCCTCTACGCCAGTGAAGTAACTGGTCATCAACGCGCCCCTGCGGTCGACGCAGGTTGGAGAGGTCATCCTTCCAAACCATCAGGTGAGACTAAGGAGGGGACATCAAGAGTGATCTGTGGGAAGACAACGGGAGTGGGAAAGGTGGGTTGCCACTCAATTCCACGGGTGGTTAATTCCCCTTCTCCTTTGCAGAAGAATTTTCCTGCGAGCCAGACAAACTAGGCTGAGCGGGCCAGTCCAGTCAGTCATCTCGGCGCTACACGTCACGCTGGTGGAAACAACAGCGGCCCAGTTCCGGTCGACGCCCCCGTGGGAACTAGGTGAGCGTAACAACTGGACAACCTTGACTCTTCCTCTCTTGGCTCTGCAAAAGGCTAGCAGACGTGTAGCTACATCCACTTGTTTTATGTTTTTTGTGATATGAATAACGTTCACCCGCCAGAATTTCTGTTACTCATTGTGCCTTACCAAAAGCGTCACCCACACTATATAATCGAACTACCAGCTCAAATATAAGATACTGACTATAAGTAAGCAGGCTACTTGGATGTTTAACCTTATCCCATTCTGCCTCTTCTTTGTACATATGTCACACAAGTGCTTTGAAGTAGCCCCCTTGAAAGTTAACACATTATAAACCTTAAATATTAATTTGCCCTTTAAGGATTTTGAGAAAACAAATGTGATGCTCAGCATCTTCTACTTTAGCATTGCTATCATTACCCTATAAGTGGAGAGCAAAATTGCAATATCATTCACTTTGCCTACAAGGGATAATGGGTATGGACTATGCCTGGAATTACTCGTCCATAGTATCAGGGCACTGGATATTCAGACAGGAGAATGCTTTTCACACAATCTGCATCATTTCCAAGTGTTCAGTGTTCCCTTGGGCATAAACCATCACACATTATATGGTAACTCGCTGCTATACAAAAACGGTTTCACTGAGCACTAGTGTAATCCTACACAATGATATAAGGGGAGGATATGTTGCAAACAATCTGGTATGCACTGCAAAAGAATTGTGTACATGCACTTAATATGTTGAGGCATATAATATGCATTGCTTGCAAAGTACTGTGGGTCTGCAAATATCCCAGTGGATATTTACTGCTACAATCCGTCACTTTTTACAGTGCTCTCAACTAGTATTGGAGTCTAGCACAGGGACACTCCTTGCGTGTGATGAACAAAGCTGCACATTTGAAAAACCAAGGCAGACGTTTCGGCAGTACACTGAAGGAAATGTGTTGCTTGTTTGCTGAAGGATAGGACATTTTAGTACCTGTCTCAACAGTTCCATATGATATTTTGGCATTTTAAAGACCAAACACAAAAAACACTTTTTTTTTCGGCCCTTTTTGTGTTGGCTTTAAAATGCAGAAATACCACATACTACCCCCGCAAGTTAATCCCTTCCCCACCTCCAACCTCTCCCGCTGATTGTTTTGTTAATCAAGGGTTTTAAGCTCCCCTTGCCCCGAATACCCTAATTCTCCACCCCTTCCCAGCATAACACACACTTACTCGCCCACACATACGTACACAGACACAAAGACATACACAGACACTCAGCCAACACTCCTGCAATGACTCCTCTGGGTCTCACCCTGCATGTCAGCCCATGCACGCACTTGTGTGCAGCAGGGGCATGACAGATTTAGAAAGACCACTCTGTGTGGTCAGAGAGCGGTCTTTCTAAATCGATTTTTATTTTTCCTTGGTAAGTGAAAACTATTTTTCACTTAACACCGTCTAGACAACAGCACCTTCTTTTTCTTTCAATGCTCAGCTGCTGAGGGCTTTTCAATGTAACCACGTGTTCTGTAATTCTTTGTTATCGGTTAAATAAGATGCAGGGAGATGCTAGAGACGATACACACAGAAGAGGGATCCATAGTTACAGAAGAAGACACTCAATCAGTTGTATCTCTGATGAATTGATGCCATCAACTTGAAATGCATATATATATATATATATATATATATGTGATTTTCTTCAATAGGGCTACAAAATAAACCTCAGTAAGGCTCTTGTTTAAATTTGATCTAGGCTGTGGTGCGGAAGGGTTGGCAAAACTATAGCCTTTATTATGTGTCCTGTAATTTCACTCCCTATGTCAGGGGTACAAGTAGGGCTCTAATCAGATTTTACTCCCTAACTGGAGTGAAATGATTTTTGAGGGAGTATAAAAGTAATTAGCTTTGCCAATAGGGATACTTTCTGTGTATTAAAAATGTCCTTTCCCCTGAAAATTTCTCTTGAAATCGGCCATTAATATTATTCGAGTTCCTTCCTATGCCGCTGCACTACTGGTCACTAATTCAAAAAAATATCAGTGGAGCTTTGTGGGTTGAAGCAATGATATGTGTAGTATCTTGGGTAGCAGGAAATATCAAGTAGTAAGCAGGAACCACTCCAGAGCCAGATATGTACAAAAGGTAAGCTTGCTTTATTGTTCCAGTTACAGGGAGGAAGGTGAGTAAGGAGAGCAGGTAACCAGCTTCCACTCCCTCTGGCTCTCTATCTCTTTCCCCACCAACCATCATCCCTGGAACCTAGGTGCCACCTAGGTTCTAGACCCCTCACCACATTCCAACCTCCAATCCATTTACACACACAGCTCATCCTGCCAGGTACTAGGCCACTACAATATGTTCATTGTTTCTCGTTTTTGTTAGGCACCTTTTTTTAGGGTGTAAAAATGGATGGTGCATATGTCTCTTAGCTGTAAGGCTGGTGTTATCACTACCCACAAAACAACATAATGTGGATAGTAAGCAGAGGCACAGGAATTTGTGATCATCATATTCTGAGATGCAGTTATTTTGATGCAATTATCAGCCTTACACACATCATTAGAAGCCTGTTCTCTTAGCCCTTGAATTACCTCATTAAAGTGGCACTTCAACTCCAATCAGCATGTTTTTTGACCCATTGTTTTTAATTGCCATTTATCCATCGGCAAATGTTGTATTCTTTCTGAATTTCTTGACAGCCACATCAGTTATGACACGAGATATTTGTGTTTTAGAATACACGTGACATGAGTGATTTTCCAGTGGCATAAAACATACATTTTTCTCTGCATAGAAATATGTTTGCAAGGTACTTTGGCAGATGTTGAAGTCTTGGACTGGTTGATGCGTTTTCTGTATAATCACATATGACTGTATAATCACATATGACATTTTTTATTTAAGACTATGTGTTTGGAAAAAGTGTCTTAAGATTTGTAAAGAATTGCAGTGGCTGGGAAGAAGACATTCCTTTCCAAACTCTTTTCTGCGAAGGTAGTTCACTAAATATGCATGCTCACAAAGTTGCTTACCTCATTAGTTAGTTGCGCACATAGAAAATAACGTGCGCACAACAGCCAACCATTTCCGCACAAAGAAAAAAATAATTAGAGGGATCATTGGCTGTGGGTGTTGAATAAATCACGGTATGTGGGCCGGTGAAGCGCTCCTCCTTCCATTTGCGAACGTGATTCTTGACAAATATCTTCTCCCCTGGGAAAGAGGTGCTGCTTGTGGAAATTGTCCTGATTGTCTGGTTTTGAGTTTTTGGCCTCGTCTGTAAGGATATGTATCGAAGGGATTTTGTAAATTCTTTGTGATACGTATCAAATTCCCCCCCAAAATGCAAGAAGAAGAATGTGCATCAGAGATTGTACGCAACGACGGAATAGGTGCATGCATTCTCCGCCCTGTAACAATCTTCAGAGGAGTCGAGTTGTGATCTCCTTCAGGCATATTGCGCAGTGCAAACAAAGTAAGAGGCAAGCAGTGCACCCAGGATTTTACAAGCATTTGCGGTAATCTTTTCCAATCGCATCTTAAGCAGTCAATTCATCTTCGCTACCAAACCACTTGTGGATGATAAACCATGCATAGTTTATGCTTTATCCCGAGGAGTGTTGTTACCTCCTTTATTAAATCATTAGCAAAATGCTGACCCTTGTCGGAACAAATTTCATCTGGAATCCCCCACCTTGGGAACACCTCCCTCAAAAGGAATTTGGCCGCAGAGCGGGAGTCATTATGGGCACAGGGACCAGCCTCAAGCCAACGTGAGAATGGACACACCACTACAAGCAGGTACCTATAAGAGGTACATCTCTCTTGCATATCAACATGGTCAATTTGCAAGTGCCGGAAGGGGCCTTGCTCTCGCAGCAACGTTCCCTGCACAACTCTCAATGTGTAATCTGGCAAATACTTTTGGCATATCATGCAGTTATTGACAAACTCCACAACATTCTTATGCAAATTTGGTATGAACCAGTCTTCACTTATCCCTGCAGCCACATGCTCTTTCGATATGTGGGCAGAGTAGTGAGCTGTTCCAATGCAACCCACAATAATTTCCTTGGCATAACCACTTTTCCTGTGCTATCATACCACCATACCAAATCAGTTGGGGATAAAGAGCATCTCTCCTCTTCCACAACTCTTTCTCCTCATATGATGCCTTTCCCTGCAACTCGATTATCTGCCTGGATAGGGGGTCCTTGGGGAGTGGGACACCGATGGGTGAGACGCAGTATCCCCCTTCTTTCAATACCTTTTCCCCATCCTACCACGTAGGACATTCGAAAACACAACCCCCCTTTTACGACACAAACACTTTCGCACAACATGAAAGACAACGGACTAACACGAGAGCCATTTACCTGACATGTCCCAATACAAGGGTCAGGCAAAGTCAGGCAATTGGCCAGATTCACACAATCCTGACAACCCTTTCCCTTCCCCACAGGGATAAGAGGTGGAGCGCGAGAGCACAGTACGGCCAAGGCGGATTGCACAATTTAAGAGCTAACTCAGCGCAGCAGTTTGAGAGGAGGAGAAAGACGGCACATACAGAGAGGGTGACAAGGAGAGAAGCGACCTTGCCTTTTCTCTCCAAAGCCTGTGAGACCTCTGCAAAAGAAATCGTAAGACCACGAACAATAGCCAGCGTGTGTTGCAGCAGATGTCAACGGTACACGAGACCCTCCTCCTCTGATAACCAAGCTGGGGAGAGACGCTTGTTTCCGTGGTACCAACCTTGACTCCAAAGAGAAAGAAAGCCAAGCGGTTCATCACAGCCAGTGAGTCGAGGGGAGAATCGTTAAGAAACCGAACTGTGTTGAACGAAACGTAGCAAACGGCTAATTGAACTGTGAAAGCATAAAAAGCTATTGATGCTAGAAGGGGGGAAAACCAGCAACAGAGAAGTCCGGCACCACGTGGGTGCTTCCTCAGGAAACTCTGGGAGATTACCCGATTGTTGAAAATTCCATAACCAGAAGGGGTCTTGTAAAATCCTCTGTACAGTCGAAAGTCTTTGACCGACAGATGATTGTGAAGCTAAGGGAAATGAATCCCACATTGTAAAAGTCAAATGAGTAAAGCATGATTGATAAAGTTGGCAAGAGTGAACCAGGGGCAAAGCTTGAAGTCTCTGTGAACAGTGTGTTGACACGAGTGAACCCAACCGAGGGATGTCCACAGTGAAGAGTCATGAATGCAAGAAAAGCCATAGTGAACCCGAAGAAGGGAGGTTGACGTCTGAGAGGGGTCAGAGCCCAAAGGAGGGAGATCCAGGGGTGGAAAGTCATCACCCAAGGTCCATTGGAAAGGAACTTTTCTTTGTTTTGTTGAATTCATCAGGCCCTCTAAGGTAACAGAATTTTTGTTGAAAAGAGACTTAACCATTGAAGAACCTGACAGCTGGTAAGGAACTGTCGGCTCGTGCTGGGAAAGCTTGAGTATGTGCTGTGCACAGGAGATCCACCTTGTCTCGTGCGCAAAACATGTGGAAGGGAGACGCCTGGCAATCACATCCTGACTTATTTGTCAACACTTCTTTCTTTATTGAAAACCTTATCCCACACTCTTTCTGTAATTAGTTATAAGGATTTGGTAATAGGTTTTTTAGTATAGGCCTTTTATTTTGACAAGACGCCACAAGGACTGCCTTATTTTTCGTTTGAGGGTCAAAGCTTGCTCCCATCGTAGATTTAGGTTTAGGTTAGGCTTTATTCCGCACTGCATTTACAGTTTAATAAACACCCTTGAACTGTGATCACTTGTGTCTGTCTTTACTGTTGCCACCATGAGTTCCTTACAGGGATTAATACTTTATTAAAGCTAGTTCTAATGGAAGTGGTAACATTTCTAGTAATTTACTGAATAATCCTGCATGCTGAACAGGTGTGTGTGAGAAACCAGAGGGTGTCTCACTTGTTAGTTCCCAGGAATCTCTCTCTCAGGTGGCCAGGGCACGGCCACCGCCTTCGGATCCAGACCCAGAGGGTAGCCAGTGCGGGAGGATCACCTGGGTGGGGGATCTTCAGGGAGTAGGGGTGAGACAACCAATGGTGATACGCAGTATCCCCCATTGCCGTACCATACCCAATCCTATTCTATAGGATTCTCTGACATTGCAACTCCCCCCTTTTCAACACAAACAATGGGCCGAGGAAGAGGAGGACTGCGAGTAAAGAGGCTAACCCTTTCATATCCCATTGGACATGTCCCGTTAATAAGGTCAGGCAAAAGCAAGCACTTGACCTTAATCACATACATCTGATACCCATCAGCTCCCCCACACGGATAAGAGGCAGAACAAGGAGATACACTCTGAGCAAGGTGAAACACGAAAATGAGCAAATCTTCCAGGGTGAAAGCAAACGCACTGGAGCAGGGCGACCGATCGAGTGACCAGAATGAGGGGCGTGGAAACCCTGAACATCCCTGCAGGAGGTCGTTGCTTCTGGGAAACTGTGAGAGATACGCAGTGAAAGCCAAAATCCAGACAGGAAGAAGCCTGCATTGTGTTTCAAGGATGCCAGCAACCCTCCCGGGTGAGTGGCTGAGTTGGGGACGTGAGGCCAAGCCTGTGGTATTAACTTTGACTTGTGAATCAAAGCCGCAGAGAACAGAAAAGAATGCACACAACAGGTGAGTTAACGAGAGACATGAAAGGCCGGTTTGTGTCAAGTAAAGATTGAAGCCGCAACAGTGTATCTCCGAATTGAAGGTTGCGCACATGCAGATGAGACGCAAAGGAAAGCAAACTGTCATGATCTCTGCTTCCAAAAGGTCAGGGTTTTCCCAACTCCCTTGGAAGCAGATCCATAACCCAGGTTCCGAGTGCCAACCAGTCCCAATTGGGACCTTTTGGACCCAGTCCTGGCGCCAGTGGCACCAGGCTCATAAATATGCCCAGTCCCAGCGCTGGAAGCGCCGGGCTCATAATGCTTGGGTGGACTTACCTGCAGCAGACCATGCTGCTTACTTGCCTGCCAGTTGAGCCTCTGATCCTCTTCTGTTTGGAACTACTTTTCCTGTTGGGTGGGGCAGGAGCCACTCCCTAGATTCAGAACACTGGAACTCTTCTGGAAAGCAGGAACTCTTTTCTTACCTAGGCGTGGCTGTGGAAGGAGACACCTAAGCACTACAGGAGGCTATTTAAACCACACCCGATGGATGAATCTTGCTTTGCGTTATTCTGCATCCTCTGCAGCAGAACGCTCATCGTGTCTTCTGCATCTGATCCTGGGCCTAAGGAAAAAGGCTTACCATCCTGAATCCAGTCTTCAGCAACACCTATAAAGACAAGAAAGAACAGGTTAGCATTACGGTCTTCAGTGACAGCTCTTCACTTACCTGGTCCATCGGCTGTCACCAACGCCTCGCGCTGCATTCCGGCATCTGAAAGACAAAGGCTTACCTACTCTTCGTGCGCTCCGGAGGTCTTCACACTGCATTCCGGCATCTGAAAGACAAAAGCTTACCAACTCTTTGCACGCTCCGGAGGCCTTCGGCGCTGCATCCCGCATCTGAAAGACAAAACAAGGTGCGTTTAAAGACATTGGGGAACTTTAATACTCACGTGCCATTACTCCTTTCCACATCTAACCCAGTGGGTATTCCGGCACCCTGCAGCCGCTCCGAACTTGTACCTGCAAAATAAAAAGACAGTTAGAGCGCATCGTGAAGCAGGCAACAAGCGCTTACTTACGTGCTTCCAGGCGCTTCTATTCATCACACAGGCTCCATCTTCAACTCACTTCAGCCCGTCATCCGCCATCGCCGGAACCCTGCAAAACAAGAAACATCATTACTAAAGACTTTAAAGACATTAGAATTACTCGAAATTTACCGTTCGTGCAGTAAACGACGGACAGCAGACCTCTGAAGTCAAGAGGCCTGCTCCCCTTATCCAGTGAAGAAACTGGTTACAGCACCCTGCCCCGAGGCAGATGGAGAGCACGGCGTTCACTTACCTAAGGTGAGAGCGTTAACCTTTGGGGTTCTACAGGAGAAGAGAAAGGGAAGAAGAGAGAGACATTCAATAACCCAGTTCCTTAATCCCATATTTTCTATCTGCAGACATCTTACCCTTCGAGTCAGACATACAGTGCACAGAGGTCCAGCCCAAAGAGCCAGCCGTGTGTTACACATCACCTTTGAAGATACGGTATACGCCCAGTCAAGACCGGCGCCTCTACGGGAATCAGGTGAGCGTTACAGAACGCAAAGCCTACCACAAAACTCCCGTCCAGGCGCTATGGAAACCTCGGATACCGACCAGCTAGCCCAGTTACTTGGGGAACTAAGGGCAGAAGTGCATGCAGCCCGTCAGGAAACGAACGCTCTAAGAAGGGAACTGATTATTTCCAAGGAGCGAACAGATGATCTCGCTAGACAATTGCTACAGTCACAAGCCGGACAGACCCCGTTACCCGCATCTGGGGGAAATCTTCCTTCTACATCCTCTATGAATCCAGTGCAGATCAACCTACCTGGGAATGTACCTCTGGCTCCGCCCGAATGATTTTCTGGTGACCCAAAGAGGTTTGCAGTATTTATCAATCAGTGCCGGTTGCATTTCTTATGCCGGCCAGCAGCCTTTCCAACTGATCAAACTAAAGTAGCTTTCGTGCTTTCGTACCTTAGTGGCAATGCGGCAGACTGGTCGATCCCTCTAGTAAATCAAGATGATCCGGTCCTCCATGATTTTCAAGCTTTTCAGCTCAGTATGGAAAAACTGTTCGCAAGACATTCACAGGGGCAGGCCTTGGACAATGAGCTTCTTTCGTTGCGACAAGGTAATCAAGACCTTTTGGCTTATATTGCGTCTTTCAACAGACTGATAGTGGAAACTCAATGGCCTGAGGACAAAAGGATTACGCTGTTTTATAGAGGTCTACGTGGAGAGCTCAAAGATGTGTTAGCCCAAGTAGTGAATCCCCCACAAGATTGTTCGGACTATATAGACTTAGTCGTTCAAATAGATCACAGACTGCAGAACAGGAAGGCCGATCGTTCCAAGTTTGATGCTCGAGTATTTTCCAAACCGCCAACTCCTTCCAAAGGAGTAGACTCCGGGGAACCCATGCAAATAGGGGGTCTGAAAGGTCCTCTAACACAAAAGGAGCGGGAAAGGAGAAAACAGTTGCAATTATGCCTCTATTGCGGAAACTCAGGGCACTTTCTTCGAGACTGTCCGGTGAAACCTGCCAAGAAGGCAGTAGGAGCTGCAGTTACCAAAGTTACAAACTCTGAGCAGGGAAACGACCTCGCCCGACAAGAATAGAGGTCCTCTTGCCGAGCGTGAAAACCAGTTCCGTGACCTCGCATTTCGTGATACCTATGGTCCTCATTAGCCCTGATAATCCTGATCGATTACATGCAATTGAAGCTTACGTCGACAGCGGTGCCATCGGCAATTATGTGGATCATGAAATGGTTTTGAGGATGAATCTAACTCTTTGTCCCAAGGCTGTAAAGGACGTCATTACTACGGTGGATGGTACGGAGATAGCCTCAGGGCCAGTAACGCATACCACTCAAGAGGTGACGCTAGTAAGTCAAGATGGACACCATGAGAAGATCGTGTTCGATGTGATCAAGGCCCCTCAGTTTCAGATTATTCTTGGAATACCTTGGTTAGAGAAACACAGTCCTCTGATCGATTGGCGAGCAAGAACGGTCCAGTTTCCAGAATGTGTCTCTACTTGTCACCCTCCACCTGGTGTTGCACTGGCAGCAATTTCTTCAGAGACTCCCCAGTTACCTCCCGAATACCTAGAATACCAAGATGTTTTTCGGAAGGATCAGGCTAACTCTCTACCTCCTCATAGGTCTTATGACTGCCAGATAGACCTGATACCTGGATCTACTCCTCCTTGTAGTAGAATTTATGCCCTCACCGAGCCTGAGAACCTTCACCTTCGACAATACCTGGATCAATACCTGGCAAATGGGTTTATTCGTCCTTCCAAGTCCCCTGCTTCTTCAGCTTTGTTCTTCGTTCCAAAAAAGGAAGGAGACCTTAGAACTTGTATAGATTATCGCTCCCTGAACCAGATCACCGTTAAGAATAGATATCCGTTACCTTTGATCCCTGAACTCCTGGACCAAGTCAGAAAAGCATGCATATATACAAAGCTGGATCTTAGAGGAGCTTACCACTTGGTACGAGTAAAAGAGGGCGATGAATGGAAGACGGCCTTCCGCACCAAGTATGGGCTATTTGAATATCAGGTCATGCCCTTCGGACTTTGCAATGCCCCGGCCGCCTTTCAATATTTTATGAACGATGTCCTCAGAGAGCTCATAGATGTGTGTGTTGTTGTTTACATTGACGACATCCTCGTTTATTCTTCATCGGAATCTGAACATCGGAAACACGTGAAAATGGTCCTCGAAAGATTGCGTCAACACAAACTTTTCGCTAAGTTGGAAAAATGTGTTTTCAAAGTGACTGAAGTTGAATTCTTGGGATTCATATTATCACCTGGCGGAGTGCGTATGGATTCAAAGAAGGTCGATGCAGTTCTCAAATGGCCATCACCATCCTCCGTAAAAGGTGTGCAAAGCATGTTAGGCTTCGCTAACTTTTACCGCAGGTTTATCCCCGAATTCTCTCGAATAGTCCAGCCCATCACTGCCTTGTTAAAGAAAAACAAACGTTTTGAATGGTCTACCGAGGCGGAACAAGCTTTCCAGGATTTGAAGACTAAATTTATCTCTGCACCAATCTTAAAACACCCTCGCCCCGAACTCCCCTACATCGTGGAAACTGATGCTTCAAGCCTTGCCATGGGGGCAGTTCTATCACAAAAGGACCCGGTAACCAATCAGTTGCATCCCGTGGCATTTTGGTCCCGCAAATTCTCGCCTCCTGAAATCAATTACACGATTACTGACAAGGAACTTCTGGCTATCAAGTCTGCCTTTAAGGCTTGGCGGCATTATCTGCTGGGGGCCCGACACACCGTTACTGTGATTACGGATCACCAAAACCTGCAATATTTGAAAACCGCAAAAGCCCAATCCTCTAGACAACTCCGTTGGGCATTATTCTTTGCCGAGTTTGACTTCATAATTACCTATCGACCTGGTACAAAGAACGGTAAAGCTGATGCCCTTTCTCGGATGGGAGTGGAAGAACACTTGATCAACCCTAAACCTGTACCAATCATTCCCGAACAAAGAATTCTGGGTGTAATCGCCACAGAATCCATAGAGGAAGTTAAGGATAAAGCCAGGCAACTTGTAACTCCAGCAGACATACAGAATTGGCATCTGCAGGGAAAGGACTTTGCAGTAAAGGACAACTTATTGTATTTCCAAGAACGATTATACCTACCCAGCACAGATTTACAGAAAAAAGTAATCTCTTGTTATCACGATTCTTTAATGGAAGGACATCCCGGTATGGCCAAGACCTCAGAAAAGATCAAGCGCTACTTCTGGTGGCCGTCTTGGAAAAAAGATATCAGAGACTTTATAATGTCCTGTGGAGTATGCGCCCAAAACAAGAGTCAAAAGGAAAGACCAGAAGGCCTCTTACGCCCTATTGACATCCCACCTCGTCCTTGGCATACGCTTTCTATGGACTTTATCACCGATCTACCTCCATGCTCCGGATACAATACGATTCTAGTAATCGTGGACTTATTCTCCAAGATGGCGCATTTCATTCCGCTCAAAGGCTTGCCAACAGCAGCAACTCTGGCCCGAGAATTTCTCGAAAACATCGTCCGACTGCACGGTTTTCCTTCGGTTCTAATTTCGGATCGAGGTAGTCAATTTATTTCTCATTTTTGGCGAAGTTGCTGTCGGTCGGCTCAAATTGATGTGAGACTATCGACCAGTCACCACCCTCAGACCGACGGACAAACCGAGAGGACCAATCAAACTCTGGAACAGTATTTACGCTGCATGCTGCAACAAACTGAAAAAACTTGGAAAGACATCCTTTGGATAGCCGAATATGCCTACAATAACTCTGTCCATTCGGGAACTGGGAAAACCCCGTTTTTTCTTTTGTACGGCAGTCACCCTCGAACCTCGGAGTTGGATCTCCTCATAGATCTTGAAACACCAGCAGTAGACTACCTGCATTCTACAATCACCCAAGCCTTTAAGGAAGCTGTTTCTCACCTTCAAAGGGCTAAAGAACAATACAAGAAAGGAGCAGATCAACATCGGAAGGAAGCCCCTCAATATCAAGTAGGGGATCAAGTCTGGTTATCCACCAAATATCTACCTCTAAAAGGGCCACGCACATTCAACCCAAGATACCTTGGTCCCTATTCCATCACTACCATAGTAAACCCAGTAGCGGTCAAGTTGGACTTGCCCCCGCACATGAAGATACATCCGGTCTTCCACGTCTCTCTATTAAAACCCGTGCAACCTCAAACCCGACTAACTAAATCTCCAAAACCTATCCTAGTTGATGGAGAACTCGAGTTTGAAGTCAAAAGCATTCTGTACTCCAAGATCTCCAAATCTAAACTATTTTACCTAATTGACTGGAAAGGCTACGGCCCCCAAGAGAGATCCTGGGAACCTGCTGAATATGTCCACGCTCCTCGCCTAATCAAAAGATTTCACCGAACATTTCCTGACAAGCCAAAACCCCCGGAGAAGCCCGGTTTGGGAGGGACCTTGAGGGGGGGTACTGTCATGATCTCTGCTTCCAAAAGGTCAGGGTTTTCCCAACTCCCTTGGAAGCAGATCCATAACCCAGGTTCCGAGTGCCAACCAGTCCCAATTGGGACCTTTTGGACCCAGTCCTGGCGCCAGTGGCACCAGGCTCATAAATATGCCCAGTCCCAGCGCTGGAAGCGCCGGGCTCATAATGCTTGGGTGGACTTACCTGCAGCAGACCATGCTGCTTACTTGCCTGCCAGTTGAGCCTCTGATCCTCTTCTGTTTGGAACTACTTTTCCTGTTGGGTGGGGCAGGAGCCACTCCCTAGATTCAGAACACTGGAACTCTTCTGGAAAGCAGGAACTCTTTTCTTACCTAGGCGTGGCTGTGGAAGGAGACACCTAAGCACTACAGGAGGCTATTTAAACCACACCCGATGGATGAATCTTGCTTTGCGTTATTCTGCATCCTCTGCAGCAGAACGCTCATCGTGTCTTCTGCATCTGATCCTGGGCCTAAGGAAAAAGGCTTACCATCCTGAATCCAGTCTTCAGCAACACCTAAAAAGACAAGAAAGAA
The DNA here is from genome assembly GCF_040938575.1 of Ambystoma mexicanum. Taxonomy (NCBI): domain Eukaryota; kingdom Metazoa; phylum Chordata; class Amphibia; order Caudata; family Ambystomatidae; genus Ambystoma; species Ambystoma mexicanum. The sequence continues at coordinate 1,160,323,078 of NC_090932.1, read as the reverse complement.
CAGGTTAGCATTACGGTCTTCAGTGACAGCTCTTCACTTACCTGGTCCATCGGCTGTCACCAACGCCTCGCGCTGCATTCCGGCATCTGAAAGACAAAGGCTTACCTACTCTTCGTGCGCTCCGGAGGTCTTCACACTGCATTCCGGCATCTGAAAGACAAAAGCTTACCAACTCTTCGCACGCTCAGGAGGCCTTCGGCGCTGCATCCCGCATCTGAAAGACAAAACAAGGTGCGTTTAAAGACATTGGGGAACTTTAATACTCACGTGCCATTACTCCTTTCCACATCTAACCCAGTGGGCATTCCGGCACCCTGCAGCCGCTCCGAACTTGTACCTGCAAAATAAAAAGACAGTTAGAGCGCATCGTGAAGCAGGCAACAAGCGCTTACTTACGTGCTTCCAGGCGCTTCTATTCATCACACAGGCTCCATCTTCAACTCACTTCAGCCCGTCATCCGCCATCACCGGAACCCTGCAAAACAAGAAACATCATTACTAAAGACTTTAAAGACATTAGAATTACTCGAAACTTACCGTTCGTGCAGTAAACGACGGACAGCAGTCCTCTGAAGTCAAGAGGCCTGCTCCCCTTATCCAGTGAAGAAACTGGTTACAGCACCCTGCCCCGAGGCAGATGGAGAGCACGGCGTTCACTTACCTAAGGTGAGAGCGTTAACCTTTGGGGTTCTACAGGAGAAGAGAAAGGGAAGAAGAGAGAGACATTAAATAACCCAGTTCCTTAATCCCATATTTTCTATCTGCAGACATCTTACCCTTCGAGTCAGACATACACTGCACGGAGGTCCAGCCCAAAGAGCCAGCCGTGTGTTACACATCACCTTTGAAGATACGGTATACGCCCAGTCAAGACCGGCGCCTCTACGGGAATCAGGTGAGCGTTACACAAACCTGTAGTGACCTTTAAAGTCAGCGGTAACTGTGAAGCCAGTGATATAGAGTAGCTGGGTGGTCCGGCGAAAGGAAACAGCCCACTCGAAAGTCTGCGCATAATGTTTGATGTTTGTTATAAAACAACAAAGTGAACGAACTTTGAAATACGCGATAGTGAAGATGAACCCCAACGAAAGGAGAAGTTAAAAGGTGATTGAATATAAGAGAAAGAGCTTTGAACTTTTCTGATTGTGTTGTGGAACTACCCAGACCAAGAGACACTGGGGCAAATACCATAAGGAAGAGCTGAAGTGAAAGTCAAAGTGGTCCTGCAGAGGTTTATGGAAAAGCCTTGCACATTCGTAAGTCTTCGACATCAGTGAAAGGTCTGAGCCCGGCTGAGGGAGACCAGGAACATGAAATAAGTTAGGGGAAGGGCACCCCTAACGAATGTGACTAGAGCTTGGGGAAGGAAACCTCCACAAGTGCTGTGATTGCTGGGTCTGAGCCCAACTGAGGGAGATCTATGTTGAATCAGGTACTTTTGTTGAGAGGTCCGAGCCCAAATGAGGTAGACCTACATGAACTATTGATGCCTTGAGAGGTCTGAGCCCGACAGGGAGACCTACATGAATTTTGTTTCACTGTGAAAGAACATTTTTGTGAATTCAAGTGCCTTTAACACGAAAGGCCAAGCAGGCCTCGACCCATGTTTTGAACTACCTTTTTTTGATAGCCTGAGCCAGAGTGTGTCATTCTCTCTTCAGGGACTGCCTTACTCTGTGCTGTCCAACGTGGGGAGGAGAACTGACTCAGCCATCTTAATCCTTCATGTTATAACACTGACTTTCCTTTGCATACACATTCCCCTTTACACACTTTGTATATAAGAAATAGGGCAGGCATTCGTTTTTTTTCAGTATAGGCCATTTTGATTTAACATAGACTGACTAGGACTATGTTTTCTTTATTATTTTATTATTTGATGGTAGAGACTACTCCCATCATAGCTATAGGACAAAGTAGGAGTTTTTGCAAACCCCAAGAATTTAATAAAGGTTTTGAAACTCGTACCTCTTGTGTCAGTGGCGTACTTGTGATACCATGCCTCCCTTACAGGTGCCATCACTTCTTTTGAACCCTCTCCTCTCCCACCTTGCTAGTCCTGAGTGCACCGTGGAAGGAACATAGGCCAAATCAGACTTTTATTTACTACCTGGCCCTCTGACATATCCAGTGCCTCAATCAAGGCCACCAGTTCCGCTGCCTGTGCAGACTAATGGTCTGGTAGTCGTGTCTGTGAGTACACTCTCAACTCATCTCCTTTGTGTACTCCATGTCTGTGCCCCACTACTGCGGAACCTGAATGTCTTTGTCCCATGGTTTGATCAATACCGGAGCATACATCAATGAAAATCATGGCCCTCTTCAATCACCTCTTCTTTAACCAGGGGGCTTCCTTTTCTTCTGTCTATGGATAATATGCAGTCATGTATGTAATCTCCCACCTCAGTTTGTTCAGCCATGAACTCTGCTGGGTTTACAATCCTACATCTCACCACTTCTATTGCTGGGTTTGTCAGTATTACCTCATGCCCTGAATATCTCGGAGTTGTCAATGTTGATTTAGTTTTTTCCAGTATTGCAAATAGTGCATGCTCCGCATATAAATTTACGGGGCACCCCATAGTTATTGTCGAAGCCTTCTCAATTGCAAATGCAGCAACAGCAAGTGCCTGCTCACATGGGAAATGTCCCAGCATCACTGCATCTTGGGATCCACTGTAATATGCAAGTGGTTTGTGTCCCTGTCCTTTATTCTGCGTCAGCACAGCTTTCATTATTTTTCTATCTGAATGGGAAATGAGATGAAACTTCTCTTTGTAATTGAGTGTAGTCAGTACTGGTGCATGTGCTAACTCATATTTTAGTTCACAAAGCTCTTGCCCATTTCAGCTGTCCATTTCATGTTATTTTCATGTTTCTAAGCTTATTTTAATGCTTGTAGCAATGGCCTGGTGTAAGTGGAGTAATCAAAAACCCATGCTCTGCTGCATGATGAACTGATGCATCTCTTTCACTTTTTTTGGTTGTGGAGTTCTATGTATGGCCTCTATTGTTTCTGGTGTTATTTTTCTCCCATCTGCTGACACAATCTGACCCAAGTACACCACTTCTTTTTGACAGTAATGCAATTTCTCTTTGTTCACTATGTATTCTTTGTCAGCTAGCAAAGTCAGTAGTGTCACTGAGTCCTTTCTGCACTCCTCTTCTGTCGTGCTACAATAAGTTGTCATCATACTGTATCACTGTGCTTGCAACCTGTAAGTTGCTCAAATCCATTTGTATAACTCTGTTAAAGATGCTAGGTCCCTCACAGTACCCTTGGGGCATTCTACAGTGTTCGAATCTGATCCCACGATAAGTAAACACAGGGAGATACCTGGAATCTGGGTATAGTGAAATGGAGAAAAATGCGTTCTTCAAAACTACCACGGTAAAAAAGTGTTCTTCTGCTGGAATGCTACAAAAAATCATCACGTGATTTGGGGCCAATAGATACTCTTCCTCAATAATATTGTTAAGAGGGCATAAATCCTGTACAAAACACTGCGCCCCTCCTTTGCTTTCTTGATCAGATAGATAGCCGTGTTGCAAGGTGATGTGCTCTCCTCTATTATACCTTGCTGCCATAAGGCATGCAGTGTCTCATAAATCCCTTCATCTGCTTCTGGAGAAAGTGGGTACTGATTTAATCATGACAATAGTGCTCCTTTTAATTTGATGTGTACTGCCCGTCCCCTTTTAGTATCCCTACATCATGGGGTCCTGTTGTCCATGAGCTGTTTGGAACCTTTTCCAAATCTTCCTGCAAATATTTGGTATTTTATTTTGTTATCTGAGTAATCTGGGAAACTGCCCTTTCTTTTATGTGTACTGGACAAGGTATGCCCAATTCAAACACTACCTCTCCTTCTTCATTGGACCTCATTACGAAGCTGGCGGTAGCCGTGCCTGTACTACAGGCACGGCTGCCGCCGGTAGCCATTTCTTTCCGGCACCCGCGAATTGGCAATTACCGGGTCATGCCGAGTTTGGCAGACCCAGTAATTGCCCATTCGTGGTGCCTGTAATAAGGGACTCCCCATCCCCATTTGGCCCCATAGAGCTCAATGGGAATGGGGAAGGTGGTAGCACCGGTAATGTTAATAATGGTACCTGTGCTACCATCATGTTCTGCTCGCGGGTGCCGGTACGGCCACCAGGTCAGACCTGGTGGCTGCAAGTGCACCCGCGAGCAGAACTCCTAGTATGGCGGTACGTTAGCAACGGTGCCGGTAGCGCAATTGTTACCTTAGCGCCATAATTGTAATGAGGCCCATTGTCTTTTGTTGCAAACAACTCTGTGTCACTCCTTTTAACGTCAGTGTGGGCTAAATACATAATATTGAACGCCATTCCATGTTGTCTTATCAGTGGCAACCAATATGATCATGTCCTTCCGTACCACTACTTCCTCTAGGTAGAGCTGCGTGTGTGTGCCTGAACTAACAGAGGAGGGACACCGTGGCCTGAACAAAAACGCATTGGACTGCAAAACACCCTTCCTCCAAATCCTGGTGTAAGGAAGGCATGATATCAACAGCAGACACAGACACAATAGATGCAAGTTTCAAAAACATTTATTTTCCATTTTGGTTAGGTTGGGAGAATTTCTAACAGGCCCTAACTCTAGAATGGCAGTAGTCACGACCATTAAACAAATAACAAACTAGTCCAAGTCAGTTTATTTAAAATTAAAAGGCCTATACCAAAAAAAGCGAACCTTGTGCCTCATTACGACCATGGCGGTCCCGTAATGAACGGTGCCGGTACGGGACCGGCACCGTTCATTACGGGATGCCCTATTATGAGGTTCCCTTGCGGGACCCGCTCAGAACATCTGGTCAGACCAGACGTCCTTAGTGGGTCCCGCAAGGGGACCAGGGAGCTAATAACGGGCCCGTTATTAGCTCCCTCCCCATTCCCATTGAGCCCTATGGGGGATCAAATGGGAATGGGGATGGGTTTTTTCAATCAGTAATTACCGGGTCCTCCAAGGTTGGAATGGCCTTTCATTGAAGGAACCCAGAGCTGGAACCCAGTAAGGAGGCAGCCATGCCCTTATTAAGGGCATGGCTGCCTCCATACTCGTAATGCGGCCCCTTGTCTACAAATGTGTAAAGGGGATATAACAAAGGAAAAATAGTGTCTTAAAAGAAATGTCAGAATGGCTTAGGTAACAACTCCTTTCCCCACATTCAGAAGCATGGGGTCTGAAGAGTTTCTTAAAAGGATAGGTGGTTGGCATAGTTCTATCAGTCGTGCCTACTTTGACTTACTGGTACAATTCAACAGTTCAGGCTTGGGCTTCAAGCTTTTGACAGTTCAATAAGTTCTTTATGCTTCGTCTGCCTTACCACAAATACAGTTCCACTCTTGATTTTTACTTTACCACAATTCAACACAGTCTTCCTTCCGACGGGCTTGAGCCTATCTGTCTTTGCACATTTAACTTTCACTTTGTCACAGTTCAACCCAGACTTCCCTCCACCGGGCTCGAGTCTGTCTTTCTTGTCACACTTAACTTTCACTTTACCACAGTTCAGCACAGGCTTTCCTCTGCCGGGCTTGAGCATGTCTTTCCTTTCACATACGTTTGAAATTTCAGTTCTCACATGGGTCTCCATCCGCTGGGCTCAAACCCTCCTTTCTCTTTGTGGGGGTTCCCTTCCCCACATTTTGTTTCATCCAACGTTTTACTGTCGAAGAGTTTCGAAACTGCAAGGATTTTATGTAGACCTCTGCATAACCACTTCAACCTCTCTTTAAACAATTTATCAATCAACAATCTACATCACCTCGCAACACTAATGCTTCTTGGTACTTGTAGTTCCTTATTCTCTTCAAACATATAAAGAGATTGTTCCATGTACATGCGCTGATATTTGCAAAGCAAATCATATGACAGAAATAATCAGCATTGGTGAATTAAGTCGTCAATGTTTATTCATTGTCATTGATGAACAAAAAATTGTGCGACACGTGTTTCGTCCACATCCGTCTTTTTCAAGGCAAATGATTAAGTCTATAGTCAGAAAATTCCACAAACATTAAACAAATAGTCAATTATATATCAAGTTATAACAAAAAAGAAACCAAATTAAATATAAAATTGAATCCAAAATTAAGTATCCATTTGACAATGTGGCCATTATTGGTTACAAATTCCATTGAAAGAGGAAAGAAAAACAGGGATGGGGAGGAAACAAAAAACAAAAAAGAATAATGAACATAAGTAGAGTTAACAAATAATGCACTTAGCCAACTACTAAGTCGGCAAAAACAGATATTGGAATGTACTGTTCATATCATCAATCTTAAAGCGCCATTTGGCTGCCCCAGAGAAAAGGCAGAATGAAACTCTGCGAATCCAAGACTTGAAAACATAAAGAACATCTAAAGCATCTGTGTGACTGGCCACAGAGAATGCCAAACAGGATAAATACTTGCCATAAATGTACATGGCAAAAATGCTGTAAATGAACACTGCTCCTTACCCTCTTGTCAACTGATCAGATTGCACGGATGTATATCGAATTCTTGATGCTGCTAAAATGCAGCAGTCTTATAAAACCATGTCACTAGAAAAAGCCTCCAAAGAAAAAGAAGGAGGGGTTCAGTAAAGAGTATTAGCAGTATTGTATGATTTCAGTAATCAATTTGTTTGGTGCCTGGTACGTTGCTGCTGCACAAAACAAAACATACAGTTGAGTGATTTGGTCTCAGAAAGTGCGTGTGACAAAAAATGCATGTGACAAAAAATTTCAACCGAGTTGTATCAGTTAGGGAACCTGGTCAAACAGGTCATGTTTACTGGGGATTAGCATGGGATGCGGATGTGTTCCTCTTAAAGTGCTGTGAAGTCCATGCTGTGCATAATTTAGCGCTGTGAATCCGCAAATTGGTGTTACCAAAAAGTAACTCAAGATACGTTGCATGCGGTGGAGATGACCCTGCAAATGATTTGGTTTAGCTACAAAGCTCACTTATTGCAAATGGTTACGTAGGCTGAAACTGCTTGTAGCGCGGTTCCCCGCAAAGGCAATATAGGTTGCCAATATCTTTAAAAAAACACATGGTACATGCTTTGGTTACTCACTAAGTGTACGACCGTATTAGCGACAAAGATGTGATAACAAATCAGTCTTGAAAAGACTTGCCAGTAGTCATTTCGGGTCTGTCCAGCTCCCGACCCTACCATTGTCCGGCGTGAGCGTTGGTTGATAACGTGGGTGCCGGAGCAGTGTTCATGGATATAGTTCCAGGATGGTTCAGAGAACACGTGGTGTCGCATAAGCATTGTGTTGTAAACTGCATGCTTTATAGCCATGATGGCCACCGGCATCCGCCCGCCCAGAATGATTGTGTTTATGCGTGTGTGAGGTTCGTGTTGGAATGAGATAGTGAGAGTCAGTTGAAGAGAGTGTCTTGGGCGGCGGATGCAGGTGGTGCGCTGGGCTGTTCATTAAACAATAAACTTACCCTTAAGGTTACGCAGGCCTCATCGTTGTCAATTATCACAGTTGGCGATGAGGACGGCCCGGCGTGTAAGAGTACCCACGTGACACTTGAGACCTGGAGCTCCGGGGGATGTGTTGTGTCCCCTGTGCTGAGGCAACTAAAAGAAACCGGTAGATATTGCGCACAGTAAGAATTATAGGGAGCCAGTGTAGGAAGACTACAGCCCTGATCTCCTACATTTATACAAACAACATGAGGATGCAAATGAAGGGAAGCTATTAGTGGAGTGAAACCATTAGAAAACAGGACCTTACGGAGGCATGAGACCTGACTCCATTTTGTCCCATTACAGGAAGACTGGAAATAATCTTCATGACCAGGAGGTGATCAAGCTCTTCTTCGTGACAGTACTTCGGGGGAAAAAAAGGAATTCCCGTATTGTAGCTTCTTGTCTGTTATAGAGAGACTGTGCCCTGAACTCACAATAATCATTGACAAGGCACACAACAGACACATTAGATTTTACAGACACAAAGATACATACCAGGAACAGCCTCAGATGAGAACAGGGATGCAGATCCACTGGCTGAACATTGCAGTTTTGAATTTCAGATGTCTTGGAACCTCACAGAAATACAGCTTCTTGGTTGTAAGTGCTTACCTTTTGAGGTTGAAGTTCTGTGAAATAAACAACAACTGTGGAAGTGTGTGTTATAATATTTAGGGAAGGATTGCATTTGAGCATCAGGAGTTGGCCTTACATGAGTTCTTTCTATTTTTATTTAGTTAGTAAGTGCTTCCATGTTAGGTGAGCAATTGTTGCAATATCTCCACTACAGAAAACCATCTCTTTACAATGTCAAAATCTTCACCAAGCCAGCTCAGAAAAGAGCGGGAAAAATGTGGGAGGAGCTACTTAATGGTTTGGTGCCTTGTGGGCCATTCATGGGATAAAAAAGGCAAGCACTTCTTCCACAGTGCCCATACCAGGAACAGCCTCAGATGAGAACAGTGATGAAGACCCACTGGCTGAACATTGCAGTTTTGAACTTCAGATATCTTGGAACCTCACAGAAATACAGCTTCAAGGTTGGCATCTGCATTTTATATATTTGTAAGTTCTTCCCTTTTGAGGTTGAAGTTCTGTGAAATATACAACAACTCTTGAAGTGTATGTTATAATATTTAGGGAAGGATTGCCCTGAATCATGCTGTTCCCATCTTCATCTTGTATCCTGGCTTGCAACATTATGTGTTACTACTGACTTCTACAATTGTATTCGCTCTCCCCTCTTTTTGACTGCTTACTCTCTATCCTCCCCGCCATTTTCCTATCTCCACCCCTTCTCCGCTTACTTGCTTCTAAGCACCTACTCTCTCAAAATTGTCCTTGGACCTAGTATGATAGCAACCTCGTCTGTCGCTCCCCCATCCCCTTACTGCCCCCCCAACCCTCCCTCCAGCACTATCTGAAACGTTGTCAGGCCTAGTACGATAGTCGCTTGTTTTGTTCCTCCCCTCCCTTTCTGCACCCCTCTCCCTCACCTTGTGTTTTCCTCCGCCTCTGCCAGAAATGTCGTCAGGCCTAGTACGGTAGTCACCTGTCTGTTTCCATTTCCTTCCCACTCTCCCCTCCCTCCCTTCCTTATCTATGTCTTAGCACTTGCACTATCTGAAATGTCATTAGGCCGAGTACGATAGTTAATTTCACATCCTTACTGTTCATGGCCTGTAAGAATGTCGTTGTATTTTCCCTTGTTCCCTCCCTTGCCTTAAAGCACTTTGAAACACATTGTGTATAGGCGCTATATAAATAAACTATCATATCATATCATTGAGGGTATCACTATTCAACCACCTGCAAATTCTTTACCAAGTTCGGGCCAACTAGCAGTAGTATGGTTAAATTACATCAAAACAGTTGAGCACGAAGGGCTGACATCTGACAAGAAGAAACTGTTGTTATTACATGCCCTGGGTTTGGAGGGTCAAAGAAAATCCAGAGAACTACCGGAGCTATCAGCAGATGAGGCAGGAGACACAGATGAACATGAAAAGGCTCTGAGACAGTTAGACAAACACTATGCCCCTGAAGTTAATGTAGCTATCAATAGATATAATTTCTATACCAGAACACAAAAGGAACAAGGATCCATTGAGGAGTACGTATCGGTGTATCAGCGTTAAGGACATTGGCCCATACATGTCGATTTGGTACAGGCATTACTCTAGATGAGTTGATCAGATAATCATCCACACAAAAGACTCTGTAAATCAAGATAGACTTTGAATGGTGGGAAATCCTTGGTTACCTGAAGCCATCGCAATAGCTAAAAGAGTAGCACATACTCAGCTATGCTCCAAGGAAATGAAGAATAAGAAATTGGAGGCCGCTCAGAGCAGGACCTGGAGGAACAAGTAACCGTAAATGCTGTGCGCATCAGAAGAGACAGAGAACGGGCAGATAATTCCAATAGCAAGGTATACAGACCTAAAAGAGTGGATTATAAAGAAGTGAGGGGTAATCCCAGAAGACTTTGGACAAAGAATGAAGGAAAAATGTATTTCCCACAGGAAGAGACAGGTATAGATGTTTTAACTGCGGCAGATCTGGACATTACGCCAACTAAGGAATTGTCCTGCAATTGGACAAACATTTAGAAGCTGCGGGGAAAAAGGACACTTTGCAGTAACGTGCAGGCATAGGAGGAGAATATCTGTGGTGCGAGAAGATGAAGAATCAGAGGAAGAGAGAGTAGTAGTTGTTCGAGAGCCACCTGAAGAGTGCCCACTATGTGAAATCATACTAGACAACTGGAAGCTTTTGGTCATGGTAGACAGTTGTTCGCCATATACCATCATCACACGCAAGACTTGGGAAAGACTCACTCATGAAGGACTCAAGTTTAAGCTGCGACCACCGGACATCAAGAATCCTGGAGGGTTTGAAGGTTCGAGAATCCACATAACAGGATGGTTCACCAGCATTGTTCAATTTGAGGATCGCCAGGCCCAAGTGAAAGTGTACGTAGCGGAAAAGGGAGTAAATGTGCTTGGCTGGAGAGATCAGGCAACTTTGCGAATAAGATTAGATCCATGTAAGAGTGAGCCCATTCTCTTAGTAAAGAGCAATAGTGAATGCACAAGCAAGCATGGAGGTGGCTCTGAAGATGTATTTCAGTCAAGTTTAGGCTTATTAAAAAAATGTGCTCACAAAGTAAGAATGAAACGAGGAGCAATGCCAGTATCACACTACAAGGCTAAGCCAATACCGTTTGCCTTGGTAGACAAAGTGGAACAAGAATTAAGAAGACTTGAGGAAGAAGACGTGATTGAAAAGATTGAATTGTCGTTGTGGGTGAGCCCCATTGTCGCCGCTGTGAAGAAAAATGGCAAACTAAGAATCTGTGTAGACTTAACGGATGTGAAAAACAACTTTGTGGTAGATATGTATCCTCTACCGATTATATCAGAAATGCTGAACTGTATTGAAGTGGCGAACACGTTCACCACTTTGGAGTTGTCTAGTGCTTACCATCAGATACTTTTGACAGAAGGTTGTAGAGACTACACCGCGTTTATCACATCTTTTGGATTGTAAAGATATAAGATAATGGCATTCGGGCTGGCCTCTGCAGCGGCTGTGTTCAGAGAGTGATGTTGCATGTGTTGAAGGGACTGGAAGGAACTTTGTTCTACCAGGACGATATTATTTGTTTTGGGAAGGGTGCAAAAGAGCATGATGGAAGGTTGAGTGAGGTTTTGTCCAGGCTGAGTGAGACAGGTTTGAGAGTGGAGCAGAGCAAATGTAAATTCAAGATAGCAAAAGTTGAATATCTGGGACACGTAGTCAATGGTAAAGGTTATAAACCAAAGTTAGAGGCCATGAAAGCGATCAAGGAATCGCCTGACCCCAAAACAAAGGATGAGTTGAGGTCATTTCTTGTGCTATGTGAATTATATAACAAGTTTGTAGAAAATGTTGCCAGTTTGACTGAGCCATTGAGAAGATTATTGAAAAAAGATGTTAAATTCAGCTGGAGTGTTGAGTGCAAAAGGTCAGCTGAATGTATTAAGAAGAGTATCTGTGAATCCATTGAATTAGGTGGTTTTGTGTTCGGGAGGCAAACTAAACTTACCATGGATGACAGTGGCATTGGATTGGGAGCTGTTTTGTCACAATTTTTAGAAGGTGGTCAAGAGAACATTATATGTCATGCATCCAGGGCAGTCTCTGACATTGAAAGTAGGTATTCTGTAATAGAAAGAGAGATGTTGGCTTGTGATTGGGCGATCAATTATTTCAGGAAGTACCTGTGGGGGAACAAATTCATAGTACACACTGATCACAAACCTCTTGTGGAGGTGCTTTCAGTACGTGGCATGTGCAAAGCATTGCCCAGATTAGCTCGGCTGAGTCTCAAACTCCAAGATTACCATTATGTGGTAAAATATGTGCTAGGCAAGAGAAACCAAGTTGCAGATTTTCTTTCAAGGTTGCCATTGGAAGAGCCAGATGTTGGTCAATTCGAAGATGTAGAAGGGGTGGCTGCTGTAGTTGAAGTGACATCTAAGGAAGAGTGGTTGCAAGAGCTCATGAAAGATCACACATTAATCAAGGTGATAGAGTACCCCAGATGTGGGTGGCCAGAAAGGAAGGTAGTGGAGGAGGAGTGTTTGAAATTTGGGGAAGTTAAAGATGAGTGCTCATTAGAAGAAGGTTTGTTGTTGAGAGGGGATAAATTGGTTCAACCCCAAAGATTGAGGGAAGATTTTGTGGAAAAGGGTCATCAGGGGCATCCTGGTGTTTCGGGCTTTAAGAACAATGTACAAGCTAAATCTTGGTGGCCAGGGATGGACATTATGGTGGAGAGGTTTGTGAGGAAATGCTGGACGTGTCAAAACTGTGACAAAAGTTGTAAGATATTCAATAATGCGCCGATGAGTATACGGAAGGCTGAGCAACCATGGGAGAGAGTTGGCATTGATATAGTGGGACCGTATGAGAATTTAGCTAATGAGAAAAGGTTTGTGGTGGTTATGGTAGATTGTTTCTCCCAGTGGATGGAGGTCAAGTTAGTGAACAGAATAGATACTAATGAGGTCATCAAGTTCATGTTACAGGTTTTTAGGAGAGAAGGGTGCCCAAGGACATTGGCGTTCAGTTCAAGAGCAAGGCGATGAGAGATTTTTCCAAACGCATGGGGATTGAATGGAGGTTTTCTGCGTATTGTCATCCTCAGACAAATGGCATGGTAAAGAGGTGCAACAGGGTTGTGGTGGAAACCATAGAACAGGCATTAAGGAATAATATGTTGGTGGAAGAAGTTCTTCGGGAAAAACTGTGGAGCAGTAGGATTGCAATCAGTGGTGTTACAGGCAAATCACCGTTTGAAATTATGAGGGGCAGGGAGCCTAACACGATGTTGAACCATGAGTGGGTTAACCATAGGAAGGTGGAAGAGAACATCAGGGAGGATGATGAACGTAATAGTATGGTCAAGTTGAGAGTTTCTCCAGGTGATTTTGTCATGATAGAAAAGGGAAGAGTTGTCAGGAAAGGATAGTCTACATTTTCGGACCCAGTGAAGGTGGTGGAGGTGGTCAAGCGTGCCGTCAGAATTCAAGATGGAACTATTTGGAATCTCGACCGCATCAGTAAGTGGAGATGGCAGGGGGGTGGTTTGCAGTCATATCTGAGGGACAAGAGGACAGCTAAGAGTGAGGGAAGGAGAGCTTTTGAGTTGTTTGACAAAAGTGTACAATTGGATAGAGGGTTGGAGAGTGCACATGCAGTTGAGGGTTTGGGGAGTGGTGGTAGTGGTGAAGAGCAAACATTTAGAATTAGGAAACGTCCGGTGTGGTCCAGAGATTATGTGATGGATTAAGATGCTCATTAATGTGTGTAGTATTGTTTCTGTAGACCATATTTCAGAATGTTATCCTGTTCTTTGTTATGTTCCAATTTTCTATGTTTCTAATTTCCTTTATTGCTTTTGTAAATTGTTCAATGGTTTATGGGGAGGGATTGTGTTGTAAACTGTATGCTTTGTAGCCATGACGCCCACCGGCATCCACCCGCCCAGAATGTTTGTGTTTATATGTGTGTGAGGTTTGTGTTAAATGTATGAGATAGTGAGAGTCAGTTGGAGAGGGTGTCTTGGGCGGCGGATGCAGGTGGTGCGCCAGGCTTTTCATTAAACAATAAATTTACCCTTAAGGTTACGCAGGCCTCATCTTCTTCAATTATCACATGTTGTTTGGTTTGAGGCTTAAGAGTTATAAAAGCGCCAGTGTTTGTTTACACGGCTGCAAAATATAAAAACACAAAGGGCCTCATTCCAAGTTTGCCAGTTTGGTAACAACGGTACGGGTAAGCTTGCTGTTACCGTTGTTACCGGACCGGCAAACTACATGGTCTGCTTGCAGGAGCCTGTCCACCCGCCAGGTCTGACCTGGCGGGCGGAACTGCACCCGCGAGCAGACCTACACGGTAGCACCGGCACCGTTAACAACGGTGCCGGTGCAACGGGCCTCCCCATTCCCATTGAGCCCTATGGGACTCAGATGGGAATGGGAGCAATTATTCCCGGCATCCGGCAATGGACAATTACCGGGTCTGGCGGGGCCAGAATGCCCTGGTAATTGCCCATTGCCGGATGCCAGTAAATTCATGACTCCGGCGGCAGCTATGCCTGTATTTACCGGCATGGCTAACGCCAGACTCAGAATGAGGCCCAAATGCTCGTTGTACAAACCGAATATGCAGACGATATTCCTGATCCTATGTTCAATTATAGGTATTCCTGATACATATTTCAAAACCTGACTATTGTTGTGTTCGGATTTATAGACATGGCCTCCGTGTACAGAGATCACATGGTATTGCATGCGCATTGTTTATATTAGGGCTTGAAAGTTCCTTAAATGCCCAAATATGCATAGTTGCAAAATGTGTATTCAGATTCTTCTTATATCAAACAAAATGCAATAGGTATTATTGACATGAAGTTCATGGATATCAGCAAAAAGTAGCATTTGGATGCTCTGGAATGGGTAACATGAATATGTAATCGATGAAAGTGGCTGGTGTTGCGTTATGCAGGATGGGATAAGGGATCTTAAATATAGATATATGGAAGGAAAGCTTATATCTATCTGCTGCAAAACAAGTAAGTGTGAATCTACAGACTCGTTAGTACCAAAAAATGCTGATAAACGTGAGTCGTTTGCCATACAAACATTGTTTAGCACAGAATAACGTTGAATGTGTCAGATGAGTACAGCTTATGTACAGGTAGTCCAATCTCACAAGGGCACATTGCCCATGTTGCTAATGTTGGTTGAAATCTAGGATATGAGTGGTCACAGTGGCAGTTGATAATTTCCCTATTTCATATTCCTTATATACCTTTCTAGCCACAGCGCCCTTATACCTGGTTTCCCCAATATTATTTACCTTATTCTGTTTACATTGCCCTGTTGGCATCTTTCAAAGTTCATATACAGAGTTCATATATTTTGCTTTTCACTCAATCAACTCTTGTTCGGGATCGCGGTTACTTTCTGTCTTCGTTTTCTGCTTTATCACAACTTCAAACATTTTACAGAGACTTTCAAATGTGCAATTCTGCCTCGCAGGAGCACTCTGTTACTTTGTATACTTTCATCACAATTCAGCAATTATCCTTTCCATTATGTGTTTTATCGGCACACGCGCAACCTTCAATTCTTGTTATAGTCACTTTTGCTTTTAACACAAACCAGGCCTTTGTTGCCTTCAACAACTCATCGGTCATGTTAATTGGCTTTCTTTCTTCAATGCCTTTCATGTAACAGTCAAGGCCGTTACCAACACCTCCTCTACAACTCCCCAACTCCGTTGTTCACCCGGGAGGATAGCAGACCGCCTTCAAGTACTTTGAAGGTGTCTCCTTTCTGCTCACTCGGTTTCTGTCTTGGAATGCTTATGGCTTTCCGAAAGTGTGGAAATCTCGCCTGTCTCTCTCTCTCGTTCGCTGCAACTGCTGATCAGCCCCTTGGCCTTCCAACTTCGATAGCCGGGATTGCATCAGCTCTGGGAGAACTGCTCATTCTCGTACCCAGCCTTGCTCCCCGTATGCCTGTGCGTGCCACCTTTTATCCTGACAGGGAGTGTTAACAAGTGGCAGGTGTGTGTAGTTAGGATTACCTGCCTGACTCTGTCTGGTCTCATTAAAGGGACACAGCCATTGCAAGTCAGTTGAGGTTATCTTCCTGCCCTTATTCCTCACCTTTCTTAGCTCAGTAGTGTTGTCAGTGTGAAGTGGGCAGGAATTATGGGAGCTGTAGTTTACCAAAAAATAGGTAGCTATAGGGGTTAGATGGGTTGTGGAAAAAGGGGCATACCATGTGTAGGGAAGGCATGGTATCCCGAATGAAGACAGACACAAATAAGGCACAGTTCAAGGGTGTTTATTTTGCAAAGATGGAGTGGTAGAACGCCTATCTAGCCCTATGTCTACGTATGGGAGCAAGTTCGACCACCAAATAATAAATAACGCAGTCCTAGTACTGTCTTCTCAAATCAAAATGGCCTATACTAAAATAAAAATATTGCTAATCCTTACGCTATAAGAAATGTGTGTGGGAAAAAGGTGTATGCAAAAGAAAACAATGTTCAAGAAAGTGTGTATCAGGATGACTGAAGGGTGGGGTCCCTTCCCCACATTTTCAGCACAGGACAAGGGGCACACTCGGGCTTTGGAACACTCTCTGGCTTCTTCGACTACAGGATGCAGTTCGGGACATAAGCCAGGGCCTTCGGCGACAAAGTCTCTTTCCAAAACAAAGTCTCTCCTTCGCAGAATGCCTGGACACACACACAAAAAGGTCCTTCTCTTTAGGATCTCAAAGTTCTCAAGGCTCAGGTTCACAGTTCATGCTGGATCTCCCTCGATCGGGCTCGGACTGCATTTTTAAACACAAAGTCTCAATAGGACTCACTTGGTCAGGCTTGGACCCTTTTAAAGCAAAATTTCACGTAGGTCTTCCTGAGTCAGGCTCATAGGTCTCCCTAGGTCGGGCTTGGACCTTTCAAAACAAATGTTCACGTAGGCCACCCTCAGTTGAGCTCAGACCTTTCAAAACAAACGTTCATGTAGGTCTCCCTCAGTCAGGCTCTGACCTTTCAAAACAAAAGTTCACATAGGTCTCCCTCAGTCAGGCTCAAACCTTTGACAAGGGATTTAAAAGTTCCTGTAGGTCTCCCTCAGTCTGGCTCAGACCTCTTTCAACAAGAAGCACTTGATTCCACATAGGTCTCCCTCAGCTGGGCTCGGACCTCGCAATCACAACATTGGTAGAGGTTTCCTTCCTCTAAACTTCTAATCCCTTCAATTGACAGTTTCTCAGTCTTAAAGGTTATTCTAAACAGAAACTTTCGATTGGGCACTTTTATTATGCCGGGCCACTCTGCTACTCTGTAGCACAGTTCACAAGTTATAGACAAGGTGCAGATGTCTTCGGGGTTGTATTTTCCCTACATGTCCTCACAAGAAAAGTTCATATATTTCGGTCAAATTCCTGCTTCACCCTCACACGCGTGCTAGGTACCCCTCAGAAACTCTCCGGCCACGCAATGCTGTCGGGCAAAGACTTGCCGCTTTCAGGTCTGAGCTTGGGTCTCGCTACCTGCCCCTCTGTCTCCCTGGGGATCAGCCTCCACCCAATGGCCTGTATCTGGCCTGCTGCAAGCAGCTTTCCTTGCTTTTTGGCTATCTCTCCAGGCTGCAAGCCTCCAGCCATGGTTTACCTACAGTATTTCGAATGACATTTTTTTGATTAACCCTTTTTTACTCACGAAACCAAAAAAAACATGTAAATTAAAAAATAACACATTCGAAAAAAAAATATTCAGCCAAATGTTTTCGACATGGGCCTCATTACGACTCAGGCGGTAAGGGTTTTACGGCGGCGTAAACAGCGCCGACCCTTACCGCCTGAGTACGAGGTCCCTTAGCGCCATGGCCGACTTAACACCTGCTTTTAGCAGGTGTTAAAATCCATGGCGCTAAGGGACCATGGAGTTAATTACGCCACCGTAATTTACGGTGGCGTAATTAACGCCTTCCCCACTCCCATTATGCCCTATGGGGCAAAAATGGGAATGGGGAAGGGTAAATGGGGATTGGGGACTTACCGCCCCGCCAAGGTCGGAATGGGGCGGTAAGTCCGCCAACCACCATGGCGTAAACGTAGTTTACGCCATGGTGGTAAAGTCACGGCCCAGGCGGTAACTTACCGCCTGGGTCGTAATGAGGCCCATTGTCATTCGAAAAAATAAATTCGAAACATTAACTGGGTACCTCGAGCCACACATGCCGCCTCCCTTCAGTTCTCCCAACTGCTGCTCTCTTTTCTGTCAGGAACTCCACCTTTTATGCACCTGGGTTTCTTTAACAGGTTGTAAGTGTGAGTTCTAGGCTGGGTCTGCATGTCCTTACCTGACTCTATTAGTGGGACAGTCCAGTATTAACATGGGGCAGTCTGTCTTCTGTCTCTCAGTGTGGTTTTGAGTAATCTTTATTCTTCTTACTGATTTTCGAAATTGGGAAAGGGGAGATGTGATGAAATTGTCCTTTAAAGGCAGAATGAGTGGGATTGTGATTGAGCGCTTGACCCTGCTGGGTCTCAGTGGGGCAGGCCCACTGCATATTACTAGAGGTATTCTTTCTAGTTGTAGTACATGGGTAACTCAATGGGTTAAGAGAATTATGGGAGTTTTAGTTTCCTGTTGTGATGGTAGATAGCTTGTGTACGGACACGTCAGAAAAGGAGGGATATATTAAAACTCCTCTGGGTTTAGAAGAGGGGAGACTAGGTTACCTTTAAGGGTCAAAAAATAGTTTAATTTCCCATGGTGTTTTCTTTTTCACTTTTCTAAGTTAAAGAGATGTGGTGCGACAGGATTCTACTGACAATATCCTCCAAAGACAGAGGGGATATCGGGTAGGGGCGTGTCAGACAAAAGGGGGGGAATACTGCATCTCACCTGAGGGCATTCCTCCAACAGTCCCCAAGGAGCCCCCATCCAAGTGTTCCTCCCGCACTGGTCCACCTACCCCCAGGGTGGTTCCAAAGACGATGGCGGTACCCTGGCCACCTGAACAAATAATCCATGGGGTCTATATGTGAAACCACCCTCAGGTTTCTCACACATGTCTCACCATCAGGTGCTTCTCCCCCACTCCTGAGGACCCCCTATCCATGTGATCCTCCATCGCTTGTCCACCCCCAGGATTAGAATCCAAAAGCAATGGCCTTTCCCAGGCCACCTGAGTACAGGATCCCCGGGGACTAGGTTGTGAAACACTCTCTGGTTTTTCATATACCCTTCCCCTATGCGATGTGGACGAATCTGTTTCAGGGGAGAACCGAGAAAGGAAATCCACATTGCTCTGATCTTTAACTTTCCGATATTCTCCTGTGAAACAGTATGGTTACTGTTCAGGAACCATCGCATAACACGTGGTTTGGATTCCTTTTGCTGACTTATCCAGACAAGGGGAGAATGGTCAGTAACTAGGATGAATTTTATTCCCAAGAGGTCATATTTGAGAAAAAGGATGGCCCATTTGGTGGCTAACGCTTCTAATTCTAACACTGAATAGTTCCTCTCTCTGGGAAATAATTTGTGACTGGCAAATAATATAGGGTGTTCTAAACCGTTGTGTATTTAGGACAATACAGCCCTAAATCCAGTCAGAGAGGCGTCAGTCTGGAGTATAAACTCTTTTGAGAAGTCTGCCACTTTCAATATGGGATTTTGACATAAAGTTTGTTTTAAACTGTTATTACAGACTTCATCCTCATCCTTACAACAAATCATTTGAGGTTCAACGTTTTTTAGCTTGTCAGTCAGTCAGAATGTTTTTTTTTTATGAGAAATTGGGGACAAACCTGCAGTAGTATCCAATCAGATGCAAACATGCTCTAAGGTCTCGTATGGTCTTAGGTGCTGATGCATTTATAACGGCTTTTACTTTGTCTTTCTGAGGCTGTATACTACCATTTCCTACAAAAAACCCTAGATATTTTACAACCGATTGAGCTAGCTTACATTTTCTAGCGTTAGCTGTCAGCCCGGCTTTTCCTATGGGCTCTCATAATGGTGTAAAGATGATAGAGATGGTTTTCCCATGTTTGGCTATAAATAATATCATCAATATACGCTCCACAGAAATCAGAATAGGGTTGTAAAATCCAATCCTTTAATCTTTGGAAAGTCGCTGGTGCACTGTGTAAACCAAAGGGTCTGACCTTGAATTGGAAAAGTGCTATCAGTGTTGAAAAGGCAGTTTCTTCTTTATATGGGTCATGTAAGGGAACCTGCAGGTATCCCTTAGTTAAATCCAACATTGATAAGAAAACTGCATTGCCTAAAATATATACAACATCTTCAAGTTTGGTCTGGTTTGGTCACCAATACAATGGCGGATGACCAAGGACTTGAAGGTTCGATAGCGTTAGCCCTGAGCATACTTTCCACTTCGTCAATAATGATCTTTTTCCTTGCCTCTGGGAGTCTGTACGGTTTTAAGTGAACTACTTTCCCTGGTGGAAATGGAAAGTCTGGCTTTGAGGTAAGTTGCTCTGTAGGGCGACACCTTATAATCCCAAAACTACGAAGTCGAAAAACTGGTACTGATGAAATATTGTATCTGTGAGTACATGGATGTCGCAGGTCTCTGGAACCAGACGGTAGTAAAGCCTAACCGTCACCACAAGGAATGTAGAAAAGAAAAAATTCCAGGACTCAGCGCCACCTGTTATATGATCATTTAATTGTGTTGTATTGTCACACATTAAATGGTGAAGTAGAGCCCATAAACGATAACATGTTTCGGCTCGCTCTGAGCCTTTTTCTAATCTGGGCTAGTTTGACATCACATACAAATAACAAAAAAATGTGTGACAACAGCAAAGATACATTCATAGAATAACAAAAAAGTTAAAGCATCATGCCACAATGAGCATTGTCAAATCACAAGATTAATAAATAGACAGAAAAACAAGGGTTGGTTGAGGGGAGGATGCAAGGGTCTAAAAAAGCATATCAAAAAGTATTGAACACATTATAACGAAAAACAACCCACAAAATGACATGAAACAAAAGGAGAGACAGCACAAAAGAATGAGAGAGAAACAGAAAATGTTGGTGATTAATGAATGAGTAATATTTGTGTCAATGAGAACAATTAATCAACAAAGTAAGTTCAAGGAAAACGCCATGATAGCGCTTACCCAGATTACGATGAACCAATCCAAAAGACTGTATGTCAATGTAGTAGTAACGGGGTTAGATCCCCCAAACTCAATCTGAAAACAGGTAAATGTAATTTCAAACTTCATTATAACAGAGCGCTTGTCATTCAGCAAATAGACATTGCGGCCAATGAACCTCTATTACGTGTAAACACTGTGCCAATAACATAATGTGCTGGCTCAAGTTAATGTGACATCTCACTGTATTCAGAAATGTTCATGGGCTAGGGTTTAAGACAGAAACCTGATAGAAAATAAATTCTACAAATGCTGGACAATGCGTACTCAACGCTAGCGTGTGTTAATAGAAAATTAACCATCAAAACGAAACCAAAAATCTTGTTGAAGCGGATCGAAACGTGGAGTGACCTGGTATTACGTTTCCTACATAGTGCATTTGCTAACACAGCATTAGAGGACCTAAGATACTTCTGGCTTACCTTGATTCTACGGCAAGAAAATAACACGCGTCGGCAAGAATGGAAAGAGGGCCCATGAACGCCATTTTATCAACTCTAACAAAGACGTTGTCCATGGCAACGCGTCCAGCGGAGATCTGTATATGTCGGAGCGTTCAAATACGTCCGCCGTAAAGTGATTCCTCCATCTTGGAGGTACCGGCCGCTATTTTTAAAGGAGGGCCGAATACACGGAAAAATGATTAACCCCAGCGCACATTAAGCAAATTAATAACCTTGTGCTGACACTGTCAAACATAATAAAATTAAAGGTAAGTACTCTGCATAATGCAAACGTAACAGGCAGATTAATTGCATGAAATCATTCAAGTTTGTATAGATGCAAGCGGAACAAGCAAATTAATTGCCAGGAGTCATTCAAATGTGCATAATAACACAGTCAGGGTGTCAACTTGCTAGCCGCACTGTAATCTTCAGAAAAGAGTGCAATTCACGATCAAATAAAGTAAATGCTGATAAAGATCGAAACACAAAGATGAAGAAAAGTAAGCTAAGGGACAGTTGACCAACACTACAAAAAAGAGACCATTTCATTGTCACTGTTGAGACCTGTGGATTTGGAATTGGTGTTCCCTGGTGGTGTTCTTATATAGTGGTAAGTTCTGTGTACCCTCCCTGGTGTCTCACAAAATACATCAGTAAATGCGGAAACAAGATCATTCAAACTTTCTTTCTTATCACTGGGAAGTTCTTGGAGTGTAAGTTCTACGTTATCAATTTCTTGAGGTCCAAACAAGAAAATATAGGAGTGTGGGAGGATGCTGGATTTTCCTTCCACTCCTTTAGAAGGTTGGTATGGTAGATATGAGTCTTTTGGCGTCTCTCTGGTTAAGATACTTTGTATTTGCATGTTTCCATCTGTTCCAATACCTTATAAGGCCCGTGCCAATTCTAGATTAATTTATTCTCCGAAGTGGGCAAGAGAACCATAACTTTTTCTCTGACTGAAAATGTTCTTAAATGTACTTTCTTATCATATGGAAGCTTCTGTTGGTGTTGAGCTTTCTCCATGTGGGTATGGACTAGAAATCTGACTGGGTTCACGTGTTCTCGTAACCGATTTGCGGTCTGAGGCCTCCTGCCTCTCTTCTCAGGTTTCCCTGAGCATGTCCAAGACATCCCTTGGCTCTCTGCCATATAGTAGCTCAAAAGGTGAAATAAGGTAGATGCTTGAGGGGTGTTTCTCACAGCAAATAATGCCCATGGAATCTTGCGATCCCAATCTTTTCCGCCTTCATCAACTAGTTTTCTTAGAATGGTTTGAATGGTCTTATTAAATCATTCTACCAATCCATCAGTTTGAGGATGATAAACTGAGGTTCTTTACGTAGTGATATAAAGTAATTCTTTAACTTCTCCCATGAGTTCCTATATAATTTGTTCTTTTGGGAACCCGATCCAGGAAAAGAATGGTAGCAGATGTTTTAATATTTACTGGCTTGTACTAATGCTCATGGGGAAGGCCTCAGGATACCTGGTAGCACAGACAACGACCACTAAGACAAATGTATTGCCAACTTTAGAAGCTGCTAGAGGTCTAATGATGTCCATCCCGATCCGGGAGAATGGAATGTCTATTATAGGTAGTGGATTCAAAGGGGCTAGTGGAGAAATATTTGTGCTGGTCTTTTGACATATCTCACATGTCTGCACAAAGTTTTTAATGTCAGCATATATTCCTGGCCAATAAAACTTTCCACTGATATGGGCTTGGGTTTTAAATTGTCGTAGATGTCCCCCCGTTAAGTGTGAGTGGGCAATTTCCAGAACTATTTTCAAATGGGTTTTGGGTATTACCAACTGTGTTTTACATATTCCTTCCCGTGAGGTTTCCGTTCGATATAAAAGTCCCTGTTTTAGAAAGAAGAAGGGACCTCCTTTATCACTACCATCAGGCTCTGGCATTACTTTTAAGAAAGCCTCTGCTAATAATGGATTGTTTCTCTGAACAAAAGCCATTCTGGGAGGACAGCTGGTTCATCATCATGGCTATTATTGATGTGAGGTATTTCATCAGCCTCTCCAAAACTAGCTATCCTCTCTCCATCACCTCCTGTTCTGTGTCTTCTTTTAACTGGGGAAGTAAGGCCCTTTCGAGAATCCCTTGTGCTATTTTATCCCCATGATGAATGTTAAATGGTGTTTCCCCATGATTCTGTAAAAGGACTTTCACATCTCCTCCGAATTCTGGGTCAATAACTCCTGCAAGTATATCTAGTCTGAATTTCCAAGCTAAACCAGATTTGGGGACTAGTCTGATGTAGAATCCAGGGGGAGGTATCAGAATTAAGTCATTGGGAATCATACTTCTTTTCCCTGGAGGAATGAATGCTTCCCTACCACTGCAGATGCTGAATCCAATAGAACCTTTTGTAGCTATAGTGGGTTTGCGGCTCAGCAACTTAGTTTTTGAAATTGTAGGGTTCCCCAATTTGTTTCAATTGAGTTGCATACCGCCCCTGACACCATATGTAAGGAAGGCATGGTATCAACAGCAGACACAGACACAATAGATGCATGTTTCAAAAACCTTTATTTTATATTTTGGTTAGGTTGGGAGAATGCCTAACTGGCCCTAACTCTAGAATGGGAGTAGTCTCGACCATTAAACAAATAACAAACTAGTCCAAGTCAGTCTAGTCAAAATAAAAAGGCCTATACTAAATTTTAAAAGCTTGCCCTCCTTCTCAAATGACAAATGTGTAAAGGGGATGAAAAAAGGAAAACTAGTGTCTTAAAACAAATATCAGAATGGCTTATGTAACAACTCCCTTGCCCACTTTCTGAAGCACAGGGTCTCGAGAGTTTCTTAAAAGGATAGGTGGATGGCTGTCAGAATTATCCTTCATAAACTTGACCCCGTAGTGTAGAAGCAGAAATCTTCCCACTAATGTATCCCTCTGGATGTATGAATAAACATACAGAGAGATCAATTAATTGAAAGACTGGATTCCCTCGAGACCTCGTGGCTGTAAAGAGAGACACGTAAGATTAATATCTTGAATCAAGACTGTAGTATAAGCGTACAAGATTAAATAATAACACTCACCTGTGAAGCCAGTGACAAAACCAAGATATTAGAATGGGAATCTAGCCAATAGTCTTGAAAGCTCCTTTAACACAAAACAGGACAGAATAGTTGGATATAGTATTACAGTATATGATACAGAATGAGCAAAAAGGCGTATGACAAAAGACTAAACAAGAAGTATGATGGAATAACAAATCACTAGGACCTGAAGTAATCTGAACTATTGGGTTTCTCCAGATACTATACAGTAACCAAGTGTTTACTGTGTGAAAAACCCACCAGAACCAGAACTAAGGAGTAGAAGGCAGAATCACTATGTTAACACACCAGAATTAGTTCCATGAAAAAACTTCCACGTCGCAGCAGATGCTGACTGAATCCCGTGGAGCAGCTGAGGCTGAAAACAACTCCCACGTTGCAGCAGAGGCTGAACTATGTTCGCGGTACGAAGGTAAGTAAACCAAGGATAGCACAAAAAATAGAAATAAGCGGAAGTTCAAAAAAGTTAATGTTTCAGTACGGGTACCAAAATACACCAGGTCAGGCAATGAGCAAGTCGAGACAGTCCAAGTCAAAAAACACAGGCGGGCGGCTTCAAGACCAAGGAGCAGGCAAAAGACAATCCAGGGACGTAAGCCGATAATTCTAATAACCAGGTAGTTCAGGGTACAAAGACAGACAAGGAAGATCCAAAATGCAGGTCAAGAAACGTTAGCCAGAAATACGAAGGAGTACGAAAAAACCACAAGACAGAAAAAGCTCAGTCAGAAGCACTGAAGCCTGGACAAGGCGGGGCTAAATAGAGAAGGTCATGTGACTAGCATTCGCTTCCTGGACGCCGGTTCCCTCCCCTTGACAACAGCTTCCAAAGTTTCCAAGGTAACCTCCAACCCCTACTGTAGGAAAAAAGCTGAATCCTTTGTTGTTTTTGGCCGTTCTTCCGTGCTAGATAAGTTTTACCAGGGTATTTGGCAAGCCGTGAACTTCTTGAATACTGTCTCGAGTACAGTGGCGTGACAGTACCCTCCCCAAAAGATAGACCACCACTCAGAGAAGCCCAGAAATCGGCAATCAAACGAGGGGCTTAGATATGACCAACGGGTTCCCACGTATGGTCTTCCGGACCATATCCCTTCCAATACACAAAATACCATCTAACACCCTTGGAAACTTTAGTAGAGAGAATCTTGTGACCTTCATATTCCTCACCCTGCACCTGCAGGGGTAGTGGACGGGAAGGAAGACTGGTGTCGGGTGGAATGGTTTAAGAAGGGAAACATGAAAAACAGGATGTATCCGCCACTTGGGAGGAAAATGCAGACGCACCGCCACTGGGTTAATTAATGCGTGATCTTGTAAGGACCCAAAAATCAAGGAAAAAGGCCATTCCTCCCTGGAAGGTGTAGATTTTTAGTCGACAACCACACTTTCCCATCCACAGTATAACTCGGGGCCGGAAAACGATGAGCATCAGCAAAATGTTTAGCACGTTCCTGAGCCACCTCTAAATGTTGTTTAACCTGGCTACGGATAGACACCAACCGTTCCACACAAGAAGAAGCCGCTGCAGGAGGATTAGTAGGACAAGGGGGAGACAAAGGAAATGACCTAGGATGGCAACCGTACAAAGCAAAGAAAGGCGAGGATTGAGTGGAAGAATGAAGGGAATTATTATAAGCAAATTCCGCCATAGTAAGAACCAAGAGCCATGTGTCCTGGTATTGATGGGTCAGACACCTAATGTATTGTTCCATGGTTGAGTTCAAGCGCTCCATCTGCCCATCAGTTTGAGGATGATATGAGCTGGAATACCTATCATCTCTTCCAAAAGAAGCAGTCAGTGACTTCCAAAAATGAAAGGTGAACTGCGAACCCCTGTCCGAGACAATAATCGAGCGGAGACCAAAGAAACGGAACATGTTCCTTAGAAATAGATCCGCTAAGACAGGAGCTGTTGGTACACCTTGACAAGGTACAAATAAGGCCAACTTAGTTAAGTAATCA
This sequence comes from Ambystoma mexicanum, assembly GCF_040938575.1. NCBI lineage: Eukaryota > Metazoa > Chordata > Amphibia > Caudata > Ambystomatidae > Ambystoma > Ambystoma mexicanum. The sequence goes on along the minus strand of NC_090932.1, from coordinate 1,160,296,801 downwards.
ATAATGACTCAAATGGTATCAAAACCAGATACAAAAGGTAGTTCCACTACGAAGTCCATAGATACCATATACCAAGGCTGATCCGGGATTGGCATGGACTGTAGCAACCCCACTGGTTTCGCATTAGAACTCTTACACTGGGCGCAAACATAACAGCAAGCAATGTATTCAGTAACATCCTTGACCATGGACGGCCACCAACACCAACGATGTAATAGGTTCATGGTTTTCTTAGTACCAGGATGTGCTGCCACCCTAGAATCGTGACACCAGCTCATAGCTTTCTTTCAAGTATCATCATCTGGCAAATATAACAGACCCTTGACATATTGGAGACCCCGTATGATATCAAGGTTCAACTGTTTAACCTCATCTGGATTTCTCCTCACCCAATCCAGCAGCTCCGAACGAAGCGTGGGTTTAAGTGTACAACCACATACCACCTGATGAGGTAGACGCAAAGGACCATCGGTTCGTATCAACGAAGGGACACCATGCATACGTGACAATGCATCAGCTTTAATATGTAATGATCCAGGTCTGTATGTGATGGTAAAATTAAACATTGAAAAGAATTCGTGCCACCTGGCATGTCGAACTGTGGAACACTTCACAGATAGCAAAGCCAGTAGGTTCTTGTGATCCGTAAATTCCTGAACTGGTAACGCTGAACCCAATAAATGATGCCGCCAAGTCATAAAGGCATCCCTTACTGCCAGCAATTCCTTCTGTGTTATGGTATAATTACTTTCATAAAATGTCAATTTCCGGGAATGAAAGGCCACCGGATGTAACCCATGGGTTTCCGGGCATACCTGGGATAATATTGCACCAAGAGCAATGTCCGAAGCATCTGCCTCGACCACAAAGGGAAGAGCGGGATTTGGATGCTGAAGAATAGGAGCAGTTGTGAAAGCCGTTTTGAGATTGACAAAGGCTTTCGTACAGTCCTCTCCCCATAAAAAAGATAAAAAAGACCTTATACTGCTTGTAAAAGCAGTTAAAGGAGCTTCCACTGTAGAGAAATCCTTGATGAACCACCTATAGAAGTTTGCGAACCCCAAAAAAGACTGGAGAGCTTTCAGAAATGTGGGTATTGGACAATCCAAAACCGCCTTTACCTTAGATTGACTCATTTGGATTCCCTTACACGTTATGTCATACCCAAGAAATTCGACTTCAGTGGCATGGAAAATACATTTTTCCAATTTTGCAAACAGTATGAGTATCGCAAAGTCGTTGTAAAACCTGGGTAACGGGTCGTACATGGAGTTCATATGTTTCTGAATAAACCAAGATATCATCCAAATAGACGACAAGAAATTGATCTATCATATCATGAAAGACATCATTTATGAAATATTGAAAAGTAGCAGGAGCATTACAGAGTCCGAATGGCATGACCCTGTATTCATACAAACCATATTTTGTCTTGAAAGCAGTTTTCCATTCATCTACGCTACGAATCCTGATCAAATTGTATTCACCTGGGAGGTCTAACTTGGTAAATATGACTGATGAACCAAGCTGATCCATTAAGACAGAAATTAGTGTATGGGATATTGATTCTGGATAGTTATTAGATTCAGAGCCATGTAGTCAATACATGGATGAAGATCCCCTTCCTTTTTGGGGACAAAGAATAGAGGGGAAGCTGCGGGAGACCGAGACGGACAAATAAACCCAGATTTCAGAGCCTGATCAATATATTCTTTGAGAACCTGGCCTTCTTTATGTGTCAATGAATACATTCTCCCAGATGGTATCTTGGCCCCAGGAATGAGATCAATGGGGCTATCATAGGGTCTATGAGGCGGTAACACCATGGCACCTCCTTCATCAAACACGTCTTGAAACTCATCGTATTCTTTCGGTAGTTCCCCCGTGATCACAGCTCCAATTATGGATGCCGCATCTAGCAGAGGGCGACATGGATTGTCAATGGGGGGTTTTGACCGCCAACACTGGTTTTCACAGTGTTCCGACAATAATTCTATATTATTCGTGAACCAATCGATGGTTGGATTATGCACTCTGAGCCATGGGATCCCAAGGATCAACTTGAACTGCGGAACGGAAATGAGATCAAACCCCATGGTCTCAGTATGGCCATGAACTGTTTCCATAACAAGGTCAACAGTCTGATGGGTAACCATGCCAGATAATAAAGAGGAACCATCTACTGCATTGACCACCACGGGTTTGTCTTTCTCAAGGATAGGTAAGTCTAACTCTTTGGCATATTGTGTATGAATATAGTTTCCCGTGGCACCAGAATCAAGCACTGCAGTAGCTGGAACTATATTCCCAGGAGGGACAATGAATGTAACTGTCATAGTAAATGGAAGTACCAAACTTGGGTCCATTAACAGGGAAGAGCTTGGCAACTGGACTCCTTTCATTGCTGAGCTTTCAAGTTCCCCTGTTTCCTCATGGATTTTTTGGTACAAGTTTTTAAGAGATGATCGGAAGCACCACAATAGAAACACAAATGGTTCTTTTTTCTATTTTCTCTCTCCTCCTGAGAAAGGGGTCCCCGTGTAGCCGCCTCTATCTGCATGGGCTCTGGTCCCTCTGTAGCCGGAGTAGGGTTAATGGGGACTGGAGGAAACAAACCCCTCTTCTCACCCTTTCTGGCGGCCTTTCGGGCACCAATCTGCAGAACCAGTTACAATAATCCTGGAAACGTGCTTGTGACAACAGGTACCATAGCAAGAGTATCTTTCAAATAATCGGATAACCCTTTGTAAAAAAGCGAGGCTTTTTTTATCATCAGGCCAGCCTGTTTCGGCAGTCAACTGATTAAATTTGGCCAAATAAGCCAGAAGTGTTGAATCACCCTGTTGTAAATTTAACAACTCCAACTCCATAACCTGAGCCTTGTATCGTGTATCGAAAGCCTTGCCCATGGCTTCAATCAATGCATCACAATCAAACAGCAGCGGGCTACCCTCCTCCAAAAGAGGGTTAGCCCAGGCTGCTGCAGGTCTCCCAAGATGGGACAATAAGAAAGCGGCTTTGGTTGCTGAATCATGGAAAGATCCTGGTCTGCACAAGTAGTGCAACCGACATTGATTTAGAAATGTCCTAAAGTGTTTAGGATCCCCATGAAACCTCTCAGGTGGAGCCAATGGAAATTGTGAGGTAATGTAGACTGGCCCTGCCTCGGCCTGTGCTGATGCAACACCTGAACCCGAAGGGGCTGAAGGTGAAGGATCCGGAAAAGAAGGCGGCTGCATGGCCGGTTGTAATTCCAAAATGTGTTGCTGGGTAGTGGCATGTGCTGTAGCCATGTCAGTGCGCAAATCTGCCACTAACTGAAGGAGGTTAGCCAGGGTCTCGTTAGGATCCATTTATGAGGCTTTTGATTATGTCAGAATTCTCCTTCATAAACTTGAACCCCGTAGTGTAGAAGAAGAATTCTTCCCACTAATGTATCCCTCTGGATGTATGAATAAACATACAGAGAGATCAATTAATTGAAAGACTGGATTCACTCGAGACCTTGTGGCTGTAAAGAGAGACACGTAAGATTAATATCTTGAATCAAGACCGTAATATAAGCATACCAGATTAAATAGTAACATTAACCTGTGAAGCTAGTGACAAAACCAAGATATTAGAATGGGAATCTAGCCAATAGTCTTGAAAGCTCCTGTAACACAAATCAGGACAGAATAGTTGGATATAGTAATAGAGTATGTGATACAGAATGAGCAAAAAGGCGTATGACAAAAGACTAAACAAGAAGTATGATGGCGTAACAAATCACTATGACCTAAAGTAATCTGAGCTATTGGGTTTCTCCAGATACTATACAGTAACCAAGTGTTTACTGTGTGAAAAACCCACCAGAACAAAGGAGTAGAAGGCAGAATCACTAAGGTAACGTACCAGAATTAGTTGCATGAAAGAACTCCCACGTCGCAGCAGATGCTGACTGAATCCCGTAGAGCAGCTGATGCTGAAAACAACTCCCACGTTGCAGCGCAGGCTGAACTATGCTCGCGGTACGAAGGTAAGTAAACCAAGGATAGCATAAAAAATAGAAATAAGCGGAAGTTCAAAAAAGTTAATGTTTCAGTACGGGTACCAAAATACACCGGGTCAGGCAATGAGCAAGCCGAGACAGTCCAAGTCGAAAAACACAGGCGGGCAACGTCAAGACCAAGGAGCAGGCAAAAGACAATCCAGGGACGTAAGCCGATAATTCTAATAGCCAGGTAGTTCAGGGTACAAAGACAGACAAGGAAGATCCAAAATGCAGGTCAAGAAACGTTAGCCAGAAATACGAAGGAGTATGAAAAAACCCAAGACAGAAAAAGCTCAGTCAGAAGCACTGAAGCCTGGACAAGGCGGGGCTAAAATAGAGAAGGTCATGTGACTAGCGTTTGCTTCCTGGATGCCGGTTCCCTCCCCTTGACAACGGCTTCCAAAGTTTCCAAGGTAACCTCCAACCCCTACTGTAGGAAAAAAGCTGAATCCTTTGTTGTTTTTGACCGTTCTTCCGTGCTAGATACGTTTTACCAGGGTATTTGGCAAGCCGTGAACTTCTTGAATACTGTCTCGAGTACCGTGGCATGACAATGGCACAGTTCTATCAGCCTTGCCCACTTTGACTTACTGGTACAATTCAGCAGTTCAGGCTTGGGCTTCAAGCTTTTGATAGTTCAATAAGTTCTTTAAGCTTCGTCTGCCTTGCCACAAATACACAGTTCTACTCTTGACTTTCCCTTTACCACAATTCAACATAGGCTTCCCTCCGCCGAGCTCGAGCCTGTATTTCTTTCCACATTTAACATTCACTTTGTCACAGTTCAGCACAGACCTATGTAAGGAAGACATGGTATCAAGAGTAAGACAGACACAAGTGACCACAGATCAAGGGTGTTTATTGAACTTCAAAAAGGGTTTGAAAAACACATATCTAATCCTAAATCTACAGATGGGAGCAAGCTACGACCATCAAATAATATTAACGCAGTCCTCATAGTTTCTTGTCAATATAAAAGGGCCTATACTAATAAACCTATTGCCAATCCTTACCTCTAAATACAAATAGTGTGGGAGACAATGTTACAAAAAAGAAAGAAGTGTTCGCAAAATGATATGTCAGGATGTTCAGGCTGTTGGCCTCCCTTCCCCACGTTTTTAGCACGGGACAATGCAGTACAATGGAGCTTAGCACAGTCTCTGGTTCTAGCACGAGGATACAGTTCCATCATTAGCATCAGGGCCTTCCGTGCTGTAAGGAACTCCTGTTGGAACAGTAAAGACAGACACAAGTGATCACAGCTCAAGGGTGTTTATTAAACTGCAAAGGTGGGTTTGAAAAACGCTTAATCTAAATCTAAATCTAAGATGGGAGCAAGCTTCGACCATCAAATGAAAACTAAGGCAGTCCTAGTGGTGGTGTGTCAAAATAAAAAGGCCTATATTAAGAAAAACCTATTGCCAATCCTTACTCTAAATACAAAAAGAAGTGTGAGATAATGTTCTCAAGAAAGAAGGAAGTGTTCACAAATGATAAGGCAGGATGCGGTACTTGAGGTCTCCCTTCCCCACGTTTTCAGCATGGGACAAGTTGGGACTTTGGAGCACAGCACACGCTCAAGCTTTCCCAGCACGAGCCAACAGTTCCATACCAGCTATCAGGTTCTTCGATGGTCAAGTCTCCTTTAACAAAAGTCTCTTTTAACAAACAAACACAAAGTTCTGTTCCATGTATACCTTAATGTCCCTGGATCTCCCTCATTCGGACTCTGACCCCTTTCAGACATCAGCCTCCCTCCTTCGGGTTCACTATGGCTTTATTTACTTTCACAAGTCTTAATGTCTTTTCAAACAATTCACTGTGGACATCCCGCGGTCGGGCTCACTCTTGTCACCACACTGTTCATAGGGACTTCAGGCTTTGCCCCTTTTTGTCAGCATCCCCCCCGCCGGGTTCACTCTTGCCAACTTCTGTAACACACTGTTCATTCGCTAATTTCACCAAGCAGAATTAATTTCCCTTCGCTTCACAATCATCTGTTGGTCAAAGACCTTCGACTGTACAGAGGATTTTACAAGAACCCTATTTGACCACTTTGGCCCCATTTTCACCTTCTTCCAAGTGTTACACATTACCAACAATGGTCATGGTGGCAGAGCAGGAGAATAGGAAGAACGGCTCATATTGTATTCATGCAGGCTCCCAAAGCGACGGTTCTTGAGGTGGAAGACAACGGTCTAGTTGTTTCACGTACATCTGACGTACCTGTTCACGTGACTCCTGATAAGGAAGGAAGTGTTGCTAGCTTACGCGTCGCTACTGCCTTTACCGACGCTCTGTAAGTTCGCATCTAGGATTTCCATCTTCTGAAACTGCAGACTCCCATTACCTTCTGATTTCTAACTTCTGCCTTCTCTCTGCATCTCATACCCACAGGCATATACTCTGGCCGTATTCCACATTCACCATTAGTTTTGTGTCGGGAGTTCCGCCCTTGTCAGTGAGTGCAACAAGACTATACTTCCCCTCCTGCTCTCTCTCTCCCGCCGTGCCTCACACTTCCCTCTCCATTTCTGTTCGCTTTAGCACGACAGCTCTAACAAACCTGAACAGACTCCTTGGACTTCCGGACATCTCGGAGAATATCCGGACCCCATTAAGGACCCCATTCTAAATTCCTTGTACGTCACATCTCCTATACTCAGTGGTCTTCTTTCCTCGCAGTCTTTCTTGCTGGCATTTACCTGTTCTGTCTTGTTTCCTTGGTAAGGTCTTCGATCCTCTTCGCGTTCCAGCTCGTCTAGATGGACCCGTTCAGGCTTCTACCGTCAAGTCCAAAGAGTAACAGCCACCCAGCGTTTTTTTCTCCAGGAAGGTTTCCCTGGGGGTCCTGCCTTCCTCCTCACTGGTATTCTTTACAGGGAGAGAGGGAGCAAGATTCCCACGGGGGATTTTCCAATTTCTGCCAGTTGCCTCCGTTGCGGACCGCAGTCTGCCCAGGTTAGTGATATTTACATCGATAATTCAATATCAGCTGACAGCAAGGCCTTCTGGTTATCGCAGTTTCAACAATCGGGTAATCGCCAGAGTTTCTTGTGTGAGCACCCACATGGTGCGGGACTCTTCTGTTGCTGGTTTTCCCCCGCTAGCTTCAATAGCTCTTTATGCTTTCACAGTTCAATTAATTGCTTTCTACTTTTAATTCAACACAGTTCGTTTTCTTATCGACTCACCGGCTGTGATGAACCGCTTAGCTTTCTTTCTCTTTGGAGTCAAGGTCGGTACTCAGGAGACCAGCATCTTTCCCCGGCTTGGTTATCATCGGAGGAGGGTCTTGTATACCGTTAACATCTGCTGCAACACACGCTGGCTATTGTTCGCAGTCTTGCGATTCCTTCTGCCGAGGGTTCACGGCCCTTTGTCGGAAAGGGCAAGGTCGCTTCTCTCCTTGTCACCCTCTCGGTATGCGCCATCTTTCTCCTACTCTTGAACTTCTGTGCTGAGTTAGCTCTCATGCTGTGCGGTCTGCCTTGCTCGTACTGTGCTCTCGTGCTCCACCTTTTATTTTATCCCAGTGGGGAAGGGAAAGGGCCGTCAGGTGTGTATGATTCTGGTCAATTGCCTGACTTTGCCTGACCCTTGTATTGGGACATGTCAGGTAAGCGACTCTGGTGTTAGTCTTTTGTGTTGTGCGAAAGTGTTCGTGTTGGAATAGGGGGGGGGCGTGCTTTGGAATATCCTAAGTGGTAGGATGGGGAAAAGGTATTCAAAGAAGGGGGATACCGCATCTCACCTGTCAAAGACCCACTCCCACTGCTCAAGGACCCCCTCCATCCAGGTGATCCTCCCTGACAGGTCCACCCCCAGGAACTGGATCCAATAGCATTGGCCCTGTCCTGGCCACCTAGATGACAGATCCCTGGGGACTAGCAGGTGAGACACCTTCAGGTTTCTCACACTTCCTTCCTCCGGGCTCAAGCTTGTCTTTCTTTTCACACTTTACTTTCACTTTACCACAGTTCAACACAGGCTTCCCTCCACACGCGCAACCTTCCACTCTTGCTACAGTTACTTTTGTTTTTAACTCTGGCCGATCCCCGTCTGAGTGAAACTACAGATAGCAGAAGGCCGTAGGGGAGCCGCCAAGATAGGCCAAAGTGGTCATACAGGAGGTCAAGCGAAAGCCTTTGACCTAAGAACTATAAAGAAAGCAAGGGATGTGAATCCTGCCACATGAAAAAGCAAGGGAAGTGAATCCCATGGACATTGAAAGTAAATGTGAATGTGAAGGTGGCAAGAGTGAATCCAGAAGAGGGATGCTAACGAGAAGTCAGCAAAGTCCAAAGTCCCAAGAAACAGTGGGTCTCATTACGAGTCTGGCGGTAACTGTGGCGGTAAAACCGCCTGGTTACCGCCGGACTCGTATCATTCTGCCTCCGTGACTCCCGGAAATACCAGGGCATTACGACCCTGGTGTCCTGGGAATCCCAGAGGCAGAATGGTGTAAATCCCCATTCCCATTGAGTCCCATCAGACTCAATGGGAATGGGGAAGTGGAAACACCGGCACCATCTCGTGATGGTGCTGGTGTTTCCACGTCCGCTTGCCGGTGGGAGTTGTTCAACCTGCCAGGTCAGACCTGGCAGGAAGATCACCTCCCGCCTGCAGGACTCGGGATCGGGCGGTCTGGAATTAACAGTGGCGGCGGGTTTACCGCCACTGTTAATTCCGGACCGCCCGACCTGTAATGAGGCCCAGTGTGTTGATAAGGGTGAACCCGGCCGAGGGATGTCCACTGGAACTGTTTAAAAGACATTAAGATCAGTGAATGCTGGAAAAGCCATAGTGAACCCGGTGGAGGGAAGCTGAAAGCAAAGAGGGACGGCACCCGGAAGAGGGGGACCCTCGGGTGAATCCATCACCCGAAAAAAGCCATAGTGAAACCGGTGGAGGGAGGCTGTAAGCAAAGAGGGGTCTGCGCCCGGAAGAGGGGGACCCAGTGGTAAAGCCATCACCCAAGAAACACATAGAACAGAACTTTGTGTTTGTTAGTTGTTTTTGTAAACCTTTCATGCCCTCGGAAGCAGGAAACCACACTGAAAGCCTTGCTATCAATAGAAACGGTTTAGGATCCAAGCTCAGAAGAGGGAGATCTAGGGGGTGAAAAGCTATCACCCGACACCACGAGGAACAAGGGTTAGCGCCCGGAAGAGGGGGACCCAGGGGTGCAGAATCCTCATCCTCAGTAAAACCAGTAACAAACTTTAATTTTGTTGAAGGAACTTTTGTTTTGTTTGACTACATCAGGCCCTTGAAGGCAAGAGACTTCAGGAGAAACAAGACTTGGCCATCGACGGCCCTGATAGCTGCAAGTGGAACTGTTGTCTCGTGCTGGGGAAGCTCGAGACTGTACTGTGCTCCAAGATCCCACCTTACCCCGTGCTTAAAACGTGGGGAAGGAAGACCCAAGCTACCGCATAATGACATATTATTTGTGAACACTTCTTTCTTTTCTTGAGAACTATCCCACACCCTTTTTTGTATTTGTTGGAAGGTTTGGCGATAGCTTTCTTAGTATAGGCCCTTTTTATTTGACAAAATGCTACTAGGACTGCCTTATTTTCATTTGATGGTCGACGCTTGCTCCCATCTTAGATTTAGGTTTAGATTAGGCGTTTTTCAAACCTGCATTCAGTTTAATAAACACCCTTGAACTGTGATCACTTGTGTCTGCTGTACTGTTGCCACCATTAGTTCCTTACACTAATTTCTGCTCAGTCGGTCTTGGAACGCTCACAGCTTTCCGAAAGTGTGGAAATCCTGCCTCATGCTCTCTCGTTCTCTGCAACTGCTGATCAGCCCCTTGGCCTTTCAACTTCAATAGCCTGGTTTGCACCAGCCCCGGGAGAGCTGCTCCTTCTCTTACCCAGCCTCGCTCCCTGTGTGCTCCACCTTTTATCCTGATAGGGAGTGTTAACAAGTGGCAGGTGTGTGTAGTTAGGATTACGTGCCTGACTCTTCCTGGTCTCATTAAAGGGACAGAGCCATTGCAAGTTAGTAGAGATAATTTTCTTGGCCTTATTCCTTATATTCCTCGGCTCAGTAGTGTTGTCAGTGTGTAGTGGGGAGGAATTATGGGAGCTGTAGTTTCCCACAAAATAGGTAGGGATAGGGGTTAGATGGGTTGTGGATGAAGGGGGATAACATTTCTCACCATGAGGTGCTTCTCCCTCACTCCCCAAGGACCCTCTACCCAGGTGATCCTCGCTCACGTGTCCACCCCCAGGGTCGGGATCCAAAAGCGATGCCCTTTCCCTGACCACCTGAGTACAGGATCCCTGGGGACTAGATTGTGAAACAACCTCTGGTGTTTCACACTGGTAACCATCCCAACAACACATGCACCCATACAAAAACACCTCCATGTGTTTGGGTGAATTGTGCCTGTTTGTTTTTATATTTTAACTGTCCACATTCCCAGCTAGTCAGACAGTTATAAATGCTGCTGCCCAGCAAACTACAATCCCCAGGGGAATTGTAGTCTGCATGATCATTTTAGCAGTTGTCAGGCAGCCAGCGTTACTTTATGCCTTTTATTGATAGACGCTGTCTCATCTGCAATCTTTGCACCGATTAGCTTGCTTGCACCTTTTTGTCGAGTTGATTGAATTCTTAAAAACATATATTTTAAATCTCTCACATAGATTTTATTTTATTAAGTATATCCATTTTAGCTTGTTAGCATTTGAATTGTGCCTGTTTGTTGTATTTTAACTGCCCTCGTTCCCAGCTAGTTAGACAGTTATAAACGATGGTGCTCAATGAACTACAATCCCCAGGGGAATTGTAGTCTGTGCGCTCATTTTAGCAGTTGTCAGGCGTGTCAGCGCCGGCACGTCAGGGACTAGCAAGTCTGCGCAGGTCCGCCCATGACGCGCTGGACAGTGACTCCACGCTCTGCTCCTGTATGTGACTCCTCAGCTGAGCGTGTGCATACTACATCCTCCTCTATTGCTGGGACCTGGCCTGTGATTGTAACATCCCAATTCAGGTGAGAGTTTGCAGGGCTAAACAAGCAGGTGCCCTGTTTGTGCGAGCAGAGGAGTTTCAGTGATGTCTCTGGATAGTGGAAGCAATACCTTATCAACGGGCCTATGCCTGAGGACAGATCCGCCCCCTGCGAGGTGCGGGTAGAGGACTCTGCTGTCAAGGTGGCTGGAGAGAGGGGAACTCAAAGATTAAATCCAACCATGCCTATTAAAATAACCTTGCTCAACACGAGATCCCTAGATAAGAATGCAAACAATGTAGGAGAATAAATTGTGGACCAACAGATCGATATAATGTGTCTGACTGAGACCTGGATGTAAGATTCCAGTGGCCCCAATATACAGCTTGCCACGCCCCCAGGTTACACCTTTTATGGACAAAACAAAGACGCAGGAGGGGTTGGAGTAGCATTAGTTGTCCGTATGGACCTACACTTTTTCCAGACACCCATTAGTTGTAAAAACTGCGAAATTATGCTTATCAAGGTCACCCCTACCCTGAGAAACTGCATGAATATTGTCCTGGTCCGTTGGCACTCTAATGATATGCCATCCTTTACCGATGATCTCATAGAAATATTGTTGTCCCTTAATAAATCTGGTAATGCAACCTTAGTGTTGGGAGACTTCAATAAATGGTATAATAATCCTCAAGACACGTACACCACTTGTGGCTTTGAGGTTCATAACAAGGACCCTACCCATAAGATAGGGAATATCTTGGACTGAGCTGTTAGTTCAAATGTAGCCTTAACCCCACTGATTACTAGCCCGTGCATTTGGTCTCATTCATTCAGTTTGAGTCGTCCTTTTCTCACCTTAGACAAAAAAAACACATTGAAGAAAGTGACCAGCAGGAACTATAAAAAATAAGTCAGGAAGACCTGGTGACTAGTCTCAGTAGTCTCATGGGGATTACCTCAGCCTTCGACCCACCTGAACTGCTGGTAGCAGAATATGACATGGTGATGACCAACATTCTGGACCAGGTAGCTCCCCTTAAAACCAAAATTCTTAGAGAGAAAATCAACAATCATAAGTGGTACACGACATCACTGGCTAACCAAAGAAAAGAAGAACAAAAGGCAGAAAGACTCTGGTTTAAAAATCCTTCACAAATTAACAAAGATACGTGGAAATTACTAGAGAAAACGTATCGTGCAGAGATTCTCCTGGCTAAAAATAATTACTTTGAATGCCAAATCGCTAGTGCGAACAATGACTCTAAGAGAATATTTAAGATCCTTAGAGACTTAGAAAAGCCTAAATCTGCGATGTATAAAATCATGCCTTCCAACTCTGAATGTCAAAACATTCAGAAAGCCTTCTCAGACAAGATAGCTAAGGCCCTTGCTTGCATTGCCCTCAACAAGGAACGGTTAAACCTAGAGGCATGCATAGAAAACAAGAAGAATTCTGAACAACCAGAACAACCTACATTTTCTTTCAGACCCCTTCATGATGATGAATTGGAGAAGGCCCTGAAATCCATGAGACCATAGACCTGCATGGCGGAAACTCACAATCATTCTCGCAAATAGTAAACAGTTCATACCTTTTCTGACCCGCCTTACTAATGTCACTTATAGAGAGAGCAAAGTCCCCACTCCTCTCAGAAAGGTAGTAGTTAACCCATTGATAAAAAAATGTGGTTTGGATCCCAAAGACTATTTGAATTTGAGTCCTATTTCAAATGCTCCTTTCCTGTTGAAAATAATAGACAATATAGCAACGGATCAACTATAGGAGCATCAGGAAAGTGCACAGGTTCTGCATTGGAGGCAATCTGGGTTCAGAGCTCACCATGGCACTGAAAGTGGTCTGGTGGACCTACAGACAGAAATGCTCCTGTTCATGGATAAAAGCAAGGCAGGGCTGCTGATGATACTCGATCTTTCAGCAGCCTTCGACCTTGTGGACCATGCAAAACTTGTGAGCAGGATGAAGACTGTAGGAGGCTGCTCTAATGAAGCTGCAGCCTGGATAGCCTAATTCTTGGATAACAGGTCATCCAGGATTGTATCGGGTGATGCCTTCTCGACCTCTGAAGTGCTGAAGTGTGGTGTCCACCAGGGTGCGTTCCTCTCGCCATCCTTATTCAGTGTTTACTGCCAACCACTACGTATCCTCTTGGAGGACTTGGGTGTTTGTTTTACAAATTTTGCTGATGACACGCAGCTCGTTATTGAGCTGTGTGTAGTATACAAGGAAGAGGCTGAGAGCAGGGCTGGTCTTTGCATAAGGCATCCCAGGAAATTGCCTGTGGTGTAAACATGAATGGAGCGCCAACAACAGGGTGACAAAGTTATTCAAGTCCAGTGTTCTCTGTAAAATGCACGGCTGGGCTCCCGCGTTCTAAGGCTGTGTATTAAGTGTTAATTACTTCACACAGTATCTTTCTTCCCAACTTGTTACGTGTATAGCCAATCAGAGCTGTACAATTACAAATCCTGCGTTCACTCCGGTTGGCTGCAGCGGTGCATAACTGTATGTCCTGCGTTGCTGCAGCCAATGAAACACAGCCCCCTTCAGTCCTTATGCAGCATGCCAGGCATTTTTGACTTTGGTGTGAAAGGCTTCGTGATTAATGCAGCTCTGCTTTTCTCCCTCTGACGAAGTCATCTTGTAATTTTTAGGCCCATACATTTGCCAGATTACCAGTGTTAGGGGGAACTATTTCTGGAACCGACCATTGCATTTTACACCGAGCAGGGCCATCTCTTCGCAACGGGAGTCAACACCTTCTATTCGGAAGGGCAGGCATTCCCTGAGCTAATTTCAGTGGTTGATCGCACATTAGACAGCAATAGTAATGCAGAGCATGCTGATTTGGAAAGACAAATGGTGAATCACCAGAGTGAAAGGTGAACACATTTCAAGGTATGTGGCAGCAGTGGGGTTTCCTGCTAAAAAAGCATTTATCTCTGGATAATGAACCCAACACTTGGTACGCTTTGCTCTAATTTTAGATGGAAAAAGATACATCAAACAATCTATGGTGGTTGCTGGAGCTTTTGCCGTGGAGCGACATTGTGATCGACGACGGGAGGCCTGATGTGGTAGATTTGAAATGTTGGGCCTTCTCAGTGTATTTGGAACAACTGTTGATCCAAACAATGTCTTGTTTTTAATGTCTGAAAGCATTTTACATGAACGTTCTTCTTGTGCCCTGATGTGCCGAGCCCTGCACATGTACACTGCCCCCTTTGGGGCTGGAGGAGCCCGGAAAACTTAGAAAGAAAACCACAGCTTTTAAAACGTTGTATTTATGTTTGCGATGGCTTCAGCTTTGAGTCCCCTGGGCTCCAAGCTTAAGCTACCGTAAACATAAATGCAACGTTGTTGTATTTAAAAACGCAGCGGTTTTCTTTCCAAGTTTCTCGGGCTCCTCCGAGCCAAAGGAGCACGAGAAATTTGGAAAGAAAACCACTGTGTTTTTAAATACAACCACCTTGTATTTCTGTCTGCGGTGGCTTTCACTTGGAGTCTCCTGGGCTCCATCAGGAGACTCCAAGTGAAAGCCGCTGCAGACAGAAATACAACACGGTTGTGTTTCTAAATGCCATGGCATTTCTGAGTTCGGCGGCTTTCACTTGGAGTCTCCTGGGCTACCCCAGGAGTCTCAAAGTGAAAGCCGCTATAGACAGAAATACAACACGGTTGTCTTTCTGAATGGCGCAGTATTTCTGACTGCGCCGGCTTTCGCTTGGAGTCTCCTGGCTCCCCCAACCCTGGGAGCGCAGGAGACTCCAAGCGAAAGCCGCCGCAGTCAGAAATACAACGTTGTTGTATTTGTAAATGCCCCCGTGTTGGAGGAGCCCAGGAGACTCCAAGCAAAAGCCGCCGCAGTCAGAAATACAATGTTGTTGTATTTATGATATCTGTGGTTTTCCAATCATGGCAATCACAAATACAACAACTTTGTATTTATAATTGCTGTGCCTTTGCTTTTTGCCTTCATTTTACGTTTTCTGTGCTTCCCTTGGCTTGGGGAGCACCGAAAACGTAAAATGAAATTGAAGGCAGCCTGCTCAGCTCATGTTGAGCTCTGCTCCAGCTGCAGTAAGCAAAAGCTCCCACTAGGGGGCTTTTGCTGATTGTTTAGTGGCGCCAGGGCAGAGTTTAACATGAGCTGGGGAGGCTGCCTGAAATGGCAAAATGGATGCTCACATGTAAACTCTTTGAGCCTCGTTTGCTCAAAAGTTTACATAGGAACATTCTTTAAAATTATGTTTAATGCATGCTTTTGATTATTGCCCATCTTTTGGGACAGTAATATTTTTGAGCGAACTATTCCTTTAAGCAAAAAAGCCAGGGAGTGTCCATCACCCCAGAGTGAAAATGGTAATTTCCTCCACAAGGATTTGTTGTTAAGGGGTCACACTGATTAAACAAGGAATGCTGTGAGATTGAACAAACAGTCAATGTGCCCTGTGCCTTTATCTACTGCAATCATGCCAGCATGCTATATCCCACCACATTACTTGGAGGCAGTAACTATGAGCTTTAGTAAAGTATGGTCTCTGGTAAATAGTAGGCTCACCTCTCTAATGCAGAAAGGGTTCAAGGCATTTTTTATCAAGTGTTAATAAACTGTTCCTAACAACGATTCAAATAGAAGCATAGTTCATAAAGGGACCGGATACACGAGATATTGCTCATGTAAGGCTGCCTTCTTTGTACTGCAGACAGCACTAGATCATACCAGATTCCCTCTCACTTGGACTTGGTAATGCTCAGTCATCCCCTCTCTGTTAAAACCCATCTGGTTGTCAGAGACAGGTTTTACAGAACTGGCATGTATGTTCGGTGACCATGCCGTTTAGTCTTGAAGATGTTTTAATAGAAAGTAATCAGTAAAATATTTGCAATTAATGGATGTTGATGGCTCTGCGCTGGTGTCTGCAAGCAAAGGACTAACACGTCTAGGGTCAGAAGAGGCACTGTACATTGCATTTCTGAAAAAATATTGTTTGCAGCTTCACCATTTCCGATCTGTATATAATTTAATTGTATGAAAAGCAAGCAAATGCCAACATCCACCGCAGTTCTTACCTTTTGAGAGTGCAATGTATAATTAAAGTCAGTGTAAAGAGAGTAGCGCCTGTCCGTCCTTGTGTCCCACTATTCAGAGACAGCAATAGAAATGCAATGCGGGCTGCTTTGGAATGACAACTGGTGAGACACTGAAGTGAAAATAATTCCTATAAAGTATTAATTGCACATTATTGTAAGAATCAGTACAATGAGCATGATAGCCTAATGAAGTATTGCATGAGCGCCACAAAAGGGAGCATGCTGTGGCCTTTGTGATCAAAGCACACCATAACACAATATATAGCCATATCATGGATGTTAATGTTTCATGAGCATAGACAACAACCCCTCTGACCTTTCTGTTAACTGTGGGTACACTGCGCTCACTGCCCAGACCTCCCCACAGAGATAATAAATACGTTACTTTTCAACACTTTCTCTCCATTTACAATTCGACTATCTTTACCACCACTATATACCCCTCTTCCTCATGACTTATTCAGCAGCAAATACAGGGAAGGGTTTTTTTTCTACATGTGCACCTTTAACGAACATTTAGTGTGCGACTATGGAGTCAGGGAATCAAGTCACCCTCCTGTTTATAAATAGCATATTTTAATTTGAGTTTTACAACCACAAATGTGTAACTCACTCTAGCTGGTTGAATAATACAGATCTTCATTAGTGTATTTCTATGCTGGTTGCTGCTCCATACAGCCAAACTGTGGCCATGCTTAAAGGTGTGGCATCCCAGTGGGGTAATGCATATGCTGCAGCCTACATTACTTTGTGTGGCAAGCTGGTCACAGATGCAGGCCCTTACAGGAATAGGGTTATCTTCCATGTTTTTGAAATTATGAACAGTGCACCAATAAGTTGGATAAAGAATCAACTTAGATTTATGATCCTAGAAGAATTTAAGAGTTATACAACAATGATGTACTTGCATTTAACCAGATTTAAAACTGTGTGGTAAGGTATATTTACAATAATTGCATAATACATTTTTTGTGGTCATTTTGGAGACCTGTCAGCGGGGGGAGCGCCAAGGATGCTTATTGCCTGCGGTGCAGTCTGGTCTGAGACCGGCCCTGGTTGAGAGAGTATCACTGGTTTAAAACGCTGTACAGAACTGGATGACTTGTAATGGCATGTGTCTGAATGCGCCAATACTAAGCTGTTACTTTTGGTTAATCACAGGCCAGAGGGAAGTTAGAAGACTTGAATGCAGGATTCACCATTGAACATCATCATATCCCTACAGCTTCCAAGGTGAAGAGTCTGGAAGTTATTCTTGAAGCGTCTCTTACCTCAGAAGATCACATCCGAAACGTGGTTAACAAAACTCAGTACCACGTTAGATTGTCGAGACTGGTGAAACCTTACGTATCAGAAACTAATTGCACGACCCTCGCCCGAGCATTAATCATGCCCAGGATTGATTACTGCAATTGCCTTGCACATTGGTGCCAGCAAGGGCAGCCTTGGTCGGTTGCAGGTCCTGAAAAACAATCCCATGCACCTGGGAAAAATGTGCATATATACGAGCCCATCACGGAACATAGGAGAACCCTCTACTGCCTCCCTGTGGTGGCCAGGATCCAGTTTAAGGGACTTCCCATCGTACATAAATGCTGTTATGGGCAAGCCCCAGGATATATAAAGAAGCGCATGAAGGTGCTTCCCCCTAAAAGAGTCACTAGATCTAGTGATGAAATGCGTATAATGGTTCCCAGCAATAAGCGGTTCAGGGGATACGGCCTAGAACAAATTGCCAAAAGAATTGAGTGCCGAATCCAATCTTCGAAATTTCAGAAAGAGCTTGAAAACACTTCTCTTTGAATAGCCATGTACTGTGGGATCTGACTCTGACTTCTGAACACTTACCTCTCTCTCTTCTTCTGCGTCCTGATGCCTGCGGGCTCCGGCATTATACAAATGGATAATAAATAAGTGGCAGTAGTCTTGGGGTATACATTCCCTATGAGGAGTTGGGGTTTCCTGCAAAAGACTGGAGAATGCAGGGAAGCCCCTTCCCACAATGACTTCTTCGGGAGCCCAGGAATGATGGCTGATGATATCACACATGACTCGCCACTGATGTGAATGTACATGGGTATCTTGGGGTATATCTCGTTATCTCTGTGTACACAGGTAACTCTAGCTAGCAGAGGTCCCAGATAACAGTTTTTAGATTGTCTTCCTATCCCAATTGCTCGGCTAGTCATTCGAAATTCTGAAAGAAATTCCCTAGATCTTCGCCCTCTCGGAATGACTCAAGTATCCCTTGCGGTAGCAGGAGTCTTGTTTGTAACTTGACCAATTTTGTCAATTCCTCTTGAAGCCTAGCTTCAGCCAGAATTAGATGGGTGGCCAACTAGGCCATGACAGCTTCCATGTCCGCCAGTGCTTCCGTTGGGGCAAGGGTTCCTTCTGTATTTATTTCTGAATCAGATATGAAACAGTCCTTGACTGCCTCTGATAGAGTTTCAAAGTCATCTGACCCTTCTGAGTCTGATTCTGGTGAGGGGACAGAGCTACATAGATTGGTTTCTAAACCTGATGGACCAGGGACTGACGGTAACTTGGTAGTGAAAAAAGAGTTTCGGGACAAGGGGGATTTAGGGCACTAGGTCTAATGAAGGTATGGGCTGGCTGTGTTTTAAATATTATTCGATCCCATTGTTGGATGTTATAGTGTGAGAGTGGGAGGGTATCTAATAACAACTGGGTTTTAAAAAACAAATCTTGTTGACCAGTTGGGACATGCAGCTGAGAGAGCAAAATCTCTTTAAGAGTGGATACTTTTTTTTTTTTTTTTTTTTTTTTTTTTTTTATTAAGCATATAGAGTAAATAAATACAAACTTTTGCTTGTTTCGCTCACTTACAAAGCCAAACCATATCTTGAAGTCTTCCTTATATTTCTATTGCATTTCCTCCCATACTTGCCACTTTTTAATTGTTTATTCAAGTCCTCTTTGGTTTGGCCTAAGTGTAGACATATATCAAAGGTTATTCTTTTTCCTTCGTCGTGAGATCCTTTTCTATTTCACTGTGTAATTCCTGTTTGTTTTCCAATTTGACCATCATCGTTTGGAGAAAAATTCCAAGAGCTCTCGTGGTTTTCTGATTAGGGTTAACGTACAAAGTTTCCCACCATAAATCAGAATCCACCCCGCACGTTGGAGTTAATGCTGGGTGTAGGAATAAATCTCACAGTCAGAATCAAGGAGTTCAATGATTGTATTTTCCCCCTCTGGTGGTACAACGATTATCAGCATGGATTCTCAATTTTTATCAATTGAATCATATCCCACTCCTGACTCCACATGTAAGAAATGTATGGTATCAAAAGTAAGACAGACACAAGTGACCACAGTTCAAGGGTGTTTATTGAACTTCTAATCTGAAATCTAAAGATGGGAGCAAGCTACGACCATCAAATAATAATAACGCTCTCCTAGTGGTGTCTTGTCAAAATAAAAGGGCCTATACTAATAAACCTTTTGCCAATACTTACTTCTAAATACAAATAGTATGGGAAACAATGTTATACAAAAGAAAAGTGGTCAAGAAATTATATGTCAGGATAGTCAGGCCATTGGCCTACCTTCCCCACGTTTTCAGCATGGGACAAGGAGGTACTCTCGAGCTTAGCACAGTCTCTGGCTTCTCTGGCATGAGGGTGCCGTTCACACATTAGCATCAAGGCCTTCTGTACCCAAGTCTCTTTGCCTTTCAAAGTCTCTTCTTTCAGAGGGCCTGATGCGACAAACAAATAAGTTCCTTTCCTGTTAGAATTTCACACATATTCAATTTCTCAGGCTCAGATTCCCTTTAACACAATGCTCATAGGATGTTCATGTATCCAATTTATGTATCCAATTTCTCAGGTGGTTCAGGGTTCACCCTAGATCCCCCTCTGCCGGGCTCAGATCCGTTTCAACACAGTTAGCCTCCCTCTGCCGGGCTCGGACCAATTTTAATTTACTTTAACACAAAACTTGCTTTAACCAAAAGCTCTCAGCTGATCTCCTTCATTCAGGCTCAGATCAACTTCATCTACTTTGTCATCAACTTTCTTTACTCTATAAACATCGAAGATTTTCGATTGTGCACAGGATTTTGCTTGGCCCGTTGCAGGACCACTTCTATTCACACTCCTTTGTCACTCTTTCGCTTTTGCCACCTCTCAGTTGGATACCTTACAGAGACTTTCGAATGAGCATGCATACTGTGCTGGACCACTCTGTCTAAGATATCGTATCTTGGTTTCAAAGTTCAATCACACATCTGTTGTCCAATTTTACTCATGTTGGTTATCACATGCACTTCATACACTGTTTACTTCGTCGTTCACCATACAATGTTGCTGCTTGCAACCTTGGCCTCAACACTGACCAATATGGTATTGGCCTCCCCAACTCACCGGCTGTGTTGATTTCACTGGCGCTTCTATGTTGTAGTAGCCAAGGACAGTACCACGGCAACAGGCAATGAAGGTTACCCCTGCTGTTTGCGCCGGGAGTATTAATTCTATTAAAGACTAGGAGGTGAGCATTATGCTTCAACTTCTTTAATTCGCTACTCTTCAGCAGTTTCAACAAAACTCCACAAAACCATAACAAAACACTGAAAACAGTCTGAACAGACTTTTCATCTCTTTGAACTACAATACCCATAGTCTCTGTAGTCCATCACACTCCATGCCCAGTAATAACCACTTCCTGTTCCCGGGCTCCTCCTCTCTTTTACTCGCTCTGAAAGTCCCATTACGAACACCACACTAAGCCTTGCAACTGGCAACGACTCGAAACACTCCAACCAAATATCGAACTTCCTCGATTCCAGGTGACTACTGCTGCTAGAGTCCTACATCAGTTATTTTTCTGCTCCTCTCCTAGGCATAAAAGAAATCAGAAAAATCAGGGTGGCGTCCATGTATTGACACTATTACCATATCATTACTTTATGCAATCTCATAACCTCTTATACAATACATTACATGGGTGGGAATTTAATGCTCGCTTTCAAGTCTTTCATAGAATTAATACTCCCTGCGCAGATAGCAGGGGTAATCTTCATTCTATGACAAGACTGGAGGCGAGCATTATACTTGTTCAAAGCTTCCCAACACTGTGACCGCTAAATTCTCGGTCGGCTTAAAATAAAATTCTTTAAAAGTTTGATCATTCGACCAGTCTGCTGTTAACATAATATCTCTAAGTGACACTCCTGTCCTAAAGGCTTTAGACGCCATAGCTCCTCGCACTGAATGCGCCCCATATTTCTCTACATCTATCCCTGCTGCAAGCATGATTTCTTTAACCCATCGGGCTATCGTAGCTGTGGATA
The DNA here is from genome assembly GCF_040938575.1 of Ambystoma mexicanum. Taxonomy (NCBI): domain Eukaryota; kingdom Metazoa; phylum Chordata; class Amphibia; order Caudata; family Ambystomatidae; genus Ambystoma; species Ambystoma mexicanum. The sequence goes on along the minus strand of NC_090932.1, from coordinate 1,160,275,365 downwards.
CACCCTTGAAGGGTTTTCTGCGCGCTATTAGCAATTGCTTAGTATTAGCTGCTCTGAATTCTGCTGTTCTACCCTCGTATTCCTTCACGCAGATTGCTACGCACCATTTAGCTCTGCTTGGGAAATATGGGTAGTACACTGACTAAGTTCCCGTCTTAGTTCTTCCCACTATAGAGAACGTCACACCCTCTGGTCCAAATGACCTTCTGTCTATATCCAGCGCTCTTATGTCTGACACTCGTTTACAAGACACTAAGCACAACAACATTGCCAACTTTCCTGATAATTGTTTCAGAGATAAATATTTGTTGCTGTGCCAACTCTCCAACAGCGTAAGCACCGATAGAACATCCCAGACGGTCTTATAACGAGGCTCCGGAGGCACTCTAAACTTTGCTCCTCGAATAAGCCGGACTACTGCTGGGTGCTCGCCCGCTGGCACCCCTTCGATAGGGAGATGCCCTGCGGATATGGCGGACCTGTACACTCCTATGGTGCGGAATGCTTTCCCGTCTTGCAACAAATGAGCTAAAAAGTTCAAGACCATCACTACAGATGCAGAAACGGGATGAACACTTCTCCCTCTGCACCAGCTCGTCCACTTGGCCCAAGCTACGTTGTAGTTCCTCCTAGTGGATGGAGCCCAGGACTCTGCAATGAGCTGTGCAGCTTGAGACGAAATGCCTGGCAACGCCCAGCATCTCCTGATATCCTGCACGCGACAAGCAGGAGAGCCCCCTTCACTCTCAGAGGGTGATATGACCCAGCTGGGTCCATGAGCAGGTGTTCCCCTTCTGGGAGCATCCTCTGGTAATCCACTACTAGCTCCATGAGAGCTGGGAACCACACTTGCGACTTCCAACACGGCGCTACTAATAGCAATTCCGCCGTCTCCCTCCGACACTTCGCTAGAACTCTGCTCAGCATCATAAATTGGGGAAACGCGCAGTGTGGACCTCCGACCCATTTCTGCAGGAACGCATCTGTCCCTAGAGCCCCCGGGTCTAGTCTCCAGCTGAAGTACTCTACTGTTTGGGCGTTCAATCGCCATGCAAAGAGGTCTATGTGTACTGGTCCCCATCTCTCGGTCATCCTCCGAAATGCTGCTGGATCCAGCCTCCAATCGCTGGAATCCGTGAGGTATCGAGAGTTCCAGTCCACTATGACGTTCAGCGTCCCGGGAAGATATTCCGCTGTGACTGACGTCTCTGACTTCAGGCAGAAGTGCCAGAAGTCCTTCGCCAGTTCGGCTAACATCCTGGATTTGGTGCCGCCCAGGTGGTTTATGTACCGTACTGCCGATATGTTGTCCATCTTCAGATGGACACAAGATTTTATCCTCCCCTTCGTGAAGGCTTTGATCGCAAAGGATCCTGCTAGTAGCTCTAGGCAATTTATATGTAAACGGAGCTCCTTCTCGCGCCATTTCCCTCCTGTCTGTAGGTCTCCGCACCTTGCGCCCCAGCCTAGCCGGCTGGCGTCGGACTCTATGACCAGATCCCGTCTGTCTCCGAAAATGGCACGACCATCCCAGGTGTCCATATTCTGTAACCACCATTCTAGTTCCGTCTTAGATTCCTGATCTAGCGGGACCGATTGGTGATACCTCAGGCCTTGCTGCAGGTGTTTTATCTTTAGCCTTTGAAGCGCTCGATAATGGAGCGGTCCTGGGAAAATGGCCTGAATCGAAGCCGCTAACAGCCCTACAATCCTCGCTAGGGTCCGGAGAGACACTATCTGGCTCCGCAGACATCCTCTGATTTCTCTCTAGATGTCGCAGATTGTCCGAGCCGGAAGCTCGAGCGTTGCTTTTCTGGTATCCAGGATGAAACCCAGAAAGTCTAGCCTCTGCGCCGGTACGGTGTCTGACTTCTCCTTGTTCACCAAAAACCCTAGGGACGCTAACAGGTCCAGGACCCATTTTGTCTGATACTTGAGGGTTTCTCGCTCTTCGGCTAGAAGCAGGAGATCGTCCAGATAAATGATCATCCTTATTCCTTTCTCCCTTATAGCCGCCGCTACTGGTTTCATCACCTTGGTGAAGGCCCATGGCGCTGACGCAAGCCCGAAGGGCATAGTCTTGAATCGCCAAAGCTGTCCTTTCCAGCGAAAAGCTAGGAAAGTTCTGAACTCTTCTGCCATCGGGATAGTCAGGTATGCATCCTTCAGGTCTAGCCTCGTCAACCAATCTTTCTCTCTGAGCGAGTCTCGGAGCTGGTGGATGCCCTCCATCTTGAAGTGCCAGTATACTATCCACCGGTTCAACTCCTTAAAGTTTATAACTGGTCGCACTTTCTCCTTTCTGTGCACCAGGAACATGTTGCTTACGAATGCGGGGTCTTCTGGGAACCTTTCTATGGCGTTCTTCGCTGCTAGCAGACGCAGCTCCTGATCCAGAAGGCTCTGCTCTGCGTGCTCTAAACGCTGCTGGTGGGGCCTGCGCTCCTGCACGGGTGGCTGAACGAACTCTAGACGCATGCCCCCAACGGCTTGTAACACCCAGGCGTCGCTGGAAAGCTCGCGCCAGTTTCTCAAGAACTTGCTTGTTCTCCCCCCCATTGGAGGATAATACGCTGCTCTCACCTTGAGTGAATCCTTGTCCACGACCCGCTCCTCTTCCACTGTGACCTCTTGGGAAGCGTCCTCTGGACGGGAAGAAGGAGTCCTGTTGCCTATTCTCCCAGTACTGGGCCCTGAGTTTCTGAGGTCTTCTTCCTCCCGACCAGTCGAGCGACCTCTGTGGCGACTGGTACCTCCAAAAACTCGATTGGGGAAAATCTTCTGAATGGAAGCCTGCGCCTTCTCCAGAGACGTGTAGGTGCCCACGAAGCGACCAATTTCTTTGCCGAAGGTTTCCCTGAAGAGGAGTCCTTCCGCCGCTTCTCCGGCTTCGTACGAAGCAAAATCGCTTAGCTTTGAATCTATCTTCAATAAGAGGCCTCTCCAGCGCTCTGATGCGATAGCGCAATTTGCGTTCCCTAGGAGGCACACTGCTCTATGTGCCCAGCTTGCTAGGGCATCGAGGTCCACTTCCTCACCGGTATCTTTGGCTCTTTCGGCCAAGTCCATTATTTTCTCAAGAGGCCCTGCCAGGTCTAACACCTTCTCCTGGCAACTCCTCCAAGACCTATCAATACCCTTCCAAGGGTCTTTGCTAGTTTTCAATACAAAAGTCAACATTTTAGGATCCAGTTCAGGTGTCTCGGCCACCTTCCCTGGGAGATCTGGTCTCGGGCATTCCGCTCGGAGCCTCTGGCGGACTTCCTTGTCCAGCGCTTTACGCAACCTCTTTGTCATATACTGAGCCACTCTTGGCGAGGGCTGCCAGTCCAAGGATCTCGGGTTCCGGATGCTGTCCGGATCGAACATGTCCTCTTCTACCTCCTCGAGGTGCTTTTCTTTGCGGATTCTCTTTCCTCTGCTAGGTTTGATTTCTATTTCCTCTTCTTCCTCTTGGGAGGGAGTTTTGCCTTCCTCTGGCTCTTCTTCGGAGCCTGGGTCTTCTTCTCCATATTCTTTGTCCCCTGGAGAGGGGGTTGTGAGGTCCGGCACAGTCTGACGCTGCAAAAATGCCTGAAGCAGCTTTGCGAAGGCGCCAACGACCACGGGGCCTTTTCTTCTGCCCCATCCGAAGGGCCCTATGGGTCAAGAGGGGCTTTCCTCTTTCGGGCCTTAGTACTCCCCATAGACCCTGCTTCTGAGGGTTCGGCGGTCTAGCTTCCTCTCCGTCCGGTATTGTCCAAGGGCTGGTGTAATGTCGCCTCTAGGGACTCCAGCCTGTCTTGCAGGGGTCTTACTCCCTGAGCCACCGCATCTATAAGCGAACTTTCCAGCACCTGTTTGAAGCTGGCAGCCAGATCTGACATCTGCTCCTCTTTGCTCCATTCAAACTCATACATCTTGCGTGGGTGCTGTGTGCCTGTTGTACCCTAGCGGGTGTCGCTGCACGCCCTTTCCCTATAGATGCTTTGGGGTCTGTATGTGCGACCCTTCTTTTATTTCTTAATATCCCCAAAAATATATATATATTTATTTTTCAAACTATTTATTTTTTTTTTTTTAAATATTATTGTGGCTGCACCGGAAGGGAGATAGTTAATATATAAGAGCCTTGGATGGGCTGTTTTTGTTGAGTCCTCTTTGTTAGAGGAACGATCAAAGTGACTCTTGCTCTGTCACTATTAGCCTCGTGAGGCTCTTTTACAGCAGACAGCTTTCTGAGAGTTCTTTCCTTCGTTGGCCGCGTGCTTATCAGCTGCTTTAGCGACCGTAATGCTGCTTATGGAGAGGCTGAGCCTCGTAGCTTCACAATTACAAATCTATTAACGCTGTATCACCGGGCTCGGCTCCTCCTGTGTGCACTGCTCCGTGTCGCATATATGAATGCGAACACGGAAGCAAGGCACTCGTCGGCTCCGCCTTCCCAAAGGTGGGGGCTGAGAGGATTCAATTTCTCACGCGCTGCCGCTCTGACTCCGCCTACCCGAGGGAGGGGGCCACTACACGGCACGCGTATCCCTCGCTGCCTGGGAGAGGGAGAACCGGGACCCTGCTATTGTGCGATCCCGCTGACCGCATATGCTTTCCTCGATTGCAGTTGATCCCCTAATGTGCCGGCCATACGGCATAGGGTGCGCGACTCGCGGGAAGGCCACCCGAACGCACGGGCTCGCCAAATTTTAGTTGTAAAACACTCAGTTACAGTATATGACGCGCCACTGTGCTAAAACACACATGCACTTGCAATAAAAGCTCTGAGGATTAAAACCTTATTGAATCAACCTCTCTGAGTGCTCTATCCTGATCTACCACACTCTGTGTCTAACCCTAAGTCAGCTGGAGCTACACCCTTTCCACATACAGTAGGGAGAGAACCAAAATAGTACTTATCTGCTTGAAGAGCAGTAAAAGAAGAGGAGGAGCCTGGGAACAGGAAGTGGTTATTACTGGGCATGGAGTGTGATGGACTACAGAGACTATGGGGATTGTAATTCAAAGAGATGAAAAGTCTGATCAGACTGTTTTCAGTGTTTTGTTATGGTTTTTTGGAGTTTTGTTGAAACTGCTGAAGAGTAGTGAATTAAAGAAGTTGAAGCATAATGCTCGCCTCCAGTCTTGTCATAGAATTCTCTTTGCCTTGATTATCAATGCAGGAAAGCTCCATGTACCTCCACACACAATGCAGAATTCTTCAGCCTAGCTTCCTGGTCTTATGGTTTCAACTCTCTAGGTTTCGTGAAAGTAATGGTTCCTTGTCGAACAGGCACTTCCCTCCTTGCGATCCCCTTCTGTTTTGCCGTCTTTAACATCTTACTAACTGCAATATTGGAACTGATGTTTCCTTGTGTGCTTTGCCTCGCTCAGAGTGTGCTCTTGTGCTCCGCCTTTTATCCATTTGGGGAAGTGTAATGGAATTCAAGCGTGCGTGATGGTCAGGAATTGCCTGACCCTGTCTGGCCATTGTATTGGGACATGTCAGGTATATGGCTGGGTGTTCCGTTTTCTCTCATAGCGAGCTGTCCGTGAGAAAGTGTTTGTGAAAGGGGTGGGGGTTGAGTTCTCAAGTAGCCTATCTGTTATGATGGAGTAAAGGTGTTACAGGGAAAGGGGATACCGCATCTCGCCATCTGGTGTCCCACTCCCACTCCCCAAAGACCCCTTACCCAGGTGATCCTCCCACACTGCTCCACCCCAGGAACTGGAACCAAAAGCGGTGGCACTGTCCTGGCCACCTGGATGACAGATCCCTGGGGACTAGCGGGTGAGACACCTTCAAGTTTCTCACACCCCCTTTAACAGTTTCCGGGTCCGTAGATATTTCAGATTAACCTTTGTTTTTCTCAGTATTTTCTTTTTCTGCATTCATGAAGCCTGGAAGATTGAAATATCAGATTAGGCACCACAGATCTGCTGAACCCTCATTAGTTCATTATCTTAAGCCCATCATACACAGATGCAACCCATAAACGCTGGCTCAGGATTTAAAGTCAGGTCTAGCCATCCCGTGACTAGGTTGCAGGCCAGTTTTATCTTTATGGCTCTAGCCCCATCCGTTCATCTCCGGGAGAAAGCCTGGGATCTGTTTTCACATATCATTTTGAAGGAGGTGGAATGAGCAGAATACAGATGTGAAGAGTTCAATTCTGGCTGATGCTTGATTCAGGTTGCTTTTTCTGCATTGCCACTTTTAAAGTACATTTTGCTGTGCTCTTAGAGGTTACATTTTCCATGTTACATTCTCCATGAATGTAGTTTATCCACTTTAGTAAACAGTGTGAAAAACCTGAAGGTGTTTCACGACTCAGTCCCCAGGGATCCCTTATTTAGGTGGCCAGGGAAGGGCCATCGCTATTGGATCCTGACCCTGGGGGTGGACAAGCGAGGGAGGATCACCTGGGTAGGGGGTCCTCTGGGAGTGGGGAGGAGACACTGGAAGGTGAGGCATGGTATTCCCCATTTCCTGACAACTATTTAGCACATATTCCCTCTACCTTTATGGGATTCTACAACTCCCAAAACCCATCTCCTTTTCTAATCAGCCCAACTACTGAGCCTAGGAATAGGAAGACTGAGGCTAGGAAGATTACCACTAGTAACATGTACTGGCCATGTCCCACTAATAAGGGTAGGCAAGGTTGAGCACTCAGTCACAATCTCACACACTTGAAACTCATGGACCGTTTTTCAACCTATAAAAGGTGGAGCACAGAAAGACACAGGGAGGAACGCAGGAGCCAAGAAGGGCAAGCTGTTTGGCGAGACGGAGGAGCAGCTGAGAGAGAGCTGCAGAGAACCAGACCAGGCAAAACGGGACGCTGAGACGCTGACAGGATGCGAGTTGAAGCAGGAGAAAGCGTGGCTAGTGAGCAGTGTCTCCAAGAAGCCAGAAGAGTTCAGAGAAGGGAGCCAAGGGGCCGGCTAGTCCCTTTTCTCCATGTACCAGCAGACTTCTTGTTTCCTCTCCTGGGCGCAAGGCCGCCCGGAGTGTCTGAGGGGCAGGTGGGCAAGACCATGACCTCGACAAGCTGAAAACAGAAGCACATGCGAAAGCAATCACAGCCAGTGAGGTCAGAGAAAGGGAGTGCCCTGTTTGTGATATGCGTGATTGTGGAAAGCTACAGTGTTACATGCAAAGCTACACATTGAAGGATAAAGACATTTAACTGAAAGATTGATTGTATTTGACAGCCGATGGAGCCAATGAGAAACAAAGTAACGGAGCAGTGCTGTGTGAGAAGGCACATTGTTAAACGCTTTTTGAAGGATAACAGAACAGTAAAGAATGAAACAAAATGTGTTGAAAGCCACTGAAGGGAAGGGAACGTGGGACAGAGAGCATGCAGGTATCCCAAAAGGCTAATGTGAAAGTAAATATATATTTATGGTGAAACGAGGAACAGAGTCGCTGTGGGCCCATCCTAATGAACTATATGCTTTTGTGAAAAAAGGAACAGAGTGGCCGAGGGCCCATTCTGCGAAACCAAGTGCTAGAGGTACGGAGAGTGCAAGAGGGATGGATATTAAGAAACCAACCCTATTGTACGAGTGGTCACGCATAGGGTGAGAATACTGTGCAACTACGAAGGTCTCTGGCAAGGCGATAATAATAAGTACCCAGCTGTCAGAGTGGTCACGCATGGGGGTGATAATACCATACAGTTGCGAAGGTCTCTGACAGATGAACATTGTGAAAGAGAAGTACAAAGGTTAGGGACGGGAGTTCTCCCAGAGCTCTGTGAAGAAGAGCTGTTTGGCTGGAAAGTGTTTCAGCTGTGTATAATTGTTGGAAGACAGGCAAGGGCAGCCTGTGAAAGTAACCAAGAAGGAACTCTGTGTATACCTGTTTATTTGACAATGTGAAGCCGGGTGAGGGAAACCCAGAAGAATCAATTGAAGAGAACTGTGATGTATATTGAACTGACATTGAAATAGGTGAGGGAAGCCTAACAGATTTGTGGGAAATCTTTGAACTGTGCATACTGCCCACCTTGAAGGAACTTTGTAAAAACCCTGTTGAACTGAACTTGGGGAAGGGAGTGGTGAGCCACTCTCATGGCCATTATGACATTCTTTTGACACACTCTTTATTTTCATACCTTTTCCCACACTCAATTATTGTGAAACTTGAGGGCAAGTATAGGTTTTTAACAGACTTTTTCCTTTGTTTGACTGACTGACCTGGACCATTTTGTTTTACTTTGATGGTCAAGACTACTCCCACTATAGAATTAGGGCCAGATAGAAAGTCTCCAACTCTAGTCAAACTTAATAAAGGTATTGAAACATGTGCCTTGGTGTCTGTGCCTTACTTATGATACCATGCCTGCCTCACAAGAGTTACATAATGCTTTCTAGTACTCGGACATCTTTATCTATGGCCTTGTCAATTATACTTTTATTTGAGTGACTGCAAAACATTGCACATGTGTTTGTGAGTGCTGTGCAGAGGCTGCAGCTTACGTGTTGCTGAACACAGCACTTTGCTCTGCATCTTTTCTTATGAAATACATTTCCCTACAAATTCTGCCCCCTTGCACTTATTCCTTGCAACAGCAACAAGGGGAAGGACAAGGGAGTTGATCTAAATCTTTTTTTTCCCGTTTCAGGTTAATCTTGGATTTGTCTTTTCTGGTGTTGTCTTCTGCTCGAGGAACTATAAAAGTCTTCTTTTCCAACCAGATCTTCTCCATCCTCTGTTTGTTTGTTTTTTTCCTTGTTGGGGTCCATTTTCCTGGTCCACAGGTACTGGAAAGAGTTCTTCATTAGTTGTCAACAGAGAGGGGTAATTGAAAAACCGGCTCCTGGTGGTGACCCTATTCTGCCCAGGAGGGCTATCTAATCATCAAATACAAATGAACGGGTCAGTAGAACCAGCATGCCTCCTTATTGCCACACTTGAATTGTTGTAATACTTCTTTTTATGATTTGTAGCATTTGTAAGAGAGGGATAGAAAGGCTGGTTTAGTGACACGTAGGGACACATATTTTTATGAACACAATACCTCTTATCATGGATTTCTTACATTTCTTATTAATTAATAGTAATATTTTCATCCATTCATTCTCTCACACTCTAAGTTGATTACTTACCCATTCATTTTCCTGATGACTACTTTTTCTTTTTCTGTTCTTCGATTTCATACTTCTTCATTTTCTTCAGGCCTAACTTCAGATGGCTTCTCAATCATTCCCAAAGCTGATCTAGTGTGACAGCTTTTCGATTGATTGATGTGAACCCATTTTCACTCCACCAAATCTCCTTTTGGGATTCAGATCTTATATGCGACCAGAGAAATGTTATCAATAATCACAAAATCCCCTCACCAAGAAGGTAACAACTTATTTTCCTTGGGTTGGTTTTTCTGAAAATTATATATATATAAAACTGGTCATCTACCTCGTACTCCTGTTTTGTTGTTTTGAGGTCGTAATATTCCCCCATTCATTCAGCAGATTTCTCCAGATTGCATTGGGCACATTCAAAAGCATTTTGTAGATGCTTTCTCAAGTTCTCAATGCACTCATGAGTAGTTATATCAACGTCTGCTCCTGAGTTCAGTAAAGCATATGTAGAGGTAATACCATTTTTCATCTTTTCATTAATTCAAATGGAGACATCTTGGTGGCAGAAGAAAGGGCAGATTGAATGGCCAACAGGACCAGAGGCAATTGGATGTCCAAGATACTGTGGTGGGCCAGAAGGAGGACACAGACTCTGATTTTCCATCTCACTGATATTTTATTAACTAAAATAGGTGAAAAACTCCTAACTTTCCGTAGGCTAAAGGACTTCTCTACACAACAAAACTAACAACAGCACTCGTCAGGCATCAGTGAGAGTCCAAATCAAGTTCAGTCCACTGTCCACAAACGAACCTACTCTGACCCGTTCACTATTTAGAATAACTAAGGAACAGGAGAATGACTCCCTTCTCCTGTTACGTGGATCTTCCACCAAAAACAGTTCAACCAGGTATTTTCCAACAGTTCTTGGTAATTATTTTCATTAAATTATACCGTTCTGATATAGGGCTTTTCAAGGTCTCAACCTTCTCAGTCATTTTATTATTCCTTCTTTCCCTTTTGTTTTCCTCTTGTTTAATTCTAGACAAATTGGTCCTTCTTCTCTCATTGAATGAGTTTTCTTCTTTCCTTTTATTAAAAATATGGTTTCCTCTTTACTAATTGTCCACTTTTTATCTTGACTAGAACAAATCTGAGAGTTCCAGTATTGACACTGACAGGGTAATTCATAGAATTTCGCAGAAAAGTGTCGCAAGCGGCTGGCGCAGAGTGTCCGCGTGCGATTGTCTGCGCCAGGCACGTGCGCTAAAACCGATTTCCGCGCACAGCGTATTCATGGATTTTAGGCTCCCAAACCAGCCGTGGCGCAGAGTATCGCAGCGACCCTGCAGCAGCGCCAGTAACGCCCCCAAGAACGCCCTCGCGCAAGGAAAAGCCATCAAAATCGCTAAACCATCGCAAAGGGCTGCGCTAACCCTGGACCAGTCTACAGGGCTGCCAAACAAGGAACGCAAAGCGGGTAACGTGCATATCAGGGGTACGCGTGAAGTTATACACGCGATTAGCCAGGGTACGTGTATTACAGGGGTACGCGGGAAGTTCTACACGCGATTGGCCAGGGTACGTGTATTACAGGGGTACGCGTGAAGTTTTACACGCGATTAGCCAGGGCACGTGTATCACAGGGGTACGCAGGAATTATCACACGCGATTTGGCTGAGTACGTGTATTACAGGGGTACACGGGAAGTTCTACACGCGATTTGGCTGGGTACGTGTATTACAGGGGTGCGCGGGAATTCTCACATGCGATTTGGCCAGGTACGTGTATTACAGGGGTGCGCGGGAATTATCACACGCGATTTGGCTTGGTACGTGTATTACAGGGGTGCGTGGGAAGTTCTACACGCGATTGGCCAGGGTTCGTGTATTACAGGGGTACGTGGGAATTATCACACGCGATTTGGCTGGGTACGTGTATTACAGGGGTACACGGGAAGTTCTACACGCGATTCGGCTGGGTACGTGTATTACAGGGGTGCGCGGGAATTCTCACATGCGATTTGGCCAGGTACGTGTATTACAGGGGTGTGCGGGAATTATCACACGCAATTAGGCTGGGTGGGTCCTCACAGGTGTTCCCTGTACACCCTCCACGGCCCCTGCAGGCAGCCCACAAAACAGGGGACTACCCTGCACACCTGCTCATGTCCCCCTGCACCCCCACCCCCCAGCAGTGCAGGGGCAGCCTCCACCAGGCCCCCACCCATGTCTCCCACCACCCCCACCCCCCAGCCACCAGGGGCACCCTCCACCAGGCCCCCATCCATGTCTCCCACCACCCCCACCCCCCAGCAGTGCAGGGGCACCCTCCACCAGGCCCCCACTCATGTCCCCTATCATACCCACCCCCCAGCAGTGCAGGGGCACCCTCCACCAGGCCCCCACTCATGTCCCCTATCACCCCCACCCCCCAGCCACCAGGGGCACCCTCCACCAGGCCCCCACCCATGTCTCCCACCACCCCCACCCCCCAGCCACCAGGGGCACCCTCCACCAGGCCCCCACCCATGTCTCCCACCACCCCCACCCCCCAGCAGTGCAGGGGCACCCTCCACCAGGCCCCCGCTCATGTCCCCTATCACCCCCACCCCCCCGCCACCAGGGGCACCCTCCACCAGGCCCCCATCCATGTCTCCCACCACCCCCACCCCCCAGCAGTGCAGGGGCACCCTCCAGCAGGCCCCCACCCATGTCTCCCAACACCCCCACCCCCCAGCAGTGCAGGGGCACCCTCCACCAGGCCCCCGCTCATGTCCCCTATCACCCCCACCCCCCGCCACCAGGGGCACCCTCCACCAGGCCCCCATCCATGTCTCCCACCACCCCCACCCCCCAGCAGTGCAGGGGCACCCTCCACCAGGCCCCCACCCATGTCCCCTATCACCCCCACCCCCCAGCAGTGCAGAGGCAGCAGGCAGTCAGGCAGCAGCAGGTGGGAGCGTGCTCGGGGCTCTGGGGGGCAGTAGTTCGGCCTTCCGGGCAGGAGCGTGGTATTCCGTGTGCGTACGCGTGGCCAGCTTGGTACGGAGTGATTTGGCACGTGAAAATCCTGCACGTCAGCGTGAAAACCGAGGAAAGGCCCTCAGCGCGTAAGCGCGTCTGTGACGTGACCCGCACGGGTGTTTCCCACACAGCACGTGATGACAGAGCACACGTGGAAAGACTGCACGTCAGAGTGTAATCGCGTGTGATTGGTGGAAATGGCCCTACACGCAGAAGTGACAAAGCGTGTGATTGGTGGAAATGGCCCTACACGCAGAAGTGACAAAGCGTGTGATTGGTGGAAATGGCCCTACACGCAGAAGTGACAAAGCGTGTGATTGGTGGAAATGGCCCTAGCGCATACACGCCGCGTAAGTGACGCTGGACGTGTGGGCCTGTATAAAAGGTACGTGTAGAACACGTTTTCCTTGTACGTGCTTTTCGTGGAGAGCGAGTGGGTGAATTCTGTACTTCTTGTCGTTTCACACGCGATTTACTTCACGGCGTTTCAAGTTCGTATTCCCTGTTACCTCTGACAGCTTTTTCTCTTTTTTCGCTTTTACTGGTTTACCTGGGCCTGTTCCCTCAAACAGTGTTCCCTTCTACTGTTGTCCTGTCTCCTCAGACAGCGTACAAATCTTCTTTTGGCGGGGGTGTTGCCAACCAAACGTGCTCCTTTTACACGCTCGTTTACCAGGCAGACGGTAAGTCACGCACGTATCTAACATCTGTGCTTGCCCCGTGTGTAGCCTACCCCTTCAGAGGTCATTCTAGGCTGCGTGTGACACGCATACGTTCATTCTTGTGTTACTGGGTGCCACAGCGTAGTGCAGGTTTTTCTTTCTGCACACGTGGTCTAGGAGGGGTTGCGTGCACGTCATCTCCCTTTTTTGGGGCTCCTGTGCGTAGCGTGACCCGTCATCTTTCCCCAGGGGTTACAATCAGCCTTGCAAGAGCACTAGGGTACAATTACCATCTGGTACCCAACCCCTTTGACCCCCAATTGCCCAGGACAATAGTTTACAGCCACTCCCATACGCACATTTACATCAGTGCCATGGCTGGGAGGCGAGGATTCCGTAAGGGTGGCAAAGGTGGAAGAGCCACAAGTGGTGGCCGTGGTGGATCCGGTAGGGGACGTGGTCGTTACTTGCAGGGTGAGCCTGTCCCCCCATGTGTGGAGGACCAGTCAAGGGCACCCATAATCCCCCCCCCTCCCGTTGAGGCTGATGTGGCTGACACCATCCATGCTCAGCCCTTGTTGGACCAGCCCATTGTGGCACCAGATCTGGCTGACTCCATGGCTGACTTCCAGGTCAGCAGGCCTATGACACGTGCGCTGGTGCACGTTGATGTCACCATGCCACGTGCATCTGGGCCAGCAAGGTCATCTGCTGCACCAAGGAGGCAAGGCGGAGAGGCTGCAGGGGCAGCTGCGGCTCCATCCACCCCAGCCCTCACACACCCAGCCAGGACAATGTCGGTCCTAGTCCATGCTGCTGACATTCCCCCTGACACCATCACACTAGAGCCAATGCCTGCACCAACTCCCATGTTGAGTGTGCAATCCCACACTCCTGATACAGAGTCCACCAGGGCTCCTGCCCCTAGTGTCCAGAGCGGCGCAGGACACTCAGGATCACCACCACCTTCCAAGCGGAAGAGGAAGAGTGCTCGTCCGGCACAGGCTGATGCCCCAGACACGGCTACACAGTCCGGCCCGTCCAGGAAGCCCAGCTTCACGGATGACGAACTGAATGCACTTGTCGAGTATGTGTCCGGACATGACAACGAGATGGTCATTGTTGCAGGATCCAAGACCACACCTGCACAACGCCAGGCACACTGGCAGACCGTTGCGGACATCGTAAGTGCCCTTGGAATCTTGAGGCGCACAGCCAATGATTGCTATAAGCGCTGGAATGACCTAAAGCGCAGGGCAAAGAGTAAGCTGGCCTCAAGTCATGCCGCAACTCTAGTGACTGGAGGTGGGTCTCCAGTAGTAGACATGGAACTCACTCCACATGAGTCAGTCGCTGGGACCTACGTCACGGAGGAACAGATCCAAGGCGTGGGAGATCTGGCTGATTACGAGGCATTGTCCGGTGAGTACACATGCATGTGTGTGTCATCCATGTGCATGGTGTGTGTGTGAGGGCTTCTGTTTGTGTGCCAGGTGAGAGTGTGTGCGCCTGAGTCGTATGGGTCAGCCATGTGCTTCATGCAATACTTCCTGCGCAGCTGCATTTGGCCATAGCAGTATCCCTTCTGCCAACAGTAGACATCTAGCCCAACTGCACGCCAGTTGCCCTTGAAGTGTCACCTTGCCACAACATAGTTGCTTATTTTTCACTGTTCATTCAGTCAGATTGTTTGCATTCCCCCACTTTTACTAGGCATGTCGCTGTCCACTAGTCACATGTCTGACATGGCTATGGTAAAGTGGAGTGACTTTGTTACCTGGATATCATTTGTACACACATGTCCCTGTGCAATTGGACCATTTCTGACTGGCAGCTCCAGGTGAAAAATCTGACCTGTTAGAATTAGAAAAGCGATTACATGCAGGAACTGGACTGAATGAATAGGTGCTGCCCTCCTCTCCATCTTCACTCAATAGCAATGGTACATGCCATCTGTGTGATGGCATGTGTGTTTCACCTGGCAATCACAGGCCAATGTGTGATGCCACTGCCAGGCAGCATGCAGAAAATGTGTTCATCTTCCATCTTGGTGTCATCAGTGTGTGCCATTTGCCTGCACTTCATACGCAGTGAGGGTGCATGCATGGGAGGGTTTTAGTCATGTGGGACATGTGTCAATCAAGTACTGGTTCTCTTGCTTCTCAGCCCTCATTGTGTGCCATGGTGCTAATGCCTGTTTCCATTTCTTTGTTTTCATGTCTTTGCAGGGGAAGACGCACCTGATACTGCTGGGGGGTGGGGGTGGTGGGAGACATGGGTGGGGGCCTGGTGGAGGGTGCCCCTGGTGGGTGGGGGTGGTGGGTGACATGGGTGGGGGCCTGGTGGAGGATGCCCCTGCACTGCTGGGGGGTGGGGGTGGTGGGAGACATGGGTGGGGGCCTGGTGGAGGATGCCCCTGCACTGCTGGGGGGTGGGGGTGGTGGGTGACATGGGTGGGGGCCTGGTGGAGGATGCCCCTGCACTGCTGGGGGGTGGGGGTGGTGGGTGACATGGGTGGGGGCCTGGTGGAGGATGCCCCTGCACTGCTGGGGGGTGGGGGTGGTGGGAGACATGGGTGGGGGCCTGGTGGAGGATGCCCCTGCACTGCTGGGGGGTGGGGGTGGTGGGTGACATGGGTGGGGGCCTGGTGGAGGATGCCCCTGCACTGCTGGGGGGTGGGGGTGGTGGGAGACATGGGTGGGGGCCTGGTGGAGGGTGCCCCTGGTGGGTGGGGGTGGTGGGTGACATGGGTGGGGGCCTGGTGGAGGATGCCCCTGCACTGCTGGGGGGTGGGGGTGGTGGGAGACATGGGTGGGGGCCTGGTGGAGGATGCCCCTGCACTGCTGGGGGGTGGGGGTGGTGGGTGACATGGGTGGGGGCCTGCTGGCAGGTGCCCCACAGTGCTGGGGGGTGGGGGTGGTGGGAGACATGGGTGGGGGCCTGGTGGAGGATGCCCCTGCACTGCTGGGGGGTGGGGGTGGTGGGAGACATGGGTGGGGGCCTGGTGGAGGATGCCCCTGCACTGCTGGGGGGTGGGGGTGGTGGGTGACATGGGTGGGGGCCTGGTGGAGGGTGCCCCTGGTGGCTGGGGGGTGGGGGTGGTGGGTGACATGGGTGGGGGCCTGGTGGAGGATGCCCCTGCACTGCTGGGGGGTGGGGGTGGTGGGAGACATGGGTGGGGGCCTGGTGGAGGATGCCCCTGCACTGCTGGGGGGTGGGGGTGGTGGGAGACATGGGTGGGGGCCTGGTGGAGGATGCCCCTGCACTGCTGGGGGGTGGGGGTGGTGGGTGACATGGGTGGGGGCCTGCTGGCAGGTGCCCCACAGTGCTGGGGGGTGGGGATGGTGGGAGACATGGGTGGGGGCCTGGTGGAGGATGCCCCTGCACTGCTGGGGGGTGGGGGTGGTGGGTGACATGAGCAGGTGTGCAGGGTAGTCCCCTGTGGCGTGTGCTGCCTGCAGGGTCCGTGGAGGGTGTACAGGTAATACCTGGGAGCACACAGCCTAATCGCGTGTGGAACTTCCCGCGCACCCCTGCAATCCACATACCCGGCCAAATCGCGTGTGGTACTTCCCGCGCACCCCTGAAATCCACGTACCCGGCCAAATCGCGTGTGGTACTTCCCGCGCACCCCTGAAATCCACGTACACGGCCAAATCGCGTGTGGAACTTCCCGCGCACCCCTGCAATCCACGTACCCTGCCTAATCGCGTGTGGAACTTCCCGCGCACCCCTGAAATCCACGTACACGGCCAAATCGCGTGTGGAACTTCCCGCGCACCCCTGTAATCCACGTACCCTGACTAATCGCGTGTGGAACTTCCCGCGCACCCCTGAAATCCACGTACCAGGCCAAATCGCGTGTGGAACTTCCCGCGCACACCTGAAATCCACGTACCCGGCCAAATCGCGTGTGTAACTTCCCGCGCACCCCTGAAATCCACGTACCCTGACAAATCGCGTGTGGTACTTCCCGCGCACCCCTGAAATCCACGTACCCGGCCAAATCGCGTGTGGAACTTCCCGCGCACCCCTGTAATCCACGTACCCTGACTAATCGCGTGTGGAACTTCCCGCGCACCCCTGAAATCCACGTACCCGGCCAAATCGCGTGTGGAACTTCCCGCGCACCCCTGAAATCCACGTACCCTGACAAATCGCGTGTGGTACTTCCCGCGCACCCCTGAAATCCACGTACCCGGCCAAATCGCGTGTGGAACTTCCCGCGCACCCCTGCAATCCACGTACCCTGACAAATCGCGTGTGGTACTTCCCACGCACCCCTGTAATCCACGTACCCGGCCAATTCGCGTGTGAGACTTCCCGCGCACCCCGGTATACACGCACACGTTTTTTTTCTGTCAGCGCGTGTCTGTGTTTGTGGGTACCCCTTTGCACGTCATTTGTCCTGGAGGGCCACAGTATTGGGCATTCATCATGGCTGTATATAGGTGCTATTTGTTGATGCACCTTTTGGCGCACATTTCTTCCAGGCGCAGAGACGCTACCGCCTGCTTTCTTGTGGCGGTCGTGTTTGTGCCTGTGCGCTGGTTTGAGCGTGCGCTTTTTTGCCCTATTCTATTCCATGAATACGTGTTGTAGGCGAGCGTGTGGGCGTTCCGCGCACTTGTACCCTGTGCTTCCCCCGTGACGCCCACATTTTGGCAAGTTGTTCCCCATTCCGCCTACTTTTGTTGCGTGCGCCGCGCTATGTGCGATTTTCGCTGTGGCCTGTGCGATTTTCGCTGTGACCTGGCGCACGCTGTTTGATGGCCTGTGCACCAACGTGCGCCGCGCACTTTTTTATCGCACATCCGCTGGTTTTCTCGCGCACGGACTTCCATGAATCGACGTGCGCTGCTTTTCGTGCGATTTTCGCACTTGCACTGCGATTTTCGCTATTCCACTGCGAATCACACGTTTTTGCCCACTTGCGCCGCGCTAATTATTCCATGAATCGGCCTCTGAGTATCTTTGTGCTCTCCTTGCACATTATCTTCACTAGAAGAAGTAGAGACATTCCAGTAATGATTTCCACACTCTTTTGGTATTTTTAATACTTTTTTTTCGGGACTGGGGCAAGTATGAGCGTTCCTGTAATGGTTCTCACTTCCTTCAAGTATTTTCAATACTTTATCTTGACTAGGACGAGTAGGTGCTTTCCAGTAATGATTCTCACTTTCTTTAAGTATTCAAGAAAAGAGGTTGTGGGAGTAGGGCCCTTATCAGAAATGCGCACAACAGAATTTTTTAAGAGGAAGTTAAGTAATGGTTGAGGTGCTGTCGTGTAGCTGGTAAGGTGATCTACCACTATCACCTTATAGTAAATCAAAATGTTGAGGATTACCATCTACACAGGCTGCACTTGGTAACCATACAGAAACCACTAGATGTGGTGAGTTTGAACAAAATAGATGGGGAAGTGGTCACAAATATGTTCAACTGGTATTTAATTCAAAAAGAAGAATTATACATTCACAGGCAAAGTGACACACATTCCATGTGTTTGTTAGGTCAAAACTTAAACAAAGTAAACACCTGTGTATACACCGTTGAGTTTCAACATTTGTAAAAGAAAGGGTTTATACTAGAGACATAGTATATAGCCATGTAGTGTCAGAACACATTAGTGAAGCAGGCTTTGTGCCAGACAGCGATAATCAACCTGAATTTATACAATTGCAAAAAAGTGCTTTATACTAAAGAAGTGCTATAATCCCATGTAAGGCCTGCCATGTAATGCCAAGAATTGCCAACACGTGTTTCAACCAAATAGGCCGTCCTCAGGGCATACAAATACATGTGTCGCTTGAACTGTTATATGATTGTTAAGCCTTAGCTTGTTGTGATTATGCTTAATTAATTCATGATTGTGCTTGGGATAGTTGGGAATTTGTAATTCCCAAAAGCGTGGCTGGCCAGGTCTGTGACCAATCTTACAAATCAAGCCGTAGTTGTTACTCGACTGGTGTGCCGCTGATGCAGCAGAAATGAAGTATAACGCACGTATTTAGCGTGCTTTCCCTTTAATACCGGCCGTAATCGGCGTATGCTCTAAATATTCATGTGCACAATGGCGGATGGTTTCTCCAATGCTGAATGCATTAGCGGCACACCAGTCGAGTAACAACTACGGCTTGATTTGTAAGATTGCTCACAGACCTGGCCAGCCACTCCCTATATCCATGAGGGGTTTCTCTGCCTCACCTAAAGTGCTAATGGGTCTGTCAAGATGTTTTAGCAGCTTAAACAGTCCACTATCTTGTGTCAAAATGTCCCTACATCTGTCCCTTACACTTACAACTAAATTAAACAGTTGTACCAAAGTACCTTGGCCCAGGAGAATGGCTCCCTCCTCCTGGACTGGGTGGGGCAGTTCTCGTTATAAGTTCTCCACCAGGGTTAATGACTCCATTCCCCTGGTTTTAGTACTTCATAAACAAACAAAAGGGTAGAAGATCCTCTGATACTCTACGTCAGAAAGTTCAATATTTTGCTTTCCCGGGGCAATGACTCCCTTCCCCTGGCCTTTCTCAGGCTTTATCTCACAGCTCGCAACATCAAGGGAAATGTCTCTCTTCCCTTGGCCTTTCTCAGGCTTTCTTTCACAGTTCACAACACCAAGGGGAATGTCTCCCTTCCCCTGGTCTTTCTCGGGCTTTCTTTCACAGTTCACAACACCAAGGGGAATGTCTCCCTTCCCCTGGCCTTTCTCAGGATTTCTTTCACAGTTTACAACACCAGGAGGAATGTCTCCCTTCCCTGGGCCCTTCTCAAGCTTTATTTAACAGTTCACAACACCAGGGGGAATGTTGCCCTTCCCCTGGCCTTTCTCACAAAGCAAAGATCCAATTGTGATGAGGGTCCCAGACCCAGGTTTCTTTTCTTCCCCCAGGAGTACTTGGTGCAGTCTCCTCCCAAGAACTGCGACACAGACGATGGTTCATGATCTTCTTTTCTTGTATTTGCAGGTCTCAGACCCATACTTATCTGTGGCTTGGTTTTGGCAGACCTGATTCACTCTCTTGCCAGGTGCCATGAGCAAATTGACTTTTAATGTACTCTCTCTTACTTTTATCTTCAGCAGTGGTTTGCAACCAACCATTTTGCCAATGAAGATGCCTCCAGAGGCCCTCTTTCTTATGATTAGCTTCTGCAGTGTTCTAGCAACCAATCACTGTGCCGAGGAACATGGTTCCCAACGCACTCTGTCTTATGGTTGGCTTCTACAGTGATTTGCGACCAACCACTGTGCCGAGGAAGATGGTTGCTGAGGAAGATGGTTTCCGATGCAGTCTCTCTTATGGTTAGCTTTTGCAGTGGTTTGCGACCAACCACTGTGCTGGTCTAATTACTTCTGTCAGACCTGCTCCCCAACCAGGCTTTCTCTTTCTCCCGTTACCCGTTTCCAAAGAGCTCTTTGTCGGTTATTGACTGGGCTTCAGGTCTTGGCTCGCGCTGTTTCCTTCTGCTCTGTGCGGTCCTGCGCATCTGTGCTGAAGGTTGTGGCTGGCAGTCACAGTGTTGTTCTGCAACCGTTTGGTCTACCCGCTTCGTGTCACGCCACCGCCCTTCAGCTTCCAGCTCTGCCTGTGGCTTGTCCCATGGCACCGGATCAAGGATTGCCCTCTCCAACCTCTCAACTCGGGGAGTGTGCTGCTCTCAGCTTCCTTGGTGTCCTCTCCTTGAACTTCCCATGCTGAATTTCGTCTTGCGCTGGTTGGCTTTCTCAATTCTTGAAGTCCTTTGTCTATTTTTACAGCGGTTGGTTGGCAAAGCTTGGGATTAGGCTGTAAGTTCTTCCTCAATGTCTTTGGTCCTTCGATCTTTATTCCTCTGTGCCTCCTCCTCATCCCAGTACTTCTATTATCAGTCTCCCTTGGTTAGTCCATTCCCTCTCTCATCTCAGTAAAAGTCAAGTTCATGGTCCTACACAGGTACATGCGTTGCTTAGGTGTATGACTGGGGTTTTCAAAGTGGGGAGATGTGTAGGGTGTTGGGTGAAGGGTATTATACTGTGTTTCCCTTAGATGTTCATCATTGTGCTTAGAGGCAGAGTCTCTTCCCATTAGATCCTCCCTTTGAGTACCACCCCCAGCGGGACTATCGGATAGCAGCATGTCGTGACTCACTGTGATGTAGCTCCAAAGACTGATGGACATACAGGTGGACATTATCTGGAACCCGACCAGATCAATAGACTCTTCTCCTGGACACAACCCTGGAACCTAGCCAGACCAGAAGGCTCAGGTCTCCTCCGTAGGGAGGGAGATCTTTCTATCAATGGATCCCTTTCCTGCTTAATGTTACAAGCGAGGGATTAATTGATCGAAAGAGCAGTGTGACAATTCAGGTACGTCACGGACACCAGCTGAAAACCAAAAAGACAGGTATCAGCTTAGGAACACCCAAACCATACAGTGTAGCACCAAACTGTATTGGTATCAGGTAATATTATCCCCATATATATGGTCGCTGTAAATAATATTGCCGGGAAAAGGTTGTGGCGATATTATATGGGTGACCATATATATGGGGACAGGGGCAAAAAAAAAAATTGGGGGATGCGGGGGTGTCCCCCGCATGTTCCATGCAATAATGTCGCCACATGGCGACATTATTACATGGAACCACTGTATTGGACTAACCTGTATTTTTCCAGGACCTTCTACAGACCGAAATGCCATTTGGCTGGTTTGAGGGACGGGGTGTTGGTGTACTGGCTCTTGTCGCAATGCAGACCCTGCATGAACAAAAAACAGGTAAGAGCCAATCCAGACAAGAGACTAATGGAAGAGACAAGGAGTGTCCCTTCCACAAGGTCACTGGACAAGTCCGATCTATGAAATCCTCGTCAAAACAGGTTCATCCCTGTTCCTCTAAACCCATCAAGGACCACATTGACACCCTCGCTCCGGCCCTTGCTGATTTTTGCAACCACTCCTTTGCTTTGGGATCCTTCCCCTCCCGTCTGAAGCACGCCTTTGTGCATCTTCTTCTCAAGAAACCCACAGCTGTTCCTTCTTGTCCAGCTAATTATCGCCCAATTTCCATTACTCCCTTTCTGGGCAAACTCCTGGAAAAGTTGGTCATCTCTCAGCTTAACCTTCATTCCAATTCTGTTGGCTGTCTCAATGACCACCAGTGTGGCTTCAGAGCTGACAGAAGCACGGAAACTGCTCTCCTGAACATCCGTGAAGAACTGCTCTCCAATCTTGACTCAAACATTCCCTCTGTCCTCATCCTAGATCTCTCTTCTGCCTTCGACACGGTCAACCATACCATCCTGCTCAACCGTCTCCATGAAAACCTGGGTATCACTGATCTGGCTCTGGCCTGGCTGACCTCTTTCCTCTCAGATCGACCCTCCCAGGTCCAACTTGGGTCCTTCCTTTCATCTATCTTCCTCACTACCTGTGCTGTTCCCCAGGCGTCTCACCTCTCGCCCTGGCTTTTCAACCAATACCTGGCAACTCTCGCTCACTGCATTGCCATTTTCTGCTCAAATTTCCAGTGCTACGCTGATAAATCTCAACTCATTTTCAGGCTGCCCTCTGCCACGTCCTCTCCCTCTCTCATCTCTGATTGCCTAACTGCCATTCAAGATTGGTGTGCCGCCAATGATCTTTGTCTGAATGCCAGCAAGACGGAGATCCTCCTCATCGGCACACCTTCACCATCCTTTCCCCTCAATCTCTGGCCGGCCTCCCTTGGCCCTCCTCCTACCCACACCTGCGAGGCTAAGAACCTCAGGGTCATCTTTGACTCCACCCTTTCCTTCTATGCCCACATCTCTGAGGTCTCTAAAAAGTCAAATTTCCTACTGCACCTCCTCAGAGGTACTCTGCCTTTCCTCTCCTTCCCCCAGAAGCACATGGTATCCCAAGCTCTGGTTCTCTCTAGCTTGGTCTATTGTAACAACCTCTTTCTAAATCTACCTGCCTCCACTCTCTGCTGTCTGCAACTAATCCAGAACAGGACTGCGAGACTTGTCCTTGGCCACAAGCCCTGGGATCGTATCTCTCCAGCTCTGAAATCTCTCCATTGGCTCCCAGTGAATGCAAGGATTAAATTCGAAACCCTCTGCATTGTCCACAAGGCTTTCTGGGGCCTGTGTCCAAAATACCTTCAGCTATCCCTGAAGGATACCTCCCCTCTCGAGCTCTTCACTCCTCCACCTCCACCTCCCTCAGGGTCAGTTATCTTTCAAAGAAACGAGCTGGGGGTAGATCTCTGTCTTCGGCTGGGGCCTCCCTCTGGAACAGCCTCCCTGCCACTCTAAAACTTGAGGAGAGCCATCTCCGGTTCCGGAAGAACCTCAAGACCTTCCTCTTTTCTTCTGCCTTCGCTCCCCCTCTCCCCTGCTGATCTGTTCTCTCTTGGCACCTGCACCTGGCCACCCTCTGTTCTCCGGGCCCAGGTACCTGCTCACCCTGCCACACTCCCGCACTGCCTCCGGGCCACCCCTTGCACTGGGGTCTGTATCTGTACCCATACAGCCCCCCTTTTTCTTCCTGCACTTATCAGACCTACCCTGTCTGCTGCCTTAAACCTAGCGCATGCAAATTGCTGGCTGCATTACCACTGTTTATTGCCTTTATTATTTATTTATTGTTATTTATCTGTTTCTCCTTTGCTTCGCACTTTCCACTTTTCCCCCCTCCCATGCACTTTTCCCCTCCCCCTCTCCCATGCACTTGCGCGTTCTCAATGTCACTGGGCCTAGTAAGATCGCTGTTTTGTTCTCCCCTGTTCCCCTCCCTTGCCTTGTCGTGCTCTGAAACACTTGTGTACGAGCGGGATAGAAATAAAATATCAATATCAATATCAATTACCTATTTGGTAAGAGGTTGGAATCAGTAATGCGCTGTGGACGTGGTAATCCAAAGGTTAAAGCCAGAGATAGTGAACAATGGCAGGGGAAGGAAGGTTAATAGGGTTAATGGTGGGTGTTGAATAAATCACGGTATGTGGGCCGGTGAAGCGCACCTCCTTCCATTTGCGAACTTGATTCTTGACAAATATCTTCTCCCCTGGGAAAGAGGTGCTGCTTGTGGAAATTGTCCTGATTGTCTGGTTTTGAGTTTTTGGCCTCGTCTGCAAGGATATGTATCGAAGGGATTTTGTAAATTCTTTGTGATGCGTATCAAATTCCCCCCAAAATGCAAGAAGAAGAATGTTCATCAGAGATTGTATGCAACGATGCAATAGGTGCATGCATTCTCCGCCCTGTAACAATCTTCAGAGGAGTCGAGTGGTGATCTCCTTCAGGCATATTGCGCAGTACAAACAAAGCAAGAGGCAAGCAGTGCACCCAGGATTTTACAAGCATTTGCGGTAATCTTTTCCAATTGCATCTTAAGCAGTCCATTCATCTTCGCTACCAAACCATTTGTGGATGATAAACCGTGCATAGTTTATGCTTTATCCCCAGGAGTGTTGTTACCTCCTTTATTAAATCATTAGCAAAATGCTGACCCTTGTTAGAACAAATTTCATCTGGAATCACCTCCCTCACAAGGAATTTGGCCGCAGAGCGGGAGTCATTATGGGCACAGGGACCAGCCTCAAGCCAATGTGAGAATGGACACACCGAGGTACATCTCTCTTGCATATCAACATGGTCAATTTGCAAGTGCCGGAAGGGGCCTTGCGGTCGCAGCAACGTTCCCTGCACAACTCTCAATGTGTAATCTGGCAAATACTTTTGGCATATTATGCAGTTATTGACAAAGTCCACAACATTCTTATGCAAATTTGGTATGAACCAGTCTTCACTTATCCCTGCAGCCACATGCTCTTTCCATACGTGGGCAGGGTAGTGAGCTATTCCAATGCAACCCACATAATTTCCTTGTCATAACCACTTTTCCTGTGCTATCATGCCACCATACCAAATCAGTTGGGGATAAAGAGCATCTCTCCTCTTCCACAACTCTTTCTCCTCATCTGATGCCTTTCCATGCAACTCGATTAACTGCATGGATAGGGGGTCCTTGGGGAGTGGGAGTGGGAAACCGATGGGTGAGACGCAGTATCCCCCTTCTTTCAATACCTTTTCCCCATCCTACCACGTAGGACATTCGAAAACACTACCCCCCTTTTACGACACAAACACTTTCGCACAACATGAAAGACAACGGACTAACATGAGAGCCATTTACCTGACATGTCCCAATACAAGGTTCAGGCAAAGTCAGGCAATTGACCAGATTCATACACACCTGACGACCCTTTCCCTTCCACACAGGGATAAAAGGTGGAGCGCGAGAGCACAGTACGACCAAGGCAGACCGCACAATTTAAGAGCTAACTCAGCACGGCAGTTTGAGAGGAGGAGAAAAATGGCACATACAGAGAGGGTGACAAGGAGAGAAGCAACCTTGCCTTTTCTGTCCAAAGTCTGTGAGACCTCTGCAGAAGAAATCGTAAGACCACGAACAATAGCCAGCGTGTGTTGCAGCAGATGTCAACGGTACACGAGACCCTCCTCCTCTGATAACCAAGCGGGGAAGAGACGCTTGTTTTTGTGGTACCAACCTTGACTCCAAAGAGAAAGAAAGCCAAGCGGTTCATCACAGCCAGTGAGTCGAGGGGAGAATCGATAAGAAACCAAACTGTGTTGAACGAAACGTAGCAAACGACTAATTGAACTGTGAAAGCATAAAAAGCTATTGATGATAGAAGGGGGAAAACCAGCAACAGAGAAGTCCGGCACCACGTGGGTGCTTCCTCAGGAAACTCTGGGTGATTACCCGATTGTTGAAAATTCCATAACCAGAAGGGGTCTTGTAAAATCCTCTGTACAGTCGAAAGTCTTTGACCAACAGATGATTGTGAAGCTAAGGGAAATTAATCCCACATTGTAAAAGTCGAATGAGTAAAGCATGATTGATAAAGTTGGCAAGAGTGAACCTGGCGGAGGGATGCTGACAAAAAGGGGCGAAGCTTGAAGTCTCTGTGAAGAGTGTGTTGACAGGAGTGAACCCAACCGAGGGATGTCCACAGTGAACTGTTTGAAAAGACATTAAGAGTCATGAATGCAAGAAAAGCCATAGTGAACCCGAAAAAGGGAGGTTGACGTCCGAGAGGGGTCTGAGCCCAAAGGAGGGAGATCCAGGGGTGGAAAGTCATCACCCAAGGTCCATTGGAAAGGAACCTTTCTTTGTTTTGTTGAATTCATCAGGCCCTCGGAGGTAAGAGAATTTTTGTTGAAAAGAGACTTAACCATTGAAGAACCTGACAGCTGGTAAGGAACTGTCGGCTCGTGCTGGTAAAGCTTGAGTATGTGCTGTGCTCAGGAGATCCACCTTGTCTCGTGCTCAACACGTGTGGAAGGGAGACCCCTGGCAATCACATCCTGACTTATTTGTCAACACTTCTTTCTTTATTGAAAACCTTATCCCACACTCTTTCTGTAATTAGTTATAAGGATTTGCTAATAGGTTTTTTAGTAAAGGCCTTTTATTTTGACAAGATGCCACATGGACTGCCTTATTTTTCATTTGAGGGTCAAAGCTTGCTCCCATAGTAGATTTAGTTTTAGGTTAGGCTTTATTCCGCGCTGCATTTACAGTTTAATAAACACCCTTGAACTGTGATCACTTGTGACTGTCTTTACTGTTGCCACCATGAGTTCCTTACAGGGCTTTATACTTTATTAAAGCTATTTCTACTGGAAGTGGTAACATTTCTAGTAATTTACTGAGTAATCCTGCATGCTGAACAGGTGTGTGTGAGAAACCAGAGGGTGTCTCACCTGTTAGGCCCCGGGGAGCTCTCTCTCAGCTGGCCAGGGCACGGCCACCGCCTTTGGATCCAGACCCAGAGGGTGGCCAGTGCGGGAGGATCACCTGGGTGGGGGATCTTCAGGGAGTAGGGGTGAGACAACCAATGGTGATACGCAGTATCCCCCATTGCCCGTACCCAAACCCCATCATATTCTATAGGATTCTCTGACATTGCAACTCCCCCCTTTTCAACACAAACACTGGGCCAAGGAAGAGGAGGACTGCGAGTAAAGAGGCTAACCCTTTCATATGCCATTGGACATGTCCCATTAATAAGGTCAGGCAAAGTCAGGCACTTGACCTTAATCACATACATCTGATACCCATCAGCTCCCCCACACGGATAAGAGGCAGAACATGGAGACACACTCTGAGCAAGGTGGAACACGAAAATGAGCAAATCTTCCAGGGTGAAAGCGAACCCACTGGAGCAGGACGACCGATCGAGTGACCAGAGTGAGGGGTGGGGAAACCCTGAACATCCCTGCAAGAGGTTGTTGCTTCTGGGAAACTGTGAGATATACGCGGTGAAAGCCAAAATCCAGACAAGAAGAAGCCTGCATTGTGTTTCAAGGATGCCAGCAACCCTCCCGGGTGAGTGGCTGAGTTGGGGATATGAGGCCAAGCCTGTGGTATTAACCTTGACTCGTGAATCAAAGCCGCAGAGAACAGAAAAGAATGCACACAACCGGTGAGTTAACGAGAGACATGAAAGGCCGGTTTGTGTCAAGGAAATATTGAAGCCGCAACAGTATATCTCCGAATTGAAGGTTGCGCACATGCAGATGAGACGCAAAGGAAAGCAAACCTGTAGTGATCTTTAAAGTCAGCGGTAACTGTGAAGCCAGTGATATAGAGTAGCAGACTGGTCCGGCAAAAGGAAACAGCCCACTCGAAAGTCTATGCAAAATGTTTGATGTTTGTTATAAAGCAACAAAGTGAACGAACTTTGAAATACGCGATAGTGAAGATGAACCCCAAACGAAAGGAGAAGTTAAAAGGTGATTGAATATAAGAGAAAGAGCTTTGAACTTTTCTGATTGTGTTGTGGAACTACCCAGACCAAGAGACACTGGGGCAAATACCATAAGGAAGAGCTGAAGTGAAAGTCGAAGTGGTCCTGCAGAGGTTTATGGAAAAGCCTCGCACATTCGTAAGTCTTCGGCATCAGTGAAAGGTCCGAGCCCGGCTGAGGGAGACCAGGAACATGAAATAAGTTAGGGGAAGGGCACACCTAACGAATGTGAATAGAGCTTGGGGAAGGAAACCCCCATAAGTGCTGTGATTGCTAGGTCTGAGCCCAACTGAGGGAGATCTATGTTGAATCAGGTACTTTTGTCGAGAGGTCCGAGCCCAAATGAGGTAGACCTACATGAACTATTGATGCCTTGAGAGGTCCGAGCCCGACAGGGAGACCAACGTGAATTTTGTTGAACTGTGAAAGAACATTTTTGTGAATTCAAGTGCCTTTAACGCGAAAGGCCAAGCAAGCCTCGACCCATGTTTTGAACTACCTTTTTTTGATAGCCTGAGCCAGAGTGTGTCATTATCTCTTCAGGGACTGCCTTACTCTGTGCTGTCCAACGTGGGGAGGAGAGCTGACTCAGCCATCTTAATCCTTTATGTTATAACACTGACTTTCCTTTGCATACACATTCCCCTTTACACACTTTGTATAGAAGAGATAGGGCAGGCATTCTTTTTTTTTTTTAGTATAGGCCATTTTGATTTAACATAGACTGACTAGGACTATGTTTTCTTTATTATTTGATGGTAGAGACTACTTCCATCATAGCTATAGGACAAAGTAGGAGTATTTCCAAACCCCAAGAATTTAATAAAGGTTTTGAAACTCGTACCTCTTATGTCAGTGGCATACTTGTGATACCGTGCCTCCCATACAGGTGCTATCACTTCTTTTGAACCCTGCTCCTCTCACACCTTGCTAGTCCTGAGTGCACCGTGGAAGGAACATAGCCCAAATCAGACTTTTATTTACTACCTGGCCCTCTGACATATCCAGTGCCTCAATCAAGGCCACCAGTTCCGCTGCCTGTGCAGAGTAATGGTCTGGTAGTCGTGTCTGTGAGTACACTATCAACTCATCTCCTTTGTGTACTCCATGTCTGTGCCCCACCACTGCGGAACCTGAATGTCTTTGTCCCATGGTTTGATCAATACTGGAGCTTACATCAGTGAAAATCATGGCCCCCCTTCAATCACCTCTTCCTTAACCAGGGGGCTTCCTTTGCTTTTGTCTATGGATAATATGCAGTCATGTATGTAATCTCCCACCTCAATTTGTTCAGCCATGAACTCTGCTGGGTTTACAATCCTACATCTCACCACTTCTATTGCTGGGTTTGTCAGTATTACCTCATGCCCTGAATATCTCGGAGTTGTCAATGTTGATTTAGTTTTTTCCAGTATTGCAAATAGTGCATGCTCCACATATAAAATTACGGGGCACCCCATAGTTATTGTGGAAGCCTTCTCAATTGCAAATGCAGCAACAGCAAGTGCCTGCTCACATGGGAAATGTCCCAGCAACACTGCATCTTGGGATGCACTGTAATATGCAAGTGGTTTGTGTCCCTGTCCTTTATTCTTCGTCAGCACAGCTGTCATTATTTTTCAATCTGAATGGGAAAAGAGATGAAACTTCTCTTTGTAATTGGGTGTAGTCACTACTGGTGCATGTGCTAACTCATGTTTTAGTTCATAAAGCTCTTGCCCTATTTCAGCTGTCCATTTCATGTTATTTTCATGTTTCTAAGCTTCTTTTAATGCTTGTAGCAATGGCCTGGTGTAAGTGGAGTAATCAAAAACCCAAGCTCTGCTGCACGATGAACTGCTGCATCTCTTTCACGGTTTTTGGTCATGGAGTTCTATGTATGGCCTCTATTGTTTCTGGTGTTATTTTTCTCCCATCTGCTGACACAATCTGACCCAGGTACACCACTTCTTTTTGACACTAATGCAATTTCTCTTTGT
This sequence comes from Ambystoma mexicanum, assembly GCF_040938575.1. NCBI lineage: Eukaryota > Metazoa > Chordata > Amphibia > Caudata > Ambystomatidae > Ambystoma > Ambystoma mexicanum. Next base: position 1,160,245,830 of record NC_090932.1, on the reverse strand, counting down.
TCACTATGTATCCTTTGTCAGCTAGCAAAGTCAGTAGTGTCACTGAGTCCTTTCTACACTCCTCTTCTGTTGTGCTACCTACCAATAAGTCGTCATCATACTGTATCACTGTGCTTGCAACCTGTAAGTTGCTCAAATCCATTTGTATGACTCTGTTAAAGATGCTAGGTCCCTCACAGTACCCTTGGGGCATTCTACAGTGTTCGAATCTGATCCCATGATAAGTAAACACAGTAAGATACCTGGGTTCTGGGTATAGTGAAATGGAGAAAAATGCGTTCTTCAAATCTACCACAGTAAAAAAGTGTGCTTCCACTGGAATGCTACAATAAATCGTCACGGGATTTGGGGCCAATACATACTCTTCCTCAATAATATTGTTAAGAGGGCATAAATCCTGTACAAAACACCACGCCCCTCCTTTGCTTTCTTGATTGGATAGATAGCCGTGTTGCAAGGTGATGTGCTCTCCTGTATTATGCCTTGCTGCCATAAGACATGGAGTGTCTCATAAATCCCTTCATCTGCCTCTGGAGAAAGTGGGTACTGATTTAATCATGACAATAGTGCTCCTTCTTTTGATTTGATGTGTACTGCCCAGCCCCTTTTAGGATCCCTACATCATGGGGTCCTGTTGTCGATAAGCTGTTTGGCACCTTTTCCAAATCTTCTTGCAAATATTTGGTATTTTATTTTGTTATCTGAGTCATCTGGGAAACTGCCCTTTCTTTTATGTGTACTGGACAAGGTATGCCCAATTCAAACACTACCTCTCCTTCTTCATTGGGCCTCATTACGAAGCTGGCGGAGGCACGGCTGCCGCCGGTAGCCATTTTTTTCCAGCACCCGCGAATTGCCAATTACCGGGTCATGCCGAGTTTGGCAGACCCAGTAATTGCCCATTCGTGGGTGCCTGTAATAAGGGACTCCGCATCCCCATTTGGCCCCATAGAGCTGAATGGGAATGGGGAAGGTGGTAGCACCGGTAACGTTAATAATGGTACCTGTGCTACCATCATGTTCTGCTCGCGGGTGCCGGTACGGCCACCAGGTCAGACCTGGTGGCTGCAAGTGCACCCGCGAGCAGAACTCCTAGTATGGCGGTACAATAGCAACGGTGCTGCTAGCGATACTGGCACAATTGTTGCCTTACCGCCATACATGTAATGAGGCCCATTGTCTTTTGTTGCAAACAACTCTGTGTCACTCCTTTTAACGTCAGTGTGGGCTAAATACATAATATTGAACGCCATTCCATGTTGTCTTAACAGTGGCAACCAATATGATCATGTCCTTCCGTTCCACTACTTCCTCTAGAAAGAGCTGTGTGTGTGTGCCTGAACTAACAGAGGAGAGACACCGTGGCCTGAACAAAAATGCATTGGACTGCGAAACACCCTTCCTCCAAATCCTGGTATAAGGAAGGCATGATATCAACAGCAGACACAGACACAATAGATGCAAGTTTCAAAAACCTTTATTTTACATTTTGGTTAGGTTGGGAGAATTTCTAACAGGCCCTAACTCTAGAATGGCAGTAGTCTCAACCATTAAACAAATAACAAACAAGTCCAAGTCAGTTTAATTAAAATTAAAAGGCCTAAACCAAAAAAAAAAAACCTTGGGCCTCATTACGACCCTGGCGGTCCCGTAATGAACGGTGCCGGTACGGGACCGGCACCGTTCATTACGGGATGCCCTATTATGAGGTTCCCTTGCGGGACCCGCTCAGAACGTCTGGTCAGACCAGACGTCCTTAGCGGGTCCCGCAAGGGGACCAGGGAGCTAATAACGGGCCCGTTATTAACAGGCCCGTTATTAGCTCCCTCCCCATTCCCATTGAGCCCTATGGGGGCTCAAATGGGAATGGGGATGGGATTTTTTCAATGAGGAATTACCGGGTCCTCCAATGTTGGAATGGCCTGGTAATTCCTCATTGAAGGAACCCGGAGCTGGAACCCGGTATGGGGGCAGCCCGGCTGCCTCCATACTCGTAATGCAGCCCCTTGTCTACAAATGTGTAAAGGGGATATAACAAAGGAAAAATAGTGTCTTAAAAGAAATGTCAGAATGGCTTAGGTAACAACTCCTTTCCCCACGTTCAGAAGCATGGGGTCTGAAGAGTTTCTGAAAAGGATAGGTGGTTGGCATAGTTCTATCAGTCTTGCCCACTTTGACTTACTGGTACAATTCAACAGTTCAGGCTTGGGCTTCAAGCTTTTGACAGATCAATAAGTTCTTTATGCTTCGTCCGCCTTACCACAAATACAATTCCACTCTTGACTTTTACTTTACTACAATTCAACACAGTCTTCCCTCCGACGGGCTTGAGCCTATCTGTCTTTGCACATTTAACTTTCACTTTGTCACAGTTCAACCCAGACTTCCCTCCGCCGGGCTCGAGTCTGTCTTTCTTGTCACACTTAACTTTCACTTTACCACAGTTCAGCACAGGCTTTCCTCTGCCGGGCTCGAGCATGTCTTTCCTTTCACATACATTTCTCACATGGGTCTCCATCCGCTGGGCTCAAACCCTCCTTTCTCTTTGTGGGGGTTCCCTTCCCCACATTTTGTTTCATCCAACTTTTTACTGTCAAAGACTTTCGAAACTGCAAGGATTTTATGTAGACCTCTGCATAACCACTTCAACCTCTCTTTAAACAATTTATCAATCAACAATCTTCATCACCTTGCAACACCAATGCTTCTTGGTACTTGTAGTTCCTTATTCTCTTCAAACATATAAAGAGATTGTTCCATGTACATGCGCTGATATTTGCAAAGCAAATCATATGACAGAAATAATCAGCATTGGTGAATTAAGTCGTCAATGTTTATTCATTGTCATTGATGAACAAAAAATTGTGCCGACACGTGTTTCGACCACATCCGTCTTTTTCAAGGCAAATGATTAAGTCTATAGTCAGAAAATTCGACAAACATTAAACAAATAGTCAATTAGATATCAAGTTATAACAAAAAAGAAACCAAATTAAATATAAAATTGAATCCAAAATTAAGTATCCATTTGACAATGTGGCCATTATTGGTTACAAATTCCATCGAAAGAGGAAAGAAAAACAGGGAAGGGGAGGAAACAAAAAAACAAAAAAGAATAATGAACATAAGTAGAGGTAACAAATAATGCACTTAGCCAACTACTAAGTCGGCAAAAACAGATATTGGAATGCACTGTTCATATCATCATTCTTAAAGCGCCATTTGGCTACCCCATAGAAAAGGCAGAATGAAACTGCAAATCCAAGACTTGAAAACATAAAGAACATCTAAAGCATCTGTGTGACTGGCCACAGAGAATGCCAAACTGAGCGCGACAGGATAAATTCTTGCCATAAATGTACATGGCAAAAATGCTGTAAATGAACACTGCTCCTTATCCTCTTGTCAACTGATCAGATTGCACGGATGTATATTGAATTCTTGATGCTGCTAAAATGCAGCAGTCCTATAAAACCATGTCGCCAGAAAAAGCCTCCAAAGAAAAAGAAGGAGGGGTTCATTAAAGAGTATTAGCAGTATTGTATGATTTCAGTAATCAATTTGTTTGGTGCCTGGTACGTTGCTGCTGCACAAAACAAAACATACAGTTGCGTGATTTGGTCTCAGAAAGTGTGTGTGACAAAAAATGCATGTGACAAAAAATTGCAACCGAGTTGTGTCAGTTAGGGAATCTGGTAAAACAGGTAATGTTTACTGGGGATTAGCATGGGATGCGGATGTGTTCCTATTAAAGTGCTGTGAAGTCCATGCTGTGCATAATTTAGCGCTGTGAATCCGCAAATTGGTGTTACCAAAAAGTGACTCAAGATACGTTGCATGCAGTGGAGATGACCCTGCAAATGATTTGGTTTAGATACAAAGCTCACCTATTGCAACTGGTTACGTATGCTGAAACTGCTTGTAGCGCGGTTCCCCTCAAAGGCAATATAGGTTGCCAATATCTTTAAAAAAACACATGGTACATGCTTTGGTTACTCACTAAGTGTACGACCGTATTAGCGACAAAGATGTGATAACAAATAAGTCTTGAAAAGACTTGCCAGTAGTCATTTCGGGTCTGTCCAGCTCCCGACCCTGCCATTGTCCGGCGTGAGCGTTGGTTGCTAACGCGGGTGCCCGAGCAGTGTTCATGGATATAGTTCCGGGATGGATCACGTGACCTCTGTGTTCAGAGAACACTTGGTGTCGCATAAGCATTGTGTTGTAAACTGCATGCTTTGTAGCCATGACGCCCACTGGCATCTGCCCGCCCAGTATGTTTGTGTTTATGCGTGTGTGAGGTTCGTGTTGGAATGTATGAGATAGTGAGAGTCAGTTGAAGAGAGTGTCTTGGGCAGCGGATGCAGGTGGTGCGCCGGGTTGTTCATTAAACAATAAACTTACCCTTGAGGTTACGCAGGCCTCATCTTTGTCAGTTATTACAATTGGCGATGAGGATGGCCCGGCGTCTAAGAGAACCCACGTGACACTTGAGACCTGGAGCTCCGGGGGATGTGTTGTGTCCCCTGTGCTGAGGCAACTAAAAGAAACCGGTAGATATTGCGCACAGTAAGAATTATATGAAGCCAGTGTAGGAAGACTACAGCCCTGATCTCCTACATTTATACAAACAACGTGAGGATGCAAATGAAGGGAAGCTATTAGTGGAGTGAAACCATTAGAAAACAGGACCTTACGGAGGCACGAGACCTGACTCCATTTTGCCCCATTACAGGAACTCTGGAAATAATCTTCATGACCAGGAGCTGATCAAGCTCTTCTTCGTGGCAGTACTTCGGGGGAAAAAAAGGAATTCCCTTATTGTAGCTTCTTGCCTGTTGTAGAGAGACTGAGCCCTCACCAGCATTGTTCAATTTAAGAATCGCCAGGCTCAAGTGAAAGTGTATGTAGCGGAAAAGGGAGTAAATGTGCTTGGCTGGAGAGATCAGGCAACGAATAAGATTAGATCCATGTGAGAGTGAGCCCATTATCTTAGTAAAGAGCAATAGTGAATGCACAAGCAAGCATGGAGGTGGCTCTGAAGATGTATTTCAGTGAAGTTTAGGCTTATTAGAAAAATGTGATCAAAAAGTAAGAATGAAACGAGGAGCAATGCCAGTATCACACAACAAGGCTAGGCCAATACCGTTTGCCTTGGTAGACAAAGTGGAACAAGAATTAAGAAGACTTGAGGAAGAAGACGTGATTGAAAAGATTGAATTGTCGTTGTGGGTGAGCCCCATTGTCGTCGCTGTGAAGAAAAATGGCAAATTAAGAATCTGTGTAGACTTAAGGGATGTGAACAAAAACATTGTGGTAGATATGTATCCTCTACCGATTGTATCAGAAATGTTGAACTGTATTGAAGGGGCCCACACGTTCACCACTTTGGATTTGTCCAGTGCTTACCATCAGATACTTTTGACATAAGATTATAGAGACTACACCGCGTTTATCACATATTTTGGATTGTACAGATATAAGAGAATGGCATTCGGGCTGGCCTCTGCAGCGGCTGTGTTCCAGAGAGTGATGTTGCATGTGTTGAAGGGACTGGAAGGAACTTTGGTCTACCAGGACGATATTATTTTTTTTGGGAAGGGTGCAAAAGAGCATGATGGAAGGTTGAGTGAGATTTTGTCCAGGCTGAGTGAGAAAGGTTTGAGGGTGGAGCAGGGCAAATGTAAATTCAAGATGGCAGAAGTTGAATATCTGGGACACGTAGTCAATGGTAAAGGTTATAAACCAAAGTTAGAGGCCATGAAAGCGATCAAGGAATCGCCTGATCCCAAAACAAAGGATGAGTTGAGTTCATTTCTTGGGCTATGTGAATTCTATAACAAGTTTGTAGAAAATGTTGCCAGTTTGACTGAGCCGTTGAGAAGATTATTGAAAAAGTTCAGCTGAATGTATTAAGAAGAGTATCTGTGAATCCATTGAATTAGGTGGTTTTGTGTTCGGGAGGCAAACTAAACTTACCGTGGATGACAGTGGCATTGGATTGGGAACTGTTTTGTCACAATTTTTAGAAGGTGGTCAAGAGAAAATTATATGTCATGCATCCAGGGCAGTCTCTGACATTGAAAGTAGGTATTCTGTAATAGAAAAAGAGATGTTGGCTTGTGATTGGGTGATCAATTATTTCAGGAAGCACCTGTGGGGGAACAAATTCATAGTACACACTGATCACAAACCTCTTGTGGAGGTGCTTTCAGTACGTGGCATGTGCAAAACGTTGCCCAGATTAGCCCAGCTGAGTCTCAAACTCCAAGATTACCATTATGCGGTAAAATATGTCCTAGGCAAGAGAAACCAAGTTGCAGATTTTCTTTCAAGGTTGCCATTGGAAGAGCCAGATGTTGGTCAATTCGAAGATGTAGAAGGGGTGGCTGCTGTAGTTGAAGTCTATCAACAGGAATGCCACTAAGTACAGCTACCCGCCCATACACATGCTAGATGTGCTTGGTTGCGCTAAGTGTTAGCAGTCATATTGGTCATTGGATCCAAATAGAACAAGAGAGAGGGATAGAGATCAACATATTTTAATTAGTCTATAGAAGAGACTGACATGTTAAAACACAATGATGCATTTTATTTACACAAAACATAAGAACACTGTTTTTCCTAACCAAGAGAGCAGCAACTGTAATTGACATATTTGAACAGTTGAGTGAGGTTAGTATAAGTGTAATATTGACATTGCATATATCCACAGTTGCTATTTTATTAGTCCTTGACTCTGTCGACACAGAGAAATGTGTTTCTGGGTATCAGCAGGTGTGATTTGAGAACAGACACTCTCTAGCTGGCTTAGTCAGTCATGAGACATGTGCTGAACCCGTCTTCAGGACGATGGATTTTAGGGACACAGCAACTAAATGATGCAGCTAAAAACCAAAAAACACGAAAAATGTGTTAGTGGCGCCTTTAAAAGCTAAATAGGGATCTCTATGGGTGTACACACGCAACCATTCGCACTGACCTTTCAATTTCTTTGTAGCAGTGTAGGGCGTCGGAAATGGTGACCTTGGACCAAATTCGAAAAACTGTGCGAACTCACAGTTGAACAAAAGCTAAAAGTAAAAATTTTTGTTTTTAGCTGTTGATGTTTTCAGGTACCATTTTTGTTTATGTTACATTTTGGTACGCGGAAAAGCATATACACTGGATCATTTAACACATTGAATTTTAGTGGAACTTAATGAATCAATATATTGACGTGCCAGAATTGGCAAGAGAGCAGGCAGTGGTTGTTACCTTAATTCCATAAGTTTGTGCATGGACAGTAGTTAGCCGTGTTGTTGTTATTAATGGAAGGTTGAAATACATTCCCCGAAAAACACGGACTGGAAAGGGTGTCGTTCGTAGAATTGACACGAATCCTCAAGCAGGCGCCGTGTAGCTGTTTTTCGGAGAGAAAAACACACGGAGCTGTCGTTAGATAATTGAGCGACGTAGGGATCGTGATTCATTTCTCTGGTTTGTCCCAGCCATTGTATTCGCTTACCTACGTCTTTGCGAAATATTCTGCCGAAAGGGTGCGGGCTGTCACGATGTCGAACAACGAGTGAAACGCTGGTTGCTGCCGACCAGGTGATTTTAATGGAGCACCCGACAACTAGACCGTAAGTATGCTTGTAGTTAACATAGCATTTAACGCCATATTGGATGGAAAAATGGCCGGTTTCAGTATTACCACGTCTAGTGAAGGAAATAAGACGTATTTTTAATGTAAAAAATTCGAAACCAATTAGCCACGTTATTTATCGTGATGCTATCGATGCTTGTTGCTGAATTAATGTTTCGTGACCGATTGAAAGGTCTTTACTGATTATTGTGGCCAGCGAAAGATTGAATAATGGCACTGTGCAAAAAAATTTTTTGAGAAATAGCAGAGTGTCATGGCAGTGAGGCCCAAGTGGTTTAAAGACATTATCACGCAACCAGCAGCGTTTACAAAAGTGAACTGTGTGATTGAGTAAGCTACTGTGGCCCAAGCCAGGATGTGTTTTAAGGCCACTAAACGTGTGAGCAGAAGTTATTTACGAAGGAACAGACTCCATTCTATTCCAATGTTAAGGCCGGCTTGTACTGTGTTTAAATTATAAATCCACTTTTGTTCGAGCTGTCTTAGTTTTCGGTCTCTGTCCCCACCACGCGGATGTGGTGGTACTGTTTGAAGTATGACCCACTGGATGTCTTTTACAGTGTGTTTAGCTTTCACGAAGTGGGCCACTAGTGGTTTTTCGGGCACTGCATTTTTTACACATGAGCGGTGCTCGCATATTCTTTGTCTTATAGGTCTCTTCGTTTTGCCAATATATACAAGCCCACAGGGGCAAGTGATGGCATAAATAGCCCAAGAGGTGTTACAGTTTGTGAATTTATTGAGATGCCAGATAAACCCGTTAAGAGTGACAGTTTTAAGGTTATCTGTTAATTCACATACTGAGCATTTGCCACATTTAAAATGCCCAGTGACTGGCGGTAGATGCCATAATGTAGTTTGTGACGAAGTCTGAGTTGTTTTTTGGATCTTATATGTGTGTACCAATTTGTCACGTAAATTAGGCATACGTTTAAAGGCAAAGCGTGGTTTCTGTACAAAGAAATCTTCAGTTTGTATTAAGGACCAATTTTTCAGAATGCACCGGCGCAGATCATTGCTGATAGGCGAAAAAGTCGAAACACAGGTGATTTTATCCTCTTGTGTCTTTGCTTGTTTTTCCAGACACCGAGATCTATCTGTGTTTCGTGCCCTTTTCATAGATCGTCTAATGATGTGTGGGGGATATCCCCGTTCTTTTAATCTAAGGGACAGATTTTGACTGTGACTGTCAAAGTCTTCTTTAGTCGAACAGTTTCGCCTAATTCGTAGAAATTGGCCAAAGGGAAGATTTTCCCGCAGTGATTGTGGATGAAAGCTTGTAAAAGAAAGCAGAGTGTTCTTGTCCGTGGGTTTTTTGTAAAGGGTGGTGTTCAGGGTGCCTAACGTTGTTTTGTAAATTTCTAGATCCAAAAACGCTATTTTGTGGTGATCATAATGCATGGTGAAATTTATGCATGGGTCTTGTTTGTTTAACCATTCTAAAAAGTTGGTCAATGTTGTTACATCACCACGCCAAAGTAGGAACACATCATCTATGTAGCGATGCCACGTGATGATTTCCGTTGTGAAGGGATTATTATTGTGGTAAACCGATTTGTGTTCTAAATCATCCATGAATAAATTGGCCAAGTCAGGTGCAAATGTGGCCCCCATGCTTGTCCCATGTAGCTGTTGAAAAAATGTATTGTCTACCATGAAGAAGTTATTCACCAAAGCTATTCTAATGCATTCACATATAAAATCGGATGGCGGTGACAAGTCCGCTCTTTTCTCGAGATATGTGTGTATTGTCTGGATGCATTGCAACTGAGGAATACTGGTATATAACGATTCTACATCCAATGTGACCAAAATGTCATCGGGAGAAATCACAAGGTCGTTGACAATTTTTATCATATGAGTGGTGTCTTGAACATATGACTTCATTTTGAGCACAAATGGTCTAAGAAAAAAATCCGTGTAGATAGACAAAGGTTCTAACAATGAGCCGATAGCAGCGACAATGGGACGACCTGGTGGATCTACCGCATTTTTATGGATCTTTGGAAGGCAGTATAGAGCAGGAGTAATGGGATGGCTAATGGTAAGGAAAGACTTTTCTTCATCGTCGATCCACCCTTCATTGAATGCATGAGCCAGAAGACTGTTAATTTCCTCTTGGATAGTTTCAGTTGGGTTGCCTTTTAGTTGTTTGTAAAATTTTCTGTTCTCTAATTGTCTCCTAATCTCAGTATCGTACTTTTTTGTGTCCCATAAAACAACCCCTCCGCCCTTATCTGCTGGCTTAATCACAAAAGAGTTGTTGTTTTCCAAATTGGTAAGAGCCGATTGTTCCTTTTTAGAGAGATTACTTCTACATTTGTTTTTTGTTTTAATAAGAGTTTTCATCTCTCGGAGCACTTTGTTTTCAAAGCTAATGATTTCAGGCGAAACCATAGAAGACAATGGTGTAAAGGAGGAGGGGGGTTTTAAACCTGTTATACTGTTAGATGGTCTGATGTCAGAATTTTTTTCCCGAAAGAAATACTTTAATCGTATAATGCGAAAGAAATTTCGCATCTCCATTTCGGTTTCAAACAGGTTTGCACTATTTGTAGGTACGAAAGAGAGACCCTTACTTAAAAGGTTGGTTTCAACTGGTGTTAAACTGTGTTGGCTCAGATTAAAAATGGGAATTTTCGAAGATGAAGTTACCAAGTTTGTGGTGGCGGTTGCCACTGGCGTGTGCGCATTCCGTGGTTGCCTGGTTGTCGCATTTTGCCTCTTTTCCCCCGTCCCTGAAAAAACTGGCCTCGTGGGGGATTTCCCCCTCTGTTGTTGGGAGCACCATTCACAGATCCCGAATCACTACTGTTGCTTGAATTTGAAAAGGAAACAAATTTTTTATAGGGTCTTTGCCAATTAGTGCCCCGAACGGGGCCTTGATTAGCATTCATTGTTTGAAAAAAACCGGGGACCAAGTATGGATAAGTGGTCTCCTCTTTGTAATTTAGTATATCTTTTTTCAATTTCCATATTTTCTTGTCTAAGGTGAACGTCTTAAACTTCACCATTTCTTCTTGTATTTTCTCCAGTAGTGTTTTGGTCTCTGGAATGATGGATTCGTCTAAAATCTTTTTCTCTAGGATGGCAAGTTCTTTTTTCTGTGTTTTAGCCTCCTCTTCTGCCGTCGATATCACTAGAATCACCCAGTCCCTGGAGCACTTGTTGCCCACCCCACTAAATCCCACCATAAATTTGGGATTATCTAAAAACACTCGCGGAATGTTTTTAACCTGTAGGCCTTCCGGGATAACTCCTGCCTTAAGGTATTCGACCATTAATTGGCCGTGTGACTCAGTGCGAATGAGTTTCTTTTTCTTCTGAGTTAACAGGTCTAGATCATTGGTAGTAGGTGGGGGTGGTGCAGCAGTGACACCAGGTGTGGGTGTGTCTAGGATTGATGGAAGGTCGAAACATTTTCTATATTCGTCATCAGTAAATGATAGAATATTCACGTTTTCCATTGGTGCATTCTGAAAAATTGGTCCTTAATACAAACTGAAGATTTCTTTGTACAGAAACCACGCTTTGCCTTTAAACGTATGCCTAATTTACGTGACAAATTGGTACACACATATAAGATCCAAAAAACAACTCAGACTTCGTCACAAACTACATTATGGCATCTACCGCCAGTCACTGGGCATTTTAAATGTGGCAAATGCTCAGTATGTGAATTAACAGATAACCTTAAAACTGTCACTCTTAACGGGTTTATCTGGCATCTCAATAAATTCACAAACTGTAACACCTCTTGGGCTATTTATGCCATCACTTGCCCCTGTGGGCTTGTATATATTGGCAAAACGAAGAGACCTATAAGACAAAGAATATGCGAGCACCGCTCATGTGTAAAAAATGCAGTGCCCGAAAAACCACTAGTGGCCCACTTCGTGAAAGCTAAACACACTGTAAAAGACATCTAGTGGGTCATACTTCAAACAGTACCACCACATCCGCGTGGTGGGGACAGAGACCGAAAACTAAGACAGCTCGAACAAAAGTGGATTTATAATTTAAACACAGTACAAGCCGGCCTTAACATTGGAATAGAATGGAGTCTGTTCCTTCGTAAATAACTTCTGCTCACACGTTTAGTGGCCTTAAAACACATCCTGGCTTGGGCCTCAGTAGCTTACTCAATCACACAGTTCACTTTTGTAAACGCTGCTGGTTGCGTGATAATGTCTTTAAACCACTTGGGCCTCACTGCCATGACACTCTGCTATTTCTCAAAAAATTTTTTTGCACAGTGCCATTATTCAATCTTTCGCTGGCCACAATAATCAGTAAAGACCTTTCAATCGGTCACGAAACATTAATTCAGCAACAAGCATCGATAGCATCACGATAAATAACGTGGCTAATTGGTTTCGAATTTTTTACATTAAAAATACGTCTTATTTCCTTCACTAGACGTGGTAATACTGAAACCGGCCATTTTTCCATCGAATATGGCGTTAAATGCTATGTTAACTACAAGCATACTTACGGTCTAGTTGTCGGGTGCTCCATTAAAATCACCTGGTCGGCAGCAACCAGCGTTTCACTCGTTGTTCGACATCGTGACAGCCCGCACCCTTTCGGCAGAATATTTCGCAAAGACGTAGGTAAGCGAATACAATGGCTGGGACAAACCAGAGAAATGAATCACGATCCCTACGTCGCTCAATTATCTAACGACAGCTCCGTGTGTTTTTCTCTCCGAAAAACAGCTACACGGCGCCTGCTTGAGGATTCGTGTCAATTCTACGAACGACACCCTTTCCAGTCCGTGTTTTTCGGGGAATGTATTTCAACCTTCCATTAATAACAACAACACGGCTAACTACTGTCCATGCACAAACTTATGGAATTAAGGTAACAACCACTGCCTGCTCTCTTGCCAATTCTGGCACGTCAATATATTGATTCATTAAGTTCCACTAAAATTCAATGTGTTAAATGATCCAGTGTATATGCTTTTCCGCGTACCAAAATGTAACATAAACAAAAATGGTACCTGAAAACATCAACAGCTAAAAACAAAAATTTTTACTTTTAGCTTTTGTTCAACTGTGAGTTCGCACAGTTTTTCGAATTTGGTCCAAGGTCACCATTTCCGACGCCCTACACTGCTACAAAGAAATTGAAAGGTCAGTGCGAATGGTTGCGTGTGTACACCCATAGAGATCCCTATTTAGCTTTTAAAGGCGCCACTAACACATTTTTCGTGTTTTTTGGTTTTTAGCTGCATCATTTAGTTGCTGTGTCCCTAAAATCCATCGTCCTGAAGACGGGTTCAGCACATGTCTCATGACTGACTAAGCCAGCTAGAGAGTGTCTGTTCTCAAATCACACCTGCTGATACCCAGAAACACATTTCTCTGTGTCGACAGAGTCAAGGACTAATAAAATAGCAACTGTGGATATATGCAATGTCAATATTACACTTATACTAACCTCACTCAACTGTTCAAATATGTCAATTACAGTTGCTGCTCTCTTGGTTAGGAAAAACAGTGTTCTTATGTTTTGTGTAAATAAAATGCATCATTGTGTTTTAACATGTCAGTCTCTTCTATAGACTAATTAAAATATGTTGATCTCTATCCCTCTCTCTTGTTCTATTTGGATCCAATGACCAATATGACTGCTAACACTTAGCGCAACCAAGCACATCTAGCATGTGTATGGGCGGGTAGCTGTACTTAGTGGCATTCCTGTTGATAGATTGTTTGCACTTGGTCCTCAGCCACACAGCCCCCTAAAAAAGAGGACTTTTCTAGCTCAAAACCCTTAAACCTACTGCTGTAGTTGAAGTGACATCTAAGGAAGAGTGGTTGCAAGAGCTCATGAAAGATCAGAGATTAGTCAAGGTGATAGACTACACCAGATGTGGGTGGCCAGAAAGGAAGGTAGTGGAGGAGGAGTGTTTGAAATTTTGGGAAGTTAAAGATGAGTGCTCATTAGAAGGAGGTTTGTTGTTGAAAGGGGATACATTGGTTCAACCCCAAAGATTGAGGGAAGATTTAGTGGAAAAGGCTCATCAGGGGCATCCTGGTGTTTCGGGCACTAAGAACAATGTACAAGCTAAATCTTGGTGGCCAGGGATGGACATTATGGTGGAGAGGTTTGTGAGGAATTTCTGGACGTGTCAAAACTGTGACAAAAGTTGTAAGATATTCAATAATGCACCGATGAGTATACGCAAGGCTGAGCAACCATGGGAGAGAGTTGGCATTGATATAGTGGGTCCATGTGAGAATTTAGCTAATGAGAAAAGGTTTGTGGTGGTTATGGTAGATTATTTCTCCAAATGGATGGAGGTCAAGTAGTGAACAGAATAGATACTAATGAGATCATCAAGTTCATGTTACAGGTTTTTTGGAGAGAAGGCTGCCCAAGGACAATGATAAGTGACAATGACGTTCAGTTCAAGAGCAAGGAGATGAGAGATATTTCCAAACGCATGGGGATTGAATGGAGGTTTTCTGCGTATTGTCATCCTCAGACAAATGGCATGGTAAAGAGGTGCAACAGGGTTGTGGTGGAAACCATAGAACAGACATTAAAGAACTATATATTGGTGGAAGAAGTTCTTCGGGAAAAACTGTGGAGCAGTAGGATTACAATCAGTGGTGTTACAGGCAAGTCACCGTTTGAAATGATGAGGGGCAGGGAGCCTAACACGATGTTGAACCCTGAGTGGGTTAACCATAGGAAGGTGGGAGAGAACATCATGGAGGATGATGAACGTAATAGTATGGTCAAGTTGAGAGTTTCTCCAGGTGATTTTGTCATGATAAAAAAGGGAAGAGTTGTCAGGAAAGGAGAGTCTACATTTTCGGACCCAGTGAAGGTGGCGGAGGTTGGTCAAGCGCTCCGTCAGAATTCAAGATGGAACTATTTAGAATCTCGACCGCATCAGTAAGTGGAGATGGCAGGGGGTGGTTTGCAGTCATATCTGAGGGACAAGAGGACAGCTAAGAGTGAGGGAAGGAGAGCTTTTGAGTTGTTTGACAAAGGTGTACAATTGGATAGAGGGTTGGAGAGTGCACGTGCGGTTGAGGGTTTGGGTAGTGGTGGTAGTGGTGAAGAGCAAACATTTAGAATTAGGAAACCTCTGGTGTGGTCCAGAGATTATGTGATGGATTAAGATGCTCATTAATGTGTGTAGTATTGTTTCTGTAGACCATATTTCAGAATGTTATCCTGTTCTTTGTTATGTTCCAATTTTCTATGTTTCTAATTTTCTTTATTGCTTTTGTAAATTGTTCAATGGTTTATGGAAGGGGGTTGTGTTGTAAACTGTATGCTTTGTAGGAATGACGCCCACCGGCATCCACCCGCCCAGAATGTTTGTGTTTATATATGTGTGAGGTTCATTTTGAAATGTATGAGATAGTGAGTCAGTTGGAGAGGGTGTCTTGGGCGGCGGATGCAGGTGGTGGGCTAGGCTTTTCATTAAACAATAAATTTGCCCTTAAGGTTACGCAGGCCTCATGTTCTTCAATTATCACATATTGTTTTGGTTTGAGGCTTAAGAGTTCTAAAAGCGCCAGTGTTTGTTTACACGGCTGCAAAATGTAAAAACACAAAGGGCCTCATTCCATGTTTGCCGGTCTGGTAACAACGGTACCGGTAAGCTTGCCGTTACCGTTGTTACCGGACTGGCAAACTACAAAGTCTGCTTGCGGGAGCCTGTCCACCCGCCAGGTCTGACCTGGCGGGCGGAACTGCACCCGCGAGCAGACCTACACAGTAGCACCGGCACCGTTAATAACGGTGCCGGTGCAACCGGCCTCCCCATTCCCATTGAGCCCTATGGGACTCAGATGGGAATGGGGAGCAATTATTCCCGGCACCCGGCAATGGACAATTACCGTGTCTGGCGGGGACAGAATGCCCCGGTAATTGCCCATTGCCGGGTGCCAGTAAATTCATGACTCCGGCGGCAGCTATGCCGGTATTTACCGGCATGGCTAACGCCGGACTCAGAATGAGGCCCAAATGCTCGTTGTACAATCCGAATATGCAGACGATATTCCTGACCTTATGTTCAATTATAGGTATTCCTGATACATATTTCAAAACCTGACTATTGTTGTGTTCGGATTTATAGACATGGCCTCTGTGTACAGAGATCACGTGGTATTGCGTGCGCATTGTTTATATTAGGGCATGAAAGTTCCTTAAATGCCCAAATATGCATAGTTGCAAAATGAGTATTCAGATTCTTCTTATATCAAACGGAATGCAATAGGTATTATTGACAGGAAGTTCATGGATATCAGCAAAAAGTAGCATTTGGATGCTCTGGTATGGGTAACATGAATATGTAATCGATGAAAGTGGCTGGTGTTGCATTATGCAGGATGGGATAAGGGATCTTAAATATAGATATATGGAAGGAAAGCTTACATCTATCTGCTGCAAAACGAGTAAGTGTGAATCTACAGACTCGTTAGTACCAATAAAAGCTGATAAACGTGAGTCGTTGGCCATACAAACATTGTTTAGCACAGAATAACGTTGAACGTGTCAGATGAGCACAGCTTGTGTACAGGTAGTCCAATCTCACAAGGACACATTGCCCATGTTGCTAATGTTGGTTGAAATCTAGGATATGAGTTGTCACAGTGGCAGTTGATAATTTCCGTATTTCATATTCCTTATATACCTTTCTAGCCACAGCGCCCTTATACCTGGTTTCCCCAATATTATTTACCTTATTCTCCTTACATTGCCCTGTTGGCATCTTTCAAAGTTCATATACTTTGCCCTCTTGGCGTATTCAGAGTTCATATGTTTTGCTTTTCACTCAATCAACTCTCATACGGGATCGCAGTTACTTTCATCACAATTCAGCAATTGTCCTTTCCATTATGTGTTTTATCGGCACACGCGCAACCTTCAATTCTTGTTATAGTCACTTTTGCTTTTAACACAAACCAGGCTTTTGTTGCCTTCAACAACTCATCGGTCATGTTAATTGGCTTTCTTTCTTCAATGCCTTTCATGTAACAGTCAAGGCCGTTACCAAGACCTCCTCTACTCCTCCCCAACTCCGTTGTTCACCCAGGAGAGTAGCAGACCGCCTTCAAGTACTTTGAAGGTGTCTCCTTTCTGCTCACTCGGCTTCTGTCTTGGAATGCTTATGGCTTTCCGAAAGTGTGGAAATCCCGCCTGTCTCTCTCTCGTTCTCTGCAACTGCTGATCATCCCCTTGGCCTTCCAACTTCGATAGCCAGGTTTGCATCAGCTGCGGGAGAGCTGCTCATTCTCGTACCCAGCCTTGCTCCCCGTATGCCTGTGCGCGCCACCTTTTATCCTGACAGGGAGTGTTGACAAGTGGCAGGTGTGTGTAGTTAGGATTACGTGCCTGACTCTGGGCCTCATCACGATTTGGGCTGTAGCCCTTAAATGCGGTGGTAACGGTATTACAGCCGCATTTAAGGGCTGGCCCTATCACGAGTTGGGCGCTAAATGGGCTGTTTTACCTCCAGCCTTTCTCTGGAGTTGAAAATCCCCTGTTTTCGGCTGTATTACCGGCGGCTGTATTAGCCCGCATAATTAGCGCTGAAAATACCCCATTGAATCCAATGGACCCAATGGGGAATGGGGATTTACCGTTAACACCCAACTCGTGATCCGGCAGTAATACTGCCGGACCGGTCGGTGCTAGGGCTATTACAATCGGCGGTATTACAGCCGGGAATACAGCCCAACTCGTGATGAGGCCCTCTGTCTGGTCTCATTAAAGGGACACAGCCATTGCAAGTCAGTTGAGGTAATCTTCCTGGCCTTATTCCTCATCTTTCTTAGCTCAGTAGTGTTGTCAGTGTGAAGTGTGCAGGAATTATGGGAGCTGTAGTTTACCATAAAATAGGTAGGTATAGGGGTTAGATGGGTTGTGGAAAAAGGGGCATACCATGTATAAGGAAGGCATGGTATCATGAATGAAGACAGACACAAATAAGGCACAGTTCACGGGTGTTTATTTAGCAAAGATGGAGTGGTAGAACGCCTATCTAGCCCTATGTCTACGGATGGGAGCAAGTTCGACCATCAAATAATAAATAACACAGTCCTAGTACTGTCTTGTCAAATCAAAATGGCCTATACTAAAAACAAAATATTGCCAATCCTTACGCTATAAGAAATGTGTGTGGGAAAAAGGTGTATGCAAAAGAAAACAGTGTTCAAGAAAGTGTGTATCAGGATGACTGAAGGGTGGGGTCCCTTCCCCACATTTTCAGCACAGGACAAGGGGCACACTCGGGCTTTGGAACACTCTCTGGCTTCTTCGACTGCAGGATGCAGTTCGGGACATAAGCCAGGGCCTTCCGTGACAAAGTCTCTTTCCAAAACAAATTCTCTCCTTTGCAGAATGCCTGGACACACACAAAAAAGGTCCTTCTCTTTAGGATCTCAAAGTTCTTAAGGCTCAGGTTCACAGTAGTTCATACTGGATCTCCCTCGATCGGGCTCGGACCCCGTTTTTAAACACAAAGTCTCAATAGGACTCACTTGGTCAGGCTTGGACCCTTTTAAAGCAAAAGTTCATGTAGGTCTCCCTGAGTCGGGCTCAGACCTTTTAAAACAAAAGTTCACATAGGTCTCCCTCGGTCGGGCTTGGACCTTTCAAAACAAAAGTTCACGTAGGCCTCCCTCAGTTGAGCTGGACCTTTCAAAACAAAAGTTCACATAGGTCTCCCTCAGTCAGGCTCTGACCTTTCAAAGCAAAAGTTCACGTAGGTCTCCCTCAGTCAGGCTCAAACCTTTCACAAGGGATTTAAAAGTTCCTGTAGGTCTCCCTTAGTCTGGCTCAGACCTCTTTCAACAAGAAGCACTTGATTCCACATAGGTCTCCCTCAGCCGGGCTCGGACCTCGCAATCACAACATTGGTAGAGGTTTCCTTCCTCTAAACTTCTAATCCCTTCAGTTCACAGTTTCTCACAGTCTTAAAGGTTTGTCTAAACAGAGACTTTCGATTGGGCACTTTTACTATGCCGGGCCACTCTGTTACTCTGTAGCACAGTTCACAAGTTATGAACAAGGTGCAGATGTCTTCGGGGTTGTATTTTCACTACATGTCCTCACAAGAAAAGTTCATATATTTCGGTCAAATTCCCGCTTCACCCTCACACGCGTGCTGGGTTCCCCTCAGAAATTCTCCGGCCACACAATGCTGTCGGGCAAAGACTTGCCGCTTTCAGGTCTGAGGTTAGGGTCTCGCTACCTGCCCCTCTGTCTCCCTGGCGATCAACCTCCACCCATTGGCCTGTATCTGGCCTGCTGCGAGCAGCTTTCCTTGCTTTTTGGCTATCTCTCCAGGCTGCAAGCATCCAGCCACGGTTTACCTACAGTATTTCGAATGACATTTTTTTTTATTAACCTTTTTTACTCACGAAACCAAAAAAAAACATGTAAATTAAAAAATAACACATTCGAAAAAATAAATTCCGCCCACATTTTTTTGACGTTATTGTCATTCGAAGAAATACATTCAACACATTAACTGGATACCTCGAGCCACACCTGGTCAGTGTTCTGGCGTCTCACTTGTCCTTGGCCCAAGTAGCAAGTGGGGCTGAAATTGAGAAGAGATACCCTGCTGGACTCAGCCATGCCGCCTCCCTTCAGTTCTCCCAACTGCTGCTCTCTTTTCTGTCAGGACCGCCACCTTTTATACACCTGGGTTTCTTTAACAGATTGTAGGTGTGAGTTCTAGGCTGGGTCTGCATGTCCTTACCTGACTCTATTAGTGGGACAGTTCAGTATTAACATGGGGCAGTCTGTCTTCTGTCTCTCAGTGTGGTTTTGAGTAATCTTTATTCTTCTTACTGATTTTCAAAATTGGGGAAGGGGAGTTGTGATGAAATTGTCCTTTAAAGGCAGAATGAGTGGGATTGCGATTGAGCGCTTGACCCTGCTTGGTCTCAGTGTGGTGGGCCCACTGCATATTACTAGAGGTATTCTTTCTAGTTGTAGTACATGGGTAACTCAATGGGTTAGGAGAATTATGGGAGTTGTAGTTTCCTGTTGTGATGGTAGATAGCTTGTGTGCAGACACGTCAGAAAAGGAGGGATATATTAAAACTCCTCTGGGTTTAGAAGAGGGGAGACTAGGTTACCTTTAAGGGTCAAAAGATAGTTTGATTTCCCATGGTGTTTTCTTTTTCACTTTTCTAAGTTAAAGAGATGTGGTGCGACAGGATTCTACAGACAATATCCTCCAAAGACAGAGGGGATATCGGGTAGGGGAGTGTCAGACAAAAGGGGGGGGATACCGCATCTCACCTGAGGGCATTCCTCCAACAGTCCCCAAGGAGCCCCCATCCAAGTGTTCCTCCCGCACTGGTCCACCTACCCCCAGGGTGGTTCCAAAGACGATGGCGGTGCCCTGGCCACCTGAACAAATAATCCCTGGGGTCTATATGTGAAACCACCCTCAGGTTTCTCACACATGTCTCACCATCAGGTGCTTCTCCCCCTCTCCTGGGGACCCCCTACCCATGTGATCCTCCATCGCTCGTCCACCCCCAGGATTAGAATCCAAAAGCAATGGCCTTTCCCAGGCCACCTGAGTACAGGTTCCCCAGGGACTAGGTTGTGAAACACTCTCTGGTTTTTCATATACCCTTCCCCTATGTGATGTGGACGAATCTGTTTTAGGGGGGAACCCAGAAAGGAAATCCACATTGCTCTGATCTTTACCTTTCTGATATTCTCCTGTGAAACAGTATGGTTACTGTTCAGGAACCATCGCATAACACGTGGTTTGGATTCCTTTTGCTGACTTATCCAGACAAGGGGAGAATGGTCAGTAACTAGGATGAATTTTATTCCCAAGAGGTACTATTTGAGATAAAGGTTGGCCCATTTGGTGGCTAACGCTTCTAATTCTAACACTGAATAGTTCCTCTCTCTGGGAAATAATTTGCGACTGTCAAATAATATAGGGTGTTCTAAACCGTTGTGTATTTAGGACAATACAGCCCTCAGTCCAGTCAGAGAGGCGTGAGTCTGGAGTATAAACTCTTTTGAGAAGTCTGCCACTTTCAATATGGGATTTTGACATAAAGTTTGTTTTAAACTGTTATTACAGACTTTATCCTCATCCTTACAACAAATCTTTTGAGGTTCAACGTTTTTTAGCTTGTCAGTCAGTCGGAATGTTTTTTCTGAGAAATTGGGGACAAACCTGCAGTAGTATCCAATCAGATGCAAACATGCTCTAAGGTCTCGTATGGTCTTAGGTGCTGATGCATTTATAACGGCTTTTACTTTGTCTTTCTGAGGCTGTATACTACCATTTCCTACAAAAAACCCTAAATATTTTACAACCGATTGAGCTAGCTTACATTTTCTAGCATTAGCTGTCAGCCCGGCTTTTCCTATGGGCTCTCATAATGGTGTAAAGATGATAGAGATGGTCTTCTCATGTTTGGCTATAAATAATATCATCAATATACGCTCCACAGAAATCAGAATATGGTTGTAAAATCCAATCCTTTAATCTTTGGAAAGTCGCTGGTGCACTGTGTAACCCAAAGGGTATGACCTTGAATTGGAAAAGTCCTATCAGTGTTGAAAAGGCAGTTCCTTCATTATATGGGTCATGTAAGGGAACCTGCAGGTATCCCTTAGTTAAATCCTATCCCTTAGTTAAATCCAACATTGACAAGAAAACTGCATTGCCCAATTTGTCTATCAAGTCGTCTATACGAGGCATGGGATATGCATCAAAGGCTGAGATGGCGTTAACTTGCCTAAAATATATACAACATCTTCAAGTTTGGTCTGGTTTGGTCACCAATACAATGGCGGATGACCAAGGACTTGAAGAAGGTTCGATAGCGTTAGCCCTGAGCATACTTTCCACTTCGTCAATAATTATCTTTTTCCTTGCCTCTGGGAGTCTATACGGTTTTAAGTGAACTACTTTCCCATGTGGTGTTCTTATATAGTGGTATGTTCTGTGTACCCTCCCTGGTGTCTCACAAAATACATCAGGAAATGCGGAAACAAGATCATTCAAACTTTCTTTCTTATCACTGGGAAGTTCTTGGAGTATAAGTTCTACGTTATCAATTTCTTGAGGTCCAAACAAGAAAATATAGGAGTGTGGGAGGATGATGGATTTTCCTTCCACTCCTTAAGAAGGTTGGTATGGTAGAAATGAGTCTTTTGGCATCTCACTGGTTGGGATACTTTGTATTTGTATTTGCATGTTTCCATCTGTTCCAATACCTTATACGGCCCGTGCCAATTCGAGATTAATTTATTCTCTGAAGTGGGCAAGAGAACCAGAACTTTTTGTCTGACTGAAAATGTTCTTAAATGTACTTTCTTATCATATGGAAGCTTCTGTTGGTGTTGAGCTTTCTCCATATGGGTATGGATTCGAAATCTGACTGGGTCCATGTGTTCTCGTAACCGATTTGCGGTCTGAGACAGTGATATTGAGGCCTCCTCCCTCTCTTCTCAGGTTTCCCTGAGCATGTCCAAGACATCCCTTGGCTCTCTGCCGTAAAGTAGCTCAAAAGGTGAAATCCGGTAGATGCTTGAGGGGTGTTTCTCACAGCAAATAATGCCCATGGAATCATGCGATCCCAATCTTTTCTGCCTTCATCAACTAGTTTTCTTAGAATGGTTTTAACGGTCTTATTAAATGGTTCTACCAATCCATCAGTTTGAGGATGATAAACTGAGGTTCTTTACGTAGTGATATAAAGTAATTCTTTAACTTCTCCCATGAGGTCCCATAAAATTTGCTCTTATTAGAATTTGTTTTGGGAACCCGACCCAGGAAAAGAATGGTAGCAGATGTTTTAGTATTTGCTGGCTTATACTAATGCTCATGGGGAAGGCCTCAGGATACCTGGTAGCACAGTCAACAACCACTAAGACAAATGTATTGCCAACTTTAGAGGCTGCTAGAGGTCCAATGATGTCCATCCCGATCCGGGAGAATGGAATGTCTATTATAGGTAGTGGATTCAAAGGGGCTAGTGGAGAAATATTTGTGCTGGTCCTTTGACATATCTCCCATGTCTGCACAAAGTTTTTAATGTCAGCATATATTCCTGGCCAATACAACTTTCCACTGATATGGGCTTGGGTTTTAAATTGTCATAGATGTCCCCCCGTTAAGTGTGAGTGGGCAATTTCCAGAACTATTTTCAAATGGGTTTTGGGTATTACCAACTGTGTTTTACATATTCCTTCCCCTGAGGTTTCCCTTCGATATAACAGTCCCTGTTTTAGAAAGAAGAAGGGACCTCCTTTATTACTACTGTAAGGCTCCGTCATTACTTGTAAGAAAGCCTCTGCTAATAATGGATTGTTTCTCTGAACAAAAGCCATTCTGGGAGAACAGCTGGTTCATCATCATGGCTATTATTGATGTGAAGAGCTATCCTCTCTCCATCACCTCCTGTTCTGTGTCTTCTTTTAACTGGGGAAGTAAGGCCCTTTCGAGAATCCCTTGTGCTATTTTATCCCCATGATGAATGTTAAATGGTGTTTCCCTATGATTCTGTAAAATGACTTTCACATCTCCTCCGAATTCTGGGTCAATAACTCCTGCAAGTATATCTAGTCTGAATTTCCAAGCTAAACCAGATTTGGGGACTAGTCTGATGTAGAATCCAGGGGAAGGTATCAGAATTAAGTCATTGGGAATCATACTTCTTTTCCCTGGAGGAATGAATGCTTCCCTACTACTGCATATGCTGAATCCAATAGAACCCCTCATAATTGTATTGTATGATGTATTATGTGATATATCTGATCACAGGTCACTGCCTTACTGTAACCCAAGGCACAACCTGCTCACATTGTAACTAAGTCTTCCTTGCAAGTAACAGTGCCACAATGCCCCTGGGCTGCCTGCGCGCTATATAAATTTAATAAATAAATAAATAAACCTTTGTAGCTATAGTGGGGTTTGCGGCTCAACCACTTAGTTTTTAAAATTGTAGGGTTCCACAATTTATTTCAATTGAGTTGCATACCACCTCTGACACCATATGTAAGGAAGGCATGGTATCAACAGCAGACACAGACACAATGGATGCATGTTTCAAAGACCTGTATTTTATATTTTGGTTAGGTTGGGGGAATGCCTAACTGGCCCTAACTCTAGAATGTGAGTAGTCTACACCATTAAACAAATAACAAACTAGTCCAAGTCAGTCTAGTCAAAATAAAAAGGCCTATACTAAATTTAAAAAAGCTTGCCCTCCTTCTCAAATGACAAATGTGTAAAGGGGATGAAAAAAGGAAAACTAGTGTCTTAAAACAAATGTCAGAATGGCTTAGGTAACAACTCCCTTGCCCACTTTCTGAAGCACAGGGTCTCGAGAGTTTCTTAAAAGGATAGGTGGATGGCTGTCAGAATTCTCCTTCATAAACTTGACCCCGTAGTGTAAAAGAATAAATCTTCCCACTAATGTATCCCTCTGGATGTATGAATCAACATACAGAGAGATCAATTAATTGAAAGACTGGATTCCCTCGAGACCTTGTGGCTATAAAGAGAGACACGAAAGATTCATATCTTGAATCAAGACCGTAGTATAAGCGTACAAGATTAAATAATAACATTAACCTGTGAAGCTAGTGACAAAACCAAGATATTAGAATGAGAATCTAGCCAATAGTCTTGAAAGTTCCTGTAACACAAAACAGGACAGAATAGTTGGATATAGTATTACAATATGTGATACAGAATGAGCAAAAAGGCGTATGACAAAAGACTAAACAAGAAGTATGATGGAGTAACAAATCACTAGGACCTAAAGTAATCTGAACTATTGGGTTTCTCCAGACACTATACAGTAACCAAGTGTTTACTGTGTGAAAAAACCCACCAGAACAAAGGAGTAGAAGGCAGAATCACTAAGTTAACGTACCAGAATTAGTTCCATGAAAAAACTCCCACGTCGCAGCAGATGCTGACTGAATCCCGTGGGGCAGCTGAGGCTGAAAACAACTCCCACTTTGCAGTGGAGGCTGAACTATGTTCGCGGTACGAAGGTAAGTAAACCAAGGATAGCACCAAAAATAGAAATAAGCGGAAGTTCAAGAAAGTTAATGTTAAAGTACGGGTACCAAAATACACCGGGTCAGGCAATGAGCAAGTCGAGACAGTCCAAGTCGAAAAACACAGGCGGGCGGCGTCAAGACCAAGGAGCAGGCAAAAGACAATCCAGGGACGTAAGCCGATAATTCTAATAACCAGGTAGTTCAGGGTACAAAGACAGACAAGGAAGATCCAAAATGCAGGTCAAGAAACGTTAGCCAGAAATACGAAGGAGTATGAAAAAACCACAAGACAGAAAAAGCTCAATCAGAAGCACTGAAGCCTGGACAAGGCGGGGCTAAAATTGAGAAGGTCATGTGACTAGCGTTTGCTTCCTGGATGCCGGTTCCCTCCCCTTGACAACGGCTTCCAAAGTTTCCAAGGTAACCTCCAACCCCTACTGTAGGAAAAAAGCTGAATCCTTTGTTGTTTTTGGCCGTTCTTCCGTATTAGATAAGTTTTACCAGGGTATTTGGCAAGCCGTGAACTTCTTGAATACTGTCTCGAGTACCGTGGCATGACAATGGCACAGTTCTATCAGCCTTGCCCACTTTGGCTTACTGGTACAATTCAACAGTTCAGGCTTGGGCTTCAAGCTTTTTTAATAAGTTCTTTAGGCTTTGTCTGCCTTGCCACAAATACACAGTTCTACTCTTGACTTTCACTTTACCACAATTCAACATAGGCTTCCCTCATCCGGGCTCGAGCCTGTATTTCTTTTCACATTTAACATTCACTTTGTCACAGTTCAGCACAGACATATGTAAGGAAGGCATGGTATCAAGAGTAAGACAGACACAAGTGACCACAGATCAAGGGTGTTTATTGAACTTCAAAAAGGGTTTGAAAAACACATATCTAATCCTAAATCTACAGATGGGAGCAAGCTACGACCATCAAATAATATTAACGCAGTCCTCATAGTGTCTTGTCAATATAAAAGGGCCTATACTAATAAACCTATTGCCAATCCTTACCTCTAAATACAAATAGTGTGGGAGACAATGTTACAAAAAAGAAAGAGGTGTTCGCAAAATGATATGTCAGGATGTTCAGGCTGTTGACCTCCCTTCCCCATGTTTTCAGCACGGGACAATACAGTACACTGGAGCTTAGCACAGTCTCTGGTTCTAGCACGAGGATACAGTATCATCATTAGCATCAGGGCCTTCCGTGCTGTAAGGAACTCCTGCTGGGAACAGTAAAGACAGACACAAGTGATCACAGCTCAAGGGTGTTTATTAAACTGCAAAGGTGGGTTGGAAAAACGCTTAATCTAAACCTAAATCTAAGATGGAAGCAAGCTTCGACCATCAAATGAAAACTAAAGCAGTCCTAGTGGTGTTGTGTCAAAATAAAAAGGCCTGTATTAAGAAAGACCTATTGTCAATCCTTACTCTAAATACAAAAAGAAGTGTGAGATAATGTTCTCAAGAAAGAAGGAAGTGTTCACAAATGATAAGCGAGGATGCGGTACATGAGGTCTCCCTTCCCCACGTTTTCAGCATGGGACAAGTTGGGACTTTGGAGCACAGCACACGCTCGAGCTTTCCCAGCACGAGCCAACAGTTCCATACCAGCTATCAGGTTCTTCGATGGTCAAGTCTCCTTTAACAGAAGTCTCTTTTAACAAACAAACAAACACAAAGTTCTGTTCCATGTATACCTTAATGTCCCTGGATCTCCCTCATTCGGACTCGTACCCCTCTCGGACATCAGCTTCCCTCCTTCGGGTTCACTATGGCTTTATTTACTTTCACAAGTCTTAAGGTCTTTTCAAACAATTCACTGTGGACATCCCTCGGTCAGGCTCACTCTTGTCACCACACTGTTCATATGGACTTCAGGCTTTGCCCCTTTTTGTCAGCATCCCCCCGCCGGGTTCACTCTTGCCAACTTCTGTAACACACTGTTCATTCGCTAATTTCACCAAGCAGGATTAGTTTCCCTTTGCTTCACAATCACCGGTTGGTCAAAGACTTTCGACTGTATAGAGGATTTTACAAGACCCCTATTTGACCACTTTGGCCCCATTTTCCCCTTCTTCCAAGGCCTTCTGGTTATCGCAGTTTCAACAATCGGGTAATCGTCAGAGTTTCTTGTGTGAGCACCCACATGGTGCGGGACTCCTCTGTTGCTGGTTTTCCCCCGCTAGCTTCAATAGCACTTTATGCTTTCACAGTTCAATTAGTTGCTTGCTACTTTTCATTCAACACAGTTCGTTTTCTTATCGACTCTCCCCTCGACTCACCGGCTGTGATGAACCGCTTAGCTTTCTTTCTTTTTGGAGTCAAGGTCGGTACTCAGGAGACCAGCATCTTTCCCCGGCTTGGTTATCATCGGAGGAGGGTCTTGTATACCGTTGACATCTGCTGCAACACATGCTGGCTATTGTTCGCAGTCTTGCGAGTCCTTCTGCCGAGGGTTCACGGTCCTTTGTCGGAAAGGGAAAGGTCGCTTCTCTCCTTGTCACCCTCTCGGTATGCTTTCTCCTACTCTTGAACTGCTGTGCTGAGTTAGCTCTCATGCTGTGCGGTCTGCCTTACTCGTACTGTGCTCTCGTGCTCCACCTTTTATCCCAGTGGGGAAGGGAAAGGGCCGTCAGGTGTGTATGATTCTGGTCAATTGCCTGACTTTGCCTGACCCTTGTATTGGGACATGTCAGGTAAGCGACTCTGGTGTTAGTCTGTTGTCTTTTGTGTTGTGTGAAACTGTTCGTGTTGGAAAAGGGGGAGCGTGCTTTGGAATATCCTACGTGGTAGGATGGGGAAAAGGTATTCAAATAAGTGGGATACCGCATCTCACCTGTCAAAGACCCACTCCCACTGCCCAAGGACCCCCCGCCCCCCATCCAGGTGATCCTCCCTCACTGGTCCACCCCCAGGAACTGGATCCAATAGCAATGGCCCTGTCCTGACCACCTAGATGACAGATCCCTGGGGACTTGTTAGGGAGACACCTTTAAGTTTCTCACAGTGCCCATGTCTCTTTGCCTTTCAAAGTCTCTTCATTCAAAGGGCCAGATGCGACAAACAAACAATATGTTATTTTCCTCTTTCAGATTATCACAAGTACTCAAGTTCTTAGGAGATTCGCTATTCACCTCGGATCCCCCTCAGCTGGGCTCAGATCCTTTCACCACAATGTTCGTACATTATTTATGCATCTAATTCCTCATAGGGTATTCTTTCTCGGTGACTCACGATTCACCCCGGATGCCCCTCAGTCGGGCTCAGACCTCGGATCCCCCTCAGTCGGGCTCAGATCTCGGATCCCCCTTGGTCGTGCTCTGATTCCTTTTAACACAATGTTCATAACTTTACACAAACTTGCTTTAACCGAAAAGCTTTTAGCTGATCTCCCTCAGCCGGGCTCAGACCAACTTCCTATACGATTTCATCAACTATCGAAGACTTTTGAATGTGCGCAGGGTTTTTGCTTGACCCGTTGCAGGACCACTTTGATTTCGCAATTCATTATCACTCTTCACATTTGCCACCTTTGATATGATATGGCATTTATAACGCGCCTGTACACAAGTGTTTCTAGGCGCGACAAGACAAGGAGAGGGAAACAAGGAAAGACAAAATAACGATCTTACTAGGCCTTGTGTCATTCAGATCGCGCAAATGCAGGGAAGAGTGAAGGGGAGAAGTGCCAGGGGGGAGGGGAAAGGGGAAGTGCAGTAAACTCACAAGTGCAGCCAGCGGGTGGCTCATAAGTGCATAGAGAAGGGACTGTAAGGTTACAGATACAGACCCTTATGTGCTGGGGACCGTGGAGGCAGAGCAAGGGCAACTGGACATGCAGGTGCCTGGGCCCGAGTTCAGAGGGTGACCAGTTGAAGAGTGCGCGGAACAGTCCGGTGCATCAGCAGGGCAGAGGAAGAGAGAAAGCAGAAGAGAAAAGGAAGGTCTTGAGTTGCTTCCAGAACAAGAGAGAGCCAGGGAGGCTGTTCCAGAGGGAGGCCCCAGCCGAGGAGATAGATCTGCCCCCAACTCTCTGCTTGTAGAAGCATTTGACCCTCAGAGAGTTACAGATGGATGAGTGTAGAGCTCGAGAAGGAAGATGTTTTGGAAGAGAAAGTTGGAGGTAGAGCGATCCCAGGCCCCAAAAAGCCTTGTGGACAATGCAGAGGGTCTTGAGCTTGATCCTTGCAGCCACTGAGAGACAGTGAAGAGATTTCAGAGCTGGAGAGATATGATCCCTGGGCTTGAGGCCAAGGACAAGTCTTGCAGTCCTGTTCTGGATAAGTTGTAAAAGGTCAGAGAGTAGAGGCAGGAAGATTTAGAAAGAGGCTGTTGCAATAGTCCAGCCTAGAGAGGACCAGAGCTCTGGAGACAGTGAGCTTCTGGGGAAAATGAGAAAAGGAAGAATACCTCTGAAGAGGTACAGCTGATAGTTTGACTTCTTAGAGACGTCACAGATGTGAGGAGAGAAGGAGAGGGTGCAGTTGAAGATGGCACCAAGGTTCTTAGCCTTACAGGAAGGAGCAGAAAGAGGGTCCAGAGTGGGTGGCCTGAGAGAGAGAGGAAAGGAGGGAGCGGTGTCCCAATGAGGGGGATCTCAGTCTTACTGGCATTAAGGCAGAGATCATTGGCAGCACACCATTTCTGAATTGTGGCTAGATAGTCGGGTATGAGAGAAGAAGCAGAGGTGGATGAGGGGAGCCTGCAAGAGAGCTGAGTGTCATCCGCATAACATTGAAAATTGGAGCAGAAAGTAGCAATGCAGTGGGCAAGAGGGGCCAGTTAGTGGTTGAAGAGCCAGGGAGAGAGGTTAGACCTTTGGGGAACAAGACAAGTAGAGAGAGGGATAGACTAGAGGAAAGACCCCAGTTGGACCTTAGAGGGCCAGTCGGTGAGAAAGGAGGTCATCCAGGCCAGGGCCTGATCAGTAATACCAAGGTTGTCCCGGAGGCAACTGAGCAGGATGGCATGGTTGACTGTTTCAAAAGCAGAGGATAGATCAAGGAGAATGAGGACAGAAGGAAGATTAGAGTCAAGATTGGATAGCAAGTCTTCACAGGTATTCAGGAGAGCAGTTTCCATGCTTCTGGAGGCTCTGAAGCCGGACTGGTGGTCATCGAGGCAACCAACAGATTCAGTATGAAGATTAAGCTGGGAGATGGCTAGCTTTTCCAAGAGTTTGCCCAGGAAAGGAGTGATGGAGATCGAGCGATAGTCATCTGGATACCTAACAGAGACTTTCGAATGAGCACCCATGTGGTGCCGGACCACTGTGTTTACGGTATTGTATCTTGGCTTCAAAGTTCAATCACTCATCTGCTGATTAATTGTGTTCACATCGCTTGCTACATAAGCTTCATACACTGTTCTCCTCAGTTTTCTCTATACAATATTGCCGCTTGCATCATAGGCTTCAACACAGACCAGTTTGGTATCAGTCTCCCCAACTCACCGGCTATGCTAACTTCACGGGCACTGCTTTGATGTAGGAGCCAAGGACAGTACCATGGCAGCAAACAATTCTCCCCGCCTTGACTATCGACACGGGAGAGCTCTGGGTACCTTTGACACACAATGCAACGTTCTTCAGCCTCGATTCCTGGTTTTACAGTTACTATTCTCGAAGGTTCAATTCAGCAATTGTCCTTTCCATTACGTGTTTTATCGGCACACGCGCAACCTTCAACTCTTGCTACAGTTACTTTTGTTTTTAACACAAACCAGGCTTTTGTTGCCTTCGATAACTGACTGATCATGTTAATTGCGTTTCTTTCTTCAACATCTTTCAGGTAGCAATCAAGGCCGTTACCAAAGCCTCCTCTACCCCTCCCCAACTCTGTCATTCACCCGGGAGGGTAGCAGGCCACCTCAAAGTACTTTGAAGGTGTCTCCTGTGAAATATCTGAAGGTATCTCACTTAGCGAACCTCAAGAAACCTTTAGTCATGTGGACAACGAAGGGCTGATCTGCTCAGATTCCAACTCTATGGGTTCAAGAGCAAGAAAGACTCACCAGGATGGGGAAGCCCAGGCTGTACTTGAGGGAATAACCCAAGGAGACCCAGTATTGTACCGGAGAAGGAGAGGAGGGCAAGATCCCTGAAGCTTTCGTAGGCTGTATGATATCTGCCTCCCTTCCTCACATTAGATCTCTGCTGGCCCAACCCGACGTCCCCTCTATGTCTGGTAAATACCCTAGGAGCACGAACCCCCTTTCTACCTGAATACTCCCAACCATTCTTCTTCCCGCCCCTCTAATTATTATTTTTGCACTTTCAACCTGCTCAAATAAAGCAGTACTGTTCCCACAAACCCCTCTGTTCATTTCATGATCCTAACTATTTCTGTTTGCCTCACAAAACCTCATACTCATTTCAAAATCCCTCTAATACGAAGGTTGTAATACCATATAGCACTGTTTCCCCATCCTACCGTGCAGAACACTCAGAAACGCTACCCCTCCCCTTTTCTGACACAAGCACTTTCTCCCGACATAAAACACAAAGGACTAATGTGAAACCTGTTTACCTGACATGTCCAGACGGAAGGGTCAAGCAGAGTCAGGCAATTGACCAAAATCACACACACCTGAAAACCCTTCCCTTTTCCCACAGGGATAAAGGGTGGAGCAAGAGAGCACAGTACAAACAAGGCAGACCGCAATACGAGACAGCTATCTAGATCTGGCAGTTCAAGAGGAGGACAAATGCAGCAAATATCGAGAGGCTGACTAGGAGAGACACGGCCTTGCCCTTCTCGGCAAAACTCAGCTAACCCTACCGCTGAAGGAATCGTAAGACCAGGGACAATAGCCCAGGTTCACTGCAGCAGATGTCAACGGTACACGGAGCGTATCGACGCTGATAAGCTGGAGCGAGGGAGACTCCTGCTTCCATGGTACCGGCCTTGACTCCAGTTAAGAAGAAAGCCAAGCCGTCCATCACATCCGGTGAGTCAAGGGGAGAGCCGATAAGAACCTGGCTGTGGTGAATGAAAGTCGCAAAGTGGCAAATCTCAAGAGGGGCCAATGGGAGCTGCAGGGCACAGATGGCACGAATACAGAAGCTATTCCAATGGACATGACCTCAGTCTCCCACCAAGAAACGCACGCAAACACAGGCACCTGTGACCAGCAATATTCCGAAAATCACATCATTCCACCAATCCACCTGGCTGACCGGCATCTGTTACACAAAAGCTAATCCCCCGCCCCTGAGCATGACATCATTAAAACAGTCATATTGGCAGCCCTTATCCCTGACCTCACTGGGCTTCGTAGGCAAACGCGCCCAGCACAGTACCACGCAACTATACTCCGAAGCTGGAACCCAATGCAGATCTCCTCACAATACATCGCTCCCCAAATAGGAATATGCCACATCACTTGCAAAGAAGAACGCTACACGGTCCATATCAGAATAGAAATTTAATGCACAACAAATTCACCAAGCCCATACAGCCATTAGGCCATGAACTCCAAAACACATTTCACCATTGTGGGCTGCATCCGCAATAAATGACCAGCTACTTCTTGTGTGACGCCCTGTTCCTTCATGGTACACAGGGGCTACATTCTCGTACGAAAAGGCAACATGGAAGCGCCTAGAACCGCAGGGCCGTCCCAATAGGGAGGCACTAGTCCAGCTGAAAGGCCGAAATGTTGCTCCTAGCCACTAGTACTGCGTAAGGGCATGTGGCCCATTGGCGATCGTCCCATAAGATCGTAATGCTGCTCCACTGATTAACACGAAGCAGCAGGTGTCGGGAGTAAAATCCATCTGCAGGAGTGGCATACAGATGGCAGTGGCAAAAGGGGAGGAGATACCTGTCAACCAAATGAAATGAAAAAGAATAGTATGGCCATCAGAAATACATTTGAATTACTCACTTCAATGATCACACCAAATCCACAGCCATATGCATGCTAGCCCACTCCAAAGGATCATCACCACCCAAAAACCACTTGCGAATCATAACTATCTATATCGAGGTGAAAACACCATCACAAACGAGTGTACCTGTGCATGCGTCTGTTAAAACAGAATCCATCAGATGGGATTGGTAACGTGCATAGACACAAGTGTCTGAAGGCGCGTCGAGACAGGGAGGGCTCAACAAGGCCAGATAGACGATGGTCCCACTATGGCAGCCCTGCATCACATAGCGCAGGGGAGGCGGACAGATTCCAAGAAGCCCTGTACATGGCAAACTCTGTATCAAATCATCTGTCCATGCATCCATTCATCATTCCCTCATCCCGTAATGAAAACGCCTGTTTCCATACTCACATAACATGTGAAATTTCCATTGAGTCTGTGCGTTATGCAGCCTGCAAAATCCACTGTGCCCCAGCCCGTAATTCCAGTGTTGTGAAGTAACATGTATTTGGGAACGTCCGGCCTCATCGTCCACTTCGCTATTGCGCATCCCAAACTATTCATATCAATCATTGCATCCTCGCCATGGCCCCTGTCCCAAGGACATTGAACAATAGAACGTTATATTTGCAGTCAGACCTGTGGGCATCTCCTCGCCGCTAGCTGAAAACCGAAAGCGCCGCCCTTCGAATTCCTCATTTGCAACATCACGTCGAAAAGGCATCTGTGGCCGCTTGAAATCACAAATTAATCCATCTAGTGCGGCTGTGTGTGAAAATGGCAACTGCCTTCACTCACAAATGGGACGCCCCGCCCGTCGTTGAACCTCGGTACAGTGATGCATGAGGGTCCACCGTTACTCGAGTACTACGTTCCACTGACCCTTCACAAGTCTGTTCGCGACTGCAAAGATAGTATGTGAAACAATGGGACCATAGCCGAATGAACAAATCAACCAATGTTACACTGCCATCGGGTACAAATACATGATTGTAATAGCAAGATGCCATTCGTCGAATTGCAGCGTTGTGTGCGGGACGTGCTCGCCCAAAGGGGAGAGCAGCTTGCACAGGTGGAATGAATCACCACAGGTGGAGGCCATACAGCCTGAAAACACATAAATTGCACACCCAGTCTCCTCCCACAACCACACCCACTCCAAAATGCTACCGGCAGGACTAGCTATGTTGGCCCTGGGGGACCTGATAGCACTGCAAGTACTCCAACTTCAAGAAGAAGACGAACACCAACTACAACCGGCCGCACGGAGGAGACGCAGGAGGAGGAGGAGGGCAAGGCAGGGCCAGCAAGAGCCGCCAGCACAGCCACTACCACCACGCAGGCAGCCCGCAATCCCACGCCTCCGAGCACATCCGTTCAACCTCACTGATGAGCAGATCCACACCCTCTACCGTTTGGACCGGGACACCATAACCGCCATTGTGGACATGACACAGGCTGACCTTGTCAGCATGATAGATATCCCAACCGCCATCCCACCCCTACTGAAGGTGGTGTCTGTACTCCACTTCCTGGCCACAGGCACCTACCAGCACACAGTCGGACAGTTGCATGGCATTTCACAGCC
Source organism: Ambystoma mexicanum (assembly GCF_040938575.1). NCBI lineage: Eukaryota > Metazoa > Chordata > Amphibia > Caudata > Ambystomatidae > Ambystoma > Ambystoma mexicanum. The sequence continues at coordinate 1,160,211,672 of NC_090932.1, read as the reverse complement.
ACTGTTCTCACGGACACTATTGCAAGTGCTCGATGCCCTCCTGCAGCACGCAGACGACTACATCTCTCTACCACGCTCGGAGCAGGAAATTACCAACACAAAAGTGGGATTCCATGCACTTGCCGGCATACCGGGTTGCATTGGTGCCATCGACTGCACCCATGTGGAATTGGTCGTCCCACATGCCATGGAGGCCCAGTACCGCAACCGAAAACAATTTCATTCTCTGAATGTACAAATGGTGTGTGACTCCAACAGGATCATTACACATTGTTGTGCCCGATTCCCTGGATCAACCCATGATTCTATGGTCTTGAGGAACTCTACAATACCACGCTACATGGAGCGACACGCAGGGAACAGATCCTGGCTACTCGGTGAGTCTCATTTCATGCATGATGATGTGGGGTATGTGATGCGGCAATGACCTGGCAGGAAGGGGGGGGGGTGCGTACGTAGCAATGGCATTCCACATAATTCGTTTATCGTCCACATACAGGTGATGCCGGATATCCACTGAAGAGATGGCTCCTCACACCAGTCCGGAACCCACGGGACCAGCATGAGGAGGACTACAACCATGCCCACTCACGTACCCGTGTAGTCATAGAACAGGCATTCGGCCTACTGAAGACTCGTTTCCGATGCCTCAGCAGGTCTGGCGGGGCACTCCTGTACCGCCATGTGAAGGTTGCAAAGATGGTGATGGCATGTGTCATGCTACACAACATGTGCGTACGTAGAAATGTGCCCATGCCCCCTGACGCAGAACTGCAAGCACCTGAAGATGGCCATGATGAGGGTGGGGATGTGGCAGCACCTCAAGGAGTCTGCGAGGCACAGGAGGGCCGTGTCATTCGTCAGCATCTCATAGATGCATGCTTCTAGCACTCACGCCTGGTGGCTGATACATGGACACGGGACTCGTGGCACTGTGTGTGTCTGGTACATGCACAATATGGACTGTACGCCTATAATGACCTCGTACACAAAGATCGATGTCCACACATCTCATTGGTTGATCGTGCATTGTTTATGGCATATGTGATATCATGTTAAACACCCTATCGACCCGCCACCCAAGTGAGCCCAACACACCCCCTCCACCCTCCTACCTCCCCCCCGAACACCAGTGTCCAAAGATGCTCATTGTCAGTGGGCAGTCGCTATTGCAAGCCCCCTCTGCGGGTATCAGGGGCACCCCTGCCTGTGGAGCGCAGGTTCCTCCCAGATCTACGTTGGGGGCAGCCCTGGACGGAACTTGCAACGGATGATGTCTCTGCCTGCTCACGTCCATGCATGTCCCTAAGGGTTTGTGAGAGCTCAGTGAGCACACGGCGCACTGCGGCAAGTTCGGCACATACGTCTTTGGACGTCGCATGCAGTTCCCCCCTCAGGCTCTCGGTGCTTCTCTCCATTTGTACTCTCAGGCTCTCGGTGCTACTCTCCATTTGGACTCTCAGGCTCTCGGTGCTACTCTCCATTTGTGCCCTTAGTGTCTCTGTACTTCTCTCCATTTCTGCCCTAAGTGTCTCAGTTGATGTTTCTATGTCTGCCTTAGTGCCCCCACATTCATCGGCATGGTCCTTGAGGAGCGTGGCCAGTTGCTGCTGTTGCACGATTAACTGGTCGAGGGACTGTTGCCTCTGCTGGGCCATGGCCCTTTGCGGTGGTGTCACAGAGTGGCTGTTCGCCTCATGTTGCCCTGCCACAGGGCTTGTGGGGGATGGCCAGTCGTCGTCTTGTGGGTGCCCCTGCGTGGTATCCTCATGGTGTACGGGATGGAACAGACAGGGGGATTGGGACAGGTCATGGATGGATCTGACTTCGACATCCCCGTTTTCTGTGTCGGAGCATGCTGCCATTAATGCAGTGTCACCTATGGTGCTGCTGCCACCAGAAGCAGTGCCTACTGTGGCATCCATTGGGGGGACCTGTGGTGGTGGTGTTGTGGGCATGCTGGCTGCTGGGGTGCCTGTTGGAGTTCCCTCCTCTGTGCTGCCACTTGATTTGTGCTGCTGCCGTGTCTTGATGCGTGCAGCTGAGGTGGAGGGTCTTTGGCCGTTGGTCTTGGCCCTCTTTGCAGGTGTGCTGGTAGGGGTGTCCTGGAGCTCGTCGTTTGGATCGGACCCTGTGGTGGAGTAAAGGAGGGCGAGCGTTATTAATGGGTCTGTGGGAATTGGAATGGCAATGTATCACATGCATTGGGGTGGTACCTGAGGGTGATTTGGGTCGGGGCCTTGGAGGTGGTTTCATTTGTGTGTGGAGTGAGGGTGCAGTTGTTTGGCAGCCTGCAGTTAGGGTGTGCCTGCTGCACGTGTAGAGGGTGTTTTTAGGATTTTTAATTATTTATGTATTTGATGTGAGTTTTGAAGTGTGCTATCAGGCCTATGTATGTGGACGTTCTCCTGGACATGTGTTACTGTTGCACTATGTGGGCACGTGGTACTTCACATGATTGGACATTGTGGTTTTGGCATTGTTTTATTTGGGCCACCTACCTGATTCTTCGGATGTCTGCACTCCTTTCTCCATCCCTCCGACTCCCTCTATGCTCTCCATTCTTATGGTGGAGGCACAGATTTCTTCCCAGGGGGTCAACTTGATGGGTGATTCCGTACCTCGCCCAGTGGCTGTGGCAATGTTGCGGTTGGCAGAAAGTATGCTACGGACGCGTATCCGCAGGTCGTCCCATCGCTTTCTGCATTGCTGTGGGTTGCGGGGTGCGGTCCCCACCGCACTTACCCGCTGTGCCACCAGGGCCCATATGGCCTTCTTGTTCGCAAGTGCCGTCCTGGTCATTTGCGTGGAGAAGACGACGGCAGCATTCTCCTGGAGGGTCTCTGTGAGCACGGTGAGTTCCTCACGGGAGAAGTGGACCTGCCGCTTGCGGTCGCACGCTTTCTTCGCTACTTTTCCCATTTTTCTTGGTTTCACTAGGGTGGATGACGGGTTGGGATGTGTCTCAGGGTAGTATTTTTAATGGTTGTGTGGATTTTGTGGTTTTATAGGTGTACGGCGTGATGTTTCCCGTTCCGGGACCATGCTTTTACTTCCGTTTCCGTATATTTACGGTCACCGTACTTTCCGGTTGGCGCTCACTGCGGTGTCCGCTAAGATGGGTGGCGGTATGGCACCTAGGGCGCCGTACGGCGGCGGTGTGGGCCGTTTTGGGGTCATTTCCGCCATCGCGGACTTTGCACTTCCGCCATGGCGTGGTGCTCGTGCCCGATGGGTCGGAATGAGCCGCACTTTGCTCCATCGTGCAATGGCGGAAACGCTATTTACGCTGTGGCGGTCCGGTCAGTCACTTTCCGCCAGGGTCGTAATGAGGGCCATTAAGATTAGTGAATGCTGGAAAAGCCATAGTGAACCCGGTGGAGGGAAGCTGAAAGCAAAGAGGGGTCTGCACCCGGAAGAGGGGGACCCTCGGGTGAATCCATCACCCGAGAAAAGCCATAGTGAAACCGGTGGAGGGAGGCTGTAAGCAAAGAGGGGTCTGCACCCGGAAGAGGGGGACCCAGTGGTAAAGCCATCACCCAAGAAACACAAAGAACAGAACTTTGTGTTTGTTAGTTGTTTTTGTAAACCTTTCTGGCCCTCGGAAGCAGGAAACCACACCGAAAGCCTTGCTCTCAATAGAAACGGTTTTAGGATCCAAGCCCAGAAGAGAGAGATCCAGGGGGCGAAAAGCTATCACCCGACACCACGAGGAACAAGGGTTAGCGCCCGGAAGAGGGGGACCCAGGGGTGCAGAATCCTCATCCTAAGTAAAACCAGGAAACAAACTTTCATTTCGTTTAAGGAACTTTTGTTTTGTTGTTTGACTACATCAGGCCCTTGAAGGCAAGAGACTTCAGGAGAAACAAGATATGGCCATCGACGGTCCTGATAGCTGCAAGTGGAACTGTTGTCTCATGCTGGGGAAGCTCGAGACTGTACTGTGCTCCAAGATCCCACCTTACCCCGTGCTTAACACGTGGGGAAGGAAGACCCAAGCTACCGCATAATGACATATTATTTGTGAACACTTCTTTTCCTTTCTTGAGAACTATCCCACACCCTTTTTGTATTCGTTGGAAGGTTTGGCGATAGGTTGCTTAGTATAGGCCCTTTTTATTTGACAAAACGCCACTTGGACAGCCTTATTTTCATTTGATGGTCGACGCTTGCTCCCATCTTAGATTTACGTTTAGATTAGGTGTTTTTAAAACCTGCATACAGTTTAATAAACACCTTTGAACTGTGATCACTTGTGTCTGTCTGTACTGTTGCCACCATGAGTTCCTTACACTAATTTCTGCTCACTCGGTGTCTGTCTTGGAATGCTCACGGCTTTCCGAAAGTGTGGAAATCCTGCCTGATGCTCTCTCGTTCTCTGCAACTGCTGATCAGCCCCTTGGCCTTTCAACTTTGATAGCCTGGTTTGCATCAGCCCTGGGAGAGCTGCTCCTTGTGCGCCACCTTTTATCCTGACAGGGAGTGTTAACAAGTGGCAGGTGTGTGTAGTTAGGATTACGTGCCTGACTCTGCCTGGTCTCATTAGAGGGACAGAGCCATTGCAAGTCAGTAGAGGTAATCTTCCTGGCCTTATTCCTTATATTCCTCAGCTCAGTAGTGTTGTCAGTGTGAAGTGGGGAGGAATTATGGGAGCTGTAGTTTCCCATAAAATAGGTAGGGATGGGGGTTAGATGGGTTGTGGATAAAGGGGGATAACATTTCTCACCATGAGGTGCTTCTCCCTCACTCCTCAAGGACCCCCTACGCAAGTGATCCTTGCTCACGTGTCCACCCCCAGGGTCGGGATCCAAAAGCGATGCCCTTTCCCTGGCCACCTGACTACAGGATGCCTGGGGACTAGATTGTGAAACACCCTCTGGTGTTTCACACTGGTAACCATCCCAACAACAAATGCACCAACAAAAACCCTCCATGTGTGTGGGTGAATTGTGCCTGTTTGTTTTTATATTTTAACTGTCCACATTCCCAGCTAGTCAGACAGTTATAAATGCTGCTGCGCAGTAAACTACAATCCCCAGGGGAATTGTAGTCTGCATGATCATTTTAGCAGTTGTCAGGCGTGTCAGCGCCGGCACGTCAGGGACTAGCAAGTCTGCGCAGGTCCGCCCATGATGCGCTGGACAGTGACTCCACGCTCTGCTCCTGTATGTGACTCCTCAGCTGAGCGTGTGCATACTACATCCTCCTCTATTGCTGGGACCTGGCCTGTGATTGTAACATCCCAATTCAGGTGAGAGTTTGCAGGGCTAAACAAGCAGGTGCCCTGTTTGTGTGAGCAGAGGAGTTTCAGTGATGTCTCTGGCTAGTGGAAGCAATACCTTATCAACGGGCCTATGCCTGAGGACAGATCCGCCCCCTGCGAGGTGCGGGTAGAGGACTCTGCTGCCAAGGTGGCTGGAGAGAGGGGAACTCAAAGATTAAGTCTAACCATGCCTATTAAAATAACCTTGCTCAACACGAGATCCCTAGATAAGAATGCAAACAATGTAGGAGAATACATTATGGACCAACAGATTGATATAATGTGTCTGACTGAGACCTGGATCTAAGATTCCAGTGGCCCCAATATACAGCTTGCCACGCCCCCAGGTTATACCTTTTATGGACAAAACAGAGACGCAGAAGGGGGGAGGAGTAGCATTAGTTGTCCGTATGGACCTACACTTTTTCCAGACACCCATTAGTTGTAAAATTATGCTTATCAAGCTCACCCCTACCCTGAGAAACTGCATGAATATTGTCCTGGTCCATTGGCACTCTAATGATATGCCATCCTTTACCGATGATCTCATAGAAATATTGTTGTCCCTTAATAAATCTGGTAATGCAACCTTAGTGTTGGGAGTCTTCAATACATGGTATAATAATCCTCAAGACACGGACACCACTTGTGGCTTTGAGGTTCATAACAAGGACCCTACCCATAAGCTAGGGAATATCTTGGACTGAGCTGTTAGTACAAATGTAGCCTAACCCTACTGATTACTAGCCCGTGCATTTGGTCTGATTCATTCAGTTTGAGTCTTCCTTTTCTCACCTTAGACAAAAAAAAAAAACATTGAAGAAAGTGACCAGCAGGAACTATAAAAAAATAAGTCAGGAAGACCTGGTGACTAGTCTCAGTAGTCTCATGGGGATTACCTCAGACTACGACCCACCTGAACTGCTGGTAGCAGAATATGACATGGTGATGACCAACATTCTGGACCAGGTAGCTCCCCTTAAAACCAAAATTCTTAGAGAGCAAATCAACAATCATAAGTGGTACACGACATCACTGGCTAACCAAGAAAAGAAGGACAAAAGGCAGAAAGACTCTGGGATAAAAATCCTTCACAAATTAACAAAGATACATGGAAATTACTAGAGAAAACGTATCGTGCAGAGATTCTCTTGGCTAAAAATAATTACTTTGAATGCCAAATCGCTAGTGCAAACAATGACTCTAAGAGAATATTTAAGATTCTTAGAAAAGCCTAAATCTGTGATGTATAAAATCATGCCTTCCAACTCTGAATGTCAAAACATTCAGAAAGCCTTCTCAGACAAGATAGCTAAGGCCCTTGCTTGCATTGCCCTCAACAAGGAACGGTTAAACCTAGAGGCATGCATAGAAACAAGAGGAATTCTGAACAACCAGAACAACCTACATTTTGATTCAGACCCATTCATGATGATGAATTGGAGAAGGCCCTGAAATCCATGAGACCATAGACCTGCATGGCGGAAACCCAAAATCATTCTCGCAAATAGTAAACAGTTCATACCTTTTCTGACCCGCATTACTAATGTCACTTTTAGAGAGAGCAAAGTCCTCACTGCTCTCAGAAAGGTAGTAGTTACCCCATTGATAAAAAAAATGTGGCTTGGATCCCAAAGACTATTTGAATTTGAGTCCTATTTCAAATGCTCCTTTCCTGTTGAAAATAATAGACAATATAGCACCGGATCAACTACAGGAGCATCTGGAAAGTGCACAGGTTCTGCATTGGAGGCAATCTGGGTTCAGAGCTCACTGTGGCACTGAAAGTGCTCTGGTGGACCCACAGACAGAAATGCTCCTGTTCATGTATAAAAGCAAGGCAGGGCTGCTGATGCTACTCGATCTGTCAGCAGCCTTCGACCGTGTGGACCATGCAAAACTTGTGAGCAGGATGAAGAATGTAGGAGGCTGCTCTAATGAAGCTGCAGCCTGGATAGCCTCATTCTTGGATAACAGGTCATCCAGGATTGTATCGGGTGATGCCTGCTCGACCTCTGATGTGCTGAAGTGTGGTGTCCACCAGGGTGCGTTCCTCTCGCCATCCTTGTTCAGTGTTTACTGCCAACCACTACGTATGCTCTTGTAGGACTTGGGTGTTTGTTTTACAAATTTTGCTGATGACACGCAGCTCGTTATTGAGCTGTGTGGAGTATACAAGGAAGACGCTGAGAGCAGGGCTGGTCTTTGCATAAGGCATCCCAGGCAATTGCCTCTGGTGTAAACGTGAATGGAGCGCCAACAACAGGGTGACAAAGTTATTCAAGTCCAGTGTTCTCTGGAAAATGCACGGCTGGGCTCCCGCGTTCTAAGGCCGCGCATTAGGTGTTAATTAATGCACACAGTATTTTTCTTCCCAACCTGTCACGTGTGTAGCCAATCGGAGCTGTACAATTACAAATCCTGCGTTCACTCCGGTTGGCTGCAGCAGTGCATAACTGTATGTCCTGCGTTGCTGCAGCCAATGAAACACAGCCCCCTTCTGTCCTTATGCAGCATGCCAGGCATTTTTTACTTTGGTGTGAAAGGCTTTGTGACTAATGCAGCTCTGCTTTTCTCCCTCTGACGATGCCAGTTTGTAATTTTTAAGCCCATACATTTGCCAGATTACCAGTGTTAGGGGGAACTATTTCTGGAACCGACCATTGCATTTTACACCAAGCAGGGCCATCTCTTCGCAACGGGAGTCAACACCTTCTATTCGGAAGGGCAGGCATTCCCTAAACTAATTTCAGTGGTTGGTCGCACATTAGACAGCAATAGTAATGCAGTGCATGCTGATTTGGAAAGACAAATGGTGAATCACCGGAGTGAAAGGTGTACACATTTCTAGGTATGTGGCAGCAGTGGGGTTTCCTGCTAAAAAGCATTTATCTCTGGATAATGAACCCAACACTTGGTACGCTTTGCTTTAATTTTAGATGGAAAAAGATACATCAAACAATCTATGGTGGTTGCTGGAGCTTTTGCCGTGGAGCGCCATTGTGATCGACGACGGGAGGCCTGATGTGGTAGATTTGAAATGTTGGGCCTTCTCAGTGTATTTGGAACAACTGTTGATCCAAGCAATGTCTTGTTTTTAATGTCTGAAAGCATTTTACATGAACGTTCTTCTTGTGCCCTGATGTGCCGAGCCCTGCACATGTACACTGCCCCATTTTTTAGCTTTGTGGGAGCAGGTCATGTGGGGCAGTGCTAGGGTGACCAGACATCCCCATTTTCCAGGGACAGTCCCAGGATTTTGCCCTCCGTCCAGGGTCCCAGGATTTTTAAAATTTTAAAAACCCTGTCCCGGGTTTGCAAGGGTGGGTAGCTATCTCGTAATCGGGACCGGCGCAATTCTTCCTGCATGAATTTCACACCCCCAATTCCTCCCCCAGTCTGGCAACATAGAAGTAGGACTACAGTTGTATTTGTATTTACTGTAGTCCTACTTCTATGTCTATGGCCTGTCCCGTTTAAAAAAATAAATCTGGTGACCGTAGGCAGTGCACATTAAGGTTTAAAAAGATAGTCTGTAGCCGCCTATGATTGCACATGCTGCGCTACTGCATCCAATTAAACCGACTCATTAGGCAAGGCTTTAGACCGCTCACTCCATAGTGGAGGGTAGGCCAATGGAGCTGTGCAGCTCACCAGCTGGCCTACTCCATCCCAGTCAGCTTTTTCTCGCTTTCTCAACCGATGTTGTAGGACTTGGAATTTGCTTAGTTTTATGCTAAAATTCTTAACAAGCACAGTAACTGCTACCCCGCTAGGTGTTAACAAACTAATTGCAGGAGGAACGTAACATTTCACATTTACCATTCACTCAAAAATATTATTGGCCCAAAAGATGGCTCATAATCAAAAATATATATAAAAAATATTTTTAAACAAAGTCCCTATGTACATTTTTGAGCAAATGAGGCTCAAACTCAAAAATCTTAAGCACTAGGAGGCATCCATTTTGTGAAATGGATGAGCCTCCTGTGCTTCTGTTAAGCTCTGCCCTTTTGGCACTAATGAAGCAAAAGCCAGGCAGCTGTAATAAACAAAAGCTACCATTGCGTGGGTTTTGCTTAATTAGTGCCGGAGACCAGAGAATGCAGGCAGGAAAGCTGCATTTAAGTAAGTGCTTATTTTTTAACTAAGCACTGCAAATATTATAAAAGCTGCGGTTTTCTTTCTAAGTTTTCCGGGCTGGAGGAGCCCGGAAAACTTAGAAAGAAAACCACAGCTTTTAAAACGTTGTATTTATGTTTGTGGTGGCTTCAGCTTTGAGTCCCCTGGGCTCCAAGCTGAAGCTACCGCAAACATAAATACAACGTTGTTGTATCTAATAACGCAGCGGTTTTCTTTCCAAGTTTCTCGGGCTCCTCCGAGCCGGAGGAGCACGAGAAATTTGGAAAGAAAACCACAGCGTTTTTAAATACAACCGCCTTGTATTTCTGTCTGCGGTGGCTTTCACTTGGTGTCTCCTGGGCTCCATTAGGAGACTCAAAAGCCGCTGCACCCAGAAATACAACGCGGTTGTGTTTCTAAATGGCGCAGTATTTCTGACTGCACCGGCTTTCGCTTGGAGTCTCCTGGGCTCCCCCAACCCTTGGGAGCCCAGGAGACTCCAAGCGAAATCCGCCGCAGTCAGAAATACAATGTTGTTGTATTTGTAAATGCCCCCGTGTTGGGGGAGCCCAGGAGATTCCAAGCAAAAGCCGCCGCAGTCAGAAATACAATGTTGTTGTATTTATGATATCTGTGGTTTTCCAACCATGGCAATCACAAATACAACAACAGTGTATTTATAATTGCTGTGCCTTTGCTTTTTGCCTTCATTTTACATTTTCTGTGCTTCCCTGGGCTTGGGGAGAACCGGAAACGTAAAATGAAATTGAAGGCACCCTTCTTACCTCATGTTGAGCTCTGCTCTAGCTGCAGTAAGCAAAAGCTCCCACTAGGGGTCTTTTGCTGCTTGTTTAGTGGTGCCAGGGCAGAGCTTAACATGAGCTGAGGAGGCTGCCTGAAATGGCAAACTGGATGCTCGTTTGCTCAAACGTTTACATAGGAACATTCTTTAAAATTATGTTTAATGCATGTTTTTGATTATTGCCCATCTTTTGGGACAGTAATATTTTTGAGCAAACTATTCCTTTAAGCAAAGAAGCCAGGGAGTGTCCAGCACCCCAGAGTGAAAATGGTAATTTCCTCCACAAGGATTTGTTGTTAAGGGGTCACACTGATTAAACAAGGAATGCTGTGTGATTGAACAAACAGTCAATGTGCTCTGTGCCTTTATCTACTGCGATCATGCCAGCACGCTATATCCCACCATATTACTTGGAGTCAGTAAATATGAGCTTTAGTAAAGTATGGTCTCTGGTAAATAGTAGGCTCACCTCTATAATGCAGAAAGGGTTCAAGGGATTTTTTATCAAGTGTTAATAAACTGTTCCTAACAGCGATTCAAATAGAAGCATAGTTCATAAAGGGACCGGATACACAAGATATTGTAAGGCTGCATTCTTTGTACTGCAGACAGCACTAGATCATACCAGATTCCCTCTCACTTGGACTTGGTAATGCTCAGTCATCCCCTCCCTGTTAACATCTATCTGGTTGTCAGAGACAGGTTTTACATAACAGGATGTATGTTCGGTGACCATGCCGTTTAGTCTTGAAGATGTTTTAATAGAAAGTAATTAATAAAATATTTGCAATTAATGGATGGTTGATGGCTCTGCGCTGGTGTCAGCAAGCAAAGGACTAAAACGTCTAGGGTCAGAAGAGGCACTGTACATTGCATTTCTGAAAATATATTGTTTGCGGCTTTGCCATTTCAGATCTGTATATCATTTAATTGTATGAAAAGCAAGCAAATGCCAACATCCATCGCAGTTCTTACCTTTTGAGAGTGCAATGTATAATTAAAGTCAGTGTAAAGAGAGTAGCGCTTGTCCGTCCTTGTGTCCCACTATTTAGAGACAGCAATAGAAATGCAATGCGGGCTGCTTTGGAATGACAACTGGTGAGACACTGAAGTGAAAATAATTCCTATAAAGTATTAATTGCACATTATTGTAAGGATCAGTACAATGAGCATGATAGCCTAATGAAGTATTGCATGAGCGCCACAAAAGGGAGCATGCTGTGGCCTTTGTGATCAAAGCACACCATAACACAATATATAGCCATATCATGGATGTTAATGTTTCATGAGCATAGACACCAACCCCTCTGACCTTTCTGTTAACTGTGGGTACACTGCGCTCACTGCCCAGACCCCCCCACGGATATAATAAATGCGTTACTTTTCAACACTTTCTCTCCATTTACAATTCGACTATCTTTACCACCACTATATACCCCTCTTCCTCATTACTTATTCAGCAGCAAATACAGGGAAGGGTTTATTTCTACATGTGCACATTTAACAAACATTTAGTGTGCGACTATGGAGTCAGGGAATCAAGTCTCCCCCCTGTTTATAAATGGCATATTTTAATTTGAGTTTTACAACCACAAATGTGTAACTCCCTCTAGCTGGTTGAATAATACAGATCTTCATTAGTGTCTTTCTATGCTGGTTGCTGCTCCAGGCAGCCAAACTGTGGCCATGCTTAAAGGTGTGGCATCCCAGTGGGGTAATGCACATGCTGCAGCCTTCATTACTTTGTGTCGCAAGCTGGTCACAGATGCAGGTCCTTACAGGAATAGGGTTATCTTCCATGTTTTTGGAATTATAAACAGTGCACCAACAAGTTGGATAAAGAATCAACTTATATTTGTGATCCTAGAAGAATTTAAGAGTTATACAACACTGATGTACTTGCATTTATCCAGATTTAAAACTGTGTGGGAAGGTATATTTACAATAATTGCATAATACATTTTTTGTGGTCATTTTGGAGACCTGTCAGCTGGGGGAGCGCCAACGATGCGTATTGCCTGCGGTGCAGTCTGGTCTAAGACCGGCCCTGGTTGAGAGAGTATCACTGGTTTAAAACGCTGTACAGAACTGGATGACTTGTAATGGCATGTGTCTGAATGCCGCCAATAATAAGCTGTTACTTTTGGTTAATCACAGGCCAGAGGGAAGTTAGAAGACTTGTACGCGGGATTCACCATTGAAAATCATCTTATCCCTACAGCTTCCAAGGTGAAGAGTCTGGAAGTTATTCTTGAAGCGTCTCTTACCCCAGAAGCTCACATCCAAAAGGTGGTTAACAAAACTCAGTACCTCGTTAGATTGTCGAGACTGGTGAAACCTTACGTATCAGAAACTAATTGCACGACCCTCGTCCGAGCATTAATCATGCCCAGGATTGATTACTGCAATTGCCTTGCACATTGGTGCCGGCGAGGGCAGCCTTGCAGGTCCTGAAAAACAATGCTGTGCACCTGGGGAAAAAAAGTGCATAGTACAAGTCCATCACGGAACATAGAAGAACCCTCCACTGCCTCCCTGTGGTGGCCAGGATTCATTTTAAGGGACTTACCATCGTACATAAATGCTGTTATGAGCAAGCCCCAGGATATATAAAGAAGCGCATGAAGGTGCTTGCCCCTAAAAGAGTCATTAGATCTAGTGACGAAATGCGTATAATGGTTCCCAGCAACAAGCAGTTCAGGGGATACGGCCTGGAACAAACTGCCGAAAGAATTGAGTGCCGAATCCAATCTTCTAACTTTCAGAAAGCGCTTGAAAACACTTCTCTATGAATAGCCATGTACTGTGTGATCTGACTCTGACTTCTGAACACTTACCTCTCTCTCTTCTTCTGCGCCCTGATGCCTGCGAGCTCTGGCGCTATACAAACGGATAATAAATAAGTGCCAGTAGTCTTGGGGTATACTGTTACGCTCACCTGGCTCCCACAGGGCGTCGATCTGAACAGGACAGCTGCGGTCTCCACCAATGTGACGCGTAGTGCCGAGATGACGGACTGGACTGGCCCACCTAGCTTCGTTTGCTTGGCCCGTAGGAATATTCTTCTGTTGAAGTTGAGCGTTAACCCCCCCGCCCCCCCACTCCCACTGTTCTCCCCACTGATCACCTTTGGTGTCCCCTCTTATAGTCTCACCTGATGGTTTGGAAAGATGAGCTCTCCATCCTGCATTGAGCGCAGGGGCGCGTAGATAACCAGTTGCTTCACTGGCTCGAAGGAATTGGTGAGTTCCAGAACAATATTGACTCTGAGATTCCCGGCAAGACGCTGTAAGTATGTAGTTCGTAAGAGTTCAAATGTCTGACTTTCACTCTTGTCCGATTCCTTGCAGGTTGCAGCTTGACCCCAGCGAAGAGTTCCTCGTGGCAAACGGTAATATTCAGGTAAGGATTTGTATTATCCAACACAGTTCGATAAAATAATGCCAATATGTAACCTGTTGCTTTCTCCCTTATTCAGGCGCTGAGAGAAAGCATGAAGTCTCGGGGAATAATGCCTCCGGTGGTAAAATCAGGTAAGTCTATTGTGGTGAGGAGGTTTCCCCTTGTTTGTCCCTTTGTTTAACCTTGCTGTCCTTTTGTTTCCCCTTAGGGGCCGGGGTTCGGCGAGGATGCAGTGGAAGCTGCGCCGACCCGTAAAGAGGAATAGTACCCCCGGTGGTAAAATCAGGTAAGTCTATGGGGGGTAACTAATATTGCCTCTGTGTATTCCCTTGGCTCACCTTGCTGTTCTTGTCTTCCCCTTAGGTGCCGGAGTGCGGCGGGAGCATGCAGAAGGATGCAGTGGAATGTGAAGATGCTGCGAAGGCCGGCGAGTTCAGCGTGGCGCTGCTGCAGGCGAGGCGACACGCATAAAATAACTTCTTTCTTCCAGCTCGAAGGCGCGATGGATCGGGAATTCAGGTAAGGATCAAAGGTATTGCTCTTGTTTTAATCTTTTCTCCTTCTTTCTCCCTTTTTCTAGGAGCTCCGGACTCGAGGCGGGCGTGGCAGAAGACTGGATGCAGACTTGCAGGCACGGTGAGCGTTACGCTGCTGGATGCAGAATAACGCGAAGCGTGTGCTGCTCTTCGGGCGTGGTTTAAAAAGCCTCCAAAGTAGTCCCAGGTAAGTATTCCTCCCCAGCCCCACCCGAGTAAAAAATAGTCCCTAGGTAAAGTAGTCCCTTCCAAGCCTCCTTTGGCTTGGAGCTCTTGCAGCATGGTCTGCATCAGGTGAGTTTGCAGCATGGTCTGCATCAGGTAAGTTTTAATCTATGAGCCGGGCGCCTATGGCGCCAGGACTGGCTCTCCATATGAGCCTGGCGCCATAGGCGCCAGGATTGCACCCAAATAGCCCCTAGCAGGGGTTGTTGGGCTTGCTTAGTATAACTTGATGCCTGCTTCCAGTGTTGCTGGACTTGGTCTGGGTCCCCGGGGGTAGGCATCATGACATATACATTCCCTATGAGGAGTTGGGGTTTCCTGCAAAAGAGTGGAGAATACAGAGAAGCCCGTTCCCACAATGACTTCTTCGGGAGCCCAGGAATGATGGCTGATGATATCACATATGACTCGCCACTGATGTGAATGTACATGGGTATCTTGAGGTATATCTCCTTATCTCTGTGTACACAGGTAACTCTAACTAGCAGAGGTCCCAGATAACATTTTTTAGATTGTCTTCCTATCCCAATTGCTCGGCTAGTCATTCGAAATTCTGAATGAAATTCCCGAGATCTTCGCCCTCTTGGAATGGCGGAAGTATCCCTTGCGGTAGCAGGGGTCTTGTTTGTAACTTGACCAATTTTGTCAAGTCCTCTTGAAGCCTAGCTTCAGTCAGAATTAGATGGGTGGCCAACTAGGCCATGACAGCTTCCAGGTCCGCCATTGCTTCCGTTGGGGTAAGGGTTCCTTCTGTATTTATTTCTGAATCAGATATGAAACAGTCCTTGACTGCCTCTGATAGAGTTTCAAAGTCATCTGACCCTTCTAAGTCTGATTCTGCTGAGGGGACAGACCTACATAGATTGGTTTCTAAACCTGATGGACCAGGGACTGACGGTAACTTGGTCCTGAAGAAAGAGTTTCGGGACAAGGGGGATTTAGGGCACTAGGTCTAATGAAGGTATGGGCTGGCTGTGTTTTAAATAGTATTCGATCCCATTGTTGGATGTTATAGTGTGAGAGTGGGAGGGTATCTAATAACAACTGGGTTTTAAAAAACAAATCTTGTTGACCAGTTGGGACATGCAGCTGAGAGAGCAAAACCTCTTTAAGAGTGGATACACAGTCAGAGTCAAGGAGTTCAATGATTCTATTTTCCCCTTCTGGTGGTACAACGATTATCAGCATGGATTCTCATTTTTTATCAATTGAATCATATCCCACTCCTGAGTCCACATGTAAGAAACGCATGGTATCAAAAGTAAGACAGACACAAGTGACCAGAGTTCAAGGGTGTTTATTGAACTTCTAATCCGAAATCTAAAGATGGGAGCAAGCTACGACCATCAAATAATAATACCGCTGTCCTAGTGGTGTCTTGTCAAAATAAAAGGGCCTATACTAATAGACATTTTGCCAATACTTACTTCTAAATACAAATAGTCTGGGAAACAATGTTATACAAAAGAAAAGTGGTCAAGAAATTATATGTCAGGATATTCAAGCCATTGGCCTACCTTCCCCATGTGTTCAGCATGGGACAAGGCGGTACTCTTGAGCTTAGCACACAAGGGTGCAGTTCACACATTAGCATCAAGGCCTTCTTTACCCAAGTCTCTTTGCCTTTCAAAGTCTCTTCTTTCAGAGGGCCTGATGCGACAAACAAATAAGTTCCTTTCCTCTTAGAATTTCACACATATTCAATTTCTCAGGTGATTCACTATTCACCTTGGACCCCCCTCAGCCGGGCTCAGATCCCCTTTAACACAATGCTCATAGGATTTTCATGTATCCAATTTATGTATCCAATTTCTCAGGTGATTCATGGTTCATCCTAAATCCCCCTCTGCCGGGCTCAGATCCGTTTCAACACAATCAGTCTCCCTCTGCCGGGCTCGGACCAATTTTAATTTACTTTAACACAAAACTTGCTTTAACCAAAAGCTCTCAGCTGATCTCCTTCATTCAGGCTCAGACCAACTTCATCTACTTTGTCATCAACTTTCTTTACTCTATAAACATCGAAGACTTCCGATTGTGCACAGGATTTTGCTTGGCCCGTTGCAGGAGCACTTCGATTCACACTCCTTTGTCACTCTTTCGCTTTTGCGACCTCTCAGTTGGATACCTTACAGAGACTTTCAAATGAGCATGCACTCTGTGCTGGACCACTCTGTCTAAGGTATCGTATCTTGGTTTCAAAGTTCAATCGCACATCTGTTGTCCAATTTTACTCATGTTGGTTATCACATGCGCTTCATACACTGTTTACTTCAGCGTTCACCATACAATGTTGCTGCTTGCAACCTTGGCCTCAACACTGACCAATATGGTATTGGCTTCCCCTGCTGTGTTGATTTCACTGGCGCTTCTATGTTGTAGTATCCAAGGACAGTACCACAGCAGCAGGCAATTCTCCCTGCCTTGATTATCGATGCAGGAGAGCTCTGTGTACCTCTGACACACAATGCAGAATTCTTCAGCCTAGGTTCCTGGTCTTATGCTTTCAACTCTCTAGGTTTCGTGAAAGTAATGGTTCCTTGTCGAAAAGGCACTTCCCTCCTTGCGAT
Source organism: Ambystoma mexicanum (assembly GCF_040938575.1). Lineage (NCBI taxonomy): Eukaryota > Metazoa > Chordata > Amphibia > Caudata > Ambystomatidae > Ambystoma > Ambystoma mexicanum. The sequence continues at coordinate 1,160,194,752 of NC_090932.1, read as the reverse complement.
CCCCTTCTGTTTTGCCGTCTTTAACATCTTGCTAAACTGCAATATTGGAACTGATGTTTCCTTGTGTGCTTTGCCTCGCTCAGAGTGTGCTCTTGTGCTCCTCCTTTTATACATTTGGGGAAGTGTAATGGAATTCAAGTGTGCGTGATGTCAGGAATTGCCCGACCCTGTCTGGCCATTGTATTGGGACATGTTAGGTATATAGCTGGGTGTTAGTCCGTTTTCTCTCATAGCGAGCTGTCCGTGAGAAAGTGTTTGTGAAAGGGGTGGGGGTTGAGTTCTCAGGTAGCCTATCTGTTATGATGTAGTAAAGGTGTTAAAGGGAAGGGGATACCGCATCTCGACATCCGGTGTCCCACTCCCCAAAGACCCCTTACCCAGGTGATCCTCCCACACTGCTCCACCCAGGAACTGGAACCAAAAGCGGTGGCACTGTCCTGGCCACCTGGATGACAGATCCCCGGGGACTAGCGGGTGAGACACCGTCAGGTTTCTCACACCCCTTTTGACAGTTCCCGGGTCCGTAGATATTTCAGATTAACCTTTGTTTTTCTCAGTATTTTCTTTTTCTGCATTCATGAAGCCTGGAAGATTGAAATATCATATTAGGCACCCCAGATCTGCTCAACCCCCATTAGTTCATTATCTTAAGCCCATCATACACAGATGCAACCCATAAACGCTGGCTCAGGATTTAAAGTCAGGTCTAGCCATTCCGTGACTAGGTTGCAGGCCAGTTGTTATCTTTATGGCTCTAGCCCCATCCGTTCATCTCCGGGAGAAAGTATGGGATCTGTTTTCATATATCATTTTGAAGGAGGTGGAATGAGCAGAATACAGATGTGAAGAGTTCAATTCTGGCTGATGCTTGATTCAGGTTGCTTTTTCTGCATTGCCACTTTTAAAGTACATTTTGCTGTGCTCTTAGAGGTTACATTTTCCATGTTACATTCTCCATGAATGTAGTTTATCCACTTTAGTAAACAGTGTGAACAACCTGAAGGTGTTTCACGACTCAGTCCCCAGGGATCCCTTATTTAGGTGGCCAGGGAAGGGCCATCGCTATTGGATCCTGACCCTGGGGGTGGACAAGCGAGGGAGGATCATCTGGGTAGGGGGTCCTCTGGGAGTGGGGAGGAGACACTGGAAGGTGAGGCATGGTATTCCCCATTTCCTGACAACTATTTAGCACATATTCCCTCTACCTTTATGGGAATCTACAACTCCCAAAACCCATCTCCTTTTCTAATCAGCCCAACTACTGAGCCTAGGAAGAGGAAGACTGAGGCTAGGAAGATTACCACTAGTAACATGTACTGGCCATGTCCCACTAATAAGGGTAGGCAAGGTTGAGCACTCAGTCACAATCTCACACACTTGAAACTCATGGACCGTTTTTCAAACTATAAAAGGTGGAGCACAGAAAGACACAGGGAGGACCGCAGGAGCCAAGAAGGGCAAGCTGGTTGGCGAGACGGAGGAGCAGCTGAGAGAGAGCTGCAGAGAACCAGACCAGGGAAAACGGGACGCTGAGACGCTGACAGGCTGCGAGCTGAAGCAGGAGAAAGCGTGGCTAGTGAGCCTTGTCTCCAAGAAGCCAGAAGAATTCAGAGAAGTAAGCCAAGGGGCCGGCTAGTCCCTTTTCTCCATGTACCAGCAGACTTATTGTTTCCTCCCCACGGGCGTAAGGCCGCCCGGAGTGTCTGAGGGGCAGGTGGGCAAGACCATGACCTCGACAAGCTGAAAACAGAAGGACACGCAAAAGCAATCACAGCAAGTGAGGTCAAAGAAAGGGAGTGCCCGGTTTGTGATATGCGTGATTGTGGAAAGCTACAGTGTTACATGCAAGGCTACACATTGAAGGATAAAGACATTTAACTGAAAGATTGATTGTATTTGACAGCCGATGGAGCCGATGAGAAACAAAGTAACGGAGCAGTGCTGTGTGAGAAGGCACGTTGTTAGACGCTTTTTGAAGGATAACAGAACAGTAAAGAATGAAAGCAAAATGTGTTGAAAGCCACTGAAGGGAAGGGCACGTGGGACAGAGAGCATGCAGGTATCCCGAAAGGCTAATGTGAAAGTAAATGGATATTTTTGGTGAAACGAGGAACAGAGTGGCTGTGGGCCCATCCTAATGAACTATATGCTTTTGTGAAAAAAGGAACAGAGTGGCCGAGGGCCCATTCTGCGAAACCAAGTGCTAGAGGCACGGAGAGTGCAAGAGGCATGGATATTAAGAAACCAACCCTATTGTACGAGTGGTCACGCCTAGGGTGAGAATACTTTGCAACTGCGAAGGTCTCTGGCAAGGCGATAATAATAAGTACCCAGCTGTCAGAGTGGTCACGCATGGCCGTGATAATACCATACAGTTGCGAAGGTCTCTGACAGATGAACATTGTGAAAGAGAAGTACAAAGGTTAGGGACGGGAGTTCTCCCAGAGCTCTGTGAAGAAGAGCTGTTTGGCTGGAAAGTGTTTCAGCTGTGTATAATTGTTGGAAGACAGGCAAGGGCAGCCTGTGAAAGTAACCAAGAAGGAACTCTGTGAATACCTGTTTATTTGACAATATGAAGCCAGGTGAGGGAAGCCCGGAAGAATCCATTGAAGAGAACTGTGATGTATATTGAACTGACATTGAAATAGGTGAGGGAGGCCTAACAGATTTGTGGGCAATTTTTTGAACTGTGCATACTGCCCACCTTGAAGGAACTTTGTAAAAACCCTATTGAACTGAACTTGGGGAAGGGAGTGGTGAGCCACTCTCATGGCCATTATGACATTCTTTTGACACACTCTTTATTTTCATACCTTTTCCCACACTTAATTATTGTGAAACGTGAGGGCAAGTATAGGTTTTTAACAGACTTTTTCCTTTGTTTGACTGACTGACCTGGACCGTTTTGTTTTACCTTGATGGTCAAGACTACTCCCACTATAGAATTAGGGCCAGATAGAAAGTCTCCAACTCTAGTCAAACTTAATAAAGGTATTGAAACGTGTGCCTTGGTGTCTGTGCCTTACTTATGATACCATGCCTGCCTCACAACAGTTACAGAATGCTTTCTAGTACTCGGACATCTTTATCTATGGCCTTGTCAATTATACTTTTATTTGAGTGACTGCAAAACATTGCACATGTGTTTGTGAGTGCTGTGCAGAGACTGCAGCTTACGTGTTGCTGAACACAGCACTTTGCTCTGCATCTTTTCTTATGAAATACATTTCCCTACAAATTCTGCCCCCTTGCACTTATTCCTTGCAACAGCAAAAAGGGGAAGGACAAGGGAGTTGATCTAAATCTTTTTTTTCCCGTTTCAGTTAATCTTGGATTTGTCTTTTCTGGTGTTGTCTTCTGCTCGAGGAACTATAAAAGTCTTCTTTTCCAACCATATCTTCTCCATCCTATGTTTGTTTGTTTTTTTCCTTGTTGGGGTCCATTTTCCTGGTCCACAGGTACTGGAAAGAGTTCTTCATTAGTTGTCAACAGAGAGGGGTAATTGAAAAACGGGCTCCTGGTGGTGACCCTATTCTGCCCTGGAGGGCTATATAATCATTAAATACAAATGAACGGGTCAGTAGAACCAGCATGCCCCCTTATTGCCACACTCCAGTTAAGAAGAAAGCCAAGCCGTCCATCACATCCGGTGAGTCAAGGGGAGAGCCGATAAGAACCTGGCTGTGGTGAATGAAAGTCGCAAAGTCGCAAAGTGAGAGAAATTCAAAGAACTATAAAACTGTAAAGGGGAGACCAGCTGCAGAAAGGGGACCGGCAACACGTGGGTGCAGCTCCGAGAAACTCTGTCCAATCCCCGTTTGAGTGAAACTACAGATACCAGAAGGCCGTAGGGGAGCCGCCAAGATAGGCCAAAGTGGTCATACAGGAGGTCAAGCGAAAGCCTTTGACCTAAGAACTGTAAAGAAAGCAAGGGAAGTGAATCTTGCCACATGAAAAAGCAAGGGAAGTGAATCCTATGAACATTGAAAGTAAATGTGAATGTGAAGGTGGCAAGAGTGAACCCAGAAGAGGGATGCTAACGAGAAGATGGCAAAGTCCAAAGTCCCAAGAAACAGTGTGTTGATAAGGGTGAACCCGGCCGAGGGATGTCCACTGGAACTGTTTAAAAGACATTAAGATTAGTGAATGCTGGAAAAGCCATAGTGAATCCGGTGGAGGGAAGCTGAAAGCAAAGAGGGACTGCACCCGGAAGAGGGGGACCCTCGGGTGAATCCATCACCCGAGAAAAGCCATAGTGAAACCGGTGGAGGGAGGCTAAAAGCAAAGAGGGGTCTGCGCCCGGAAGAGGGGGACCCAGTGGTAAAGCCATCACCCAAGAAACACAAAGAACAGAACTTTGTGTTTGTTAGTTGTTTTTGTAAACCTTTCAGGCCCTCGGAAGCAGGAAATCACACCGAAAGCCTTGCTCTCAATAGAAACGGTTTTAGGATCCAAGCCCAGAAGAGAGAGATCCAAGGGGCGAAAAGCTATCACCCGACACCACGAGGAACAAGGGTTAGCGCCCGGAAGAGGGGGACCCAGGGGTGCAGAATCCTCATCCTAAGTAAAACCAGGAAACAAACTTTAATTTCGTTTAAGGAACTTTTGTTTTGTTGTTTGACTACATCAGGCCCTTGAAGGCAAGAGACTTCAGGAGAAACAAGATATGGCCATCGACGGTCCTGATAGCTGCAAGTGGAACTGTTGTCTCATGCTGGGGAAGCTCGAGACTGTACTGTGCTCCAAGATCCCACCTTACCCCGTGCTTAAAACGCGGGGAAGGAAGACCCAAGCTACCGCATAATGACATATTATTTGTGAACACTTCTTTTCCTTTCTTGAGAACTATCCCACACCCTTTTTGTATTCGTTGGAAGGTTTGGCGATAGGTTGCTTAGTATAGGCCCTTTTTATTTGACATAACGCCACTTGGACAGCCTTATTTTCATTTGATGGTCGACGCTTGCTCCCATCTTAGATTTACGTTTAGATTAGGTGTTTTTAAAACCTGCATACAGTTTAATAAACACCTTTGAACTGTGATCACTTGTGTCTGTCTGTACTGTTGCCACCATGAGTTCCTTACACTAATTTCTGCTCACTCGGTTTCTGTCTTGGAACGCTCACGGCTTTCCGAAAGTGTGGAAATCCTGCCTGATGCTCTCTCGTTCTCTGCAACTGCTGATCAGCCCCTTGGCCTTTCAACTTTGATAGCCTGGTTTGCATCAGCCCTGGGAGAGCTGCTCCTTGTGCGCCACCTTTTATCCTGACAGGGAGTGTTAACAAGTGGCAGGTGTGTGTAGTTAGGATTACGTGCCTGACTCTGCCTGGTCTCATTAGAGGGACAGAGCCATTGCAAGTCAGTAGAGGTAATCTTCCTGGCCTTATTCCTTATATTCCTCAGCTCAGTAGTGTTGTCAGTGTGAAGTGGGGAGGAATTATGGGAGCTGTAGTTTCCCATAAAATAGGTAGGGATGGGGGTTAGATGGGTTGTGGATAAAGGGGGATAACATTTCTCACCATGAGGTGCTTCTCCCTCACTCCTCAAGGACCCCCTACGCAAGTGATCCTTGCTCACGTGTCCACCCCCAGAGTCGGGATCCAAAAGCGATGCCCTTTCCCTGGCCACCTGACTACAGGATGCCTGGGGACTAGATTGTGAAACACCCTCTGGTGTTTCACACTGGTAACCATCCCAACAACACATGCACCAACAAAAACCCCTCCATGTGTGTGGGTGAATTGTGCCTGTTTGTTTTTATATTTTAACTGTCCACATTCCCAGCTAGTCAGACAGTTATAAATGCTGCTGCGCAGTAAACTACAATCCCCAGGGGAATTGTAGTCTGCATGATCATTTTAGCAGTTGTCAGGCAGCCAGCGTTACTTTATGCCTTTTATTGATAGACGCTGTCTCAGCTGCAATCTTTGCACCGATTAGCTTGCTTGCACCCTTTTGTCGAGTTGATTGAATTCTTGAAAACATGTATTTTAAATCTCTCGCATAGATTTCATTTCATTAAGTATATCCATTTTAGCTTGTTAGCATTTTAATTGTGCCTGTTTGTTGTATTTTAACTGCCCTTGTTCCCAGCTAGTTAGACAGTTATAAACGATGCTGCTCAATGAACTACAATCCCCAGGGGAATTGTAGTCTGTGCGCTCATTTTAGCAGTTCTCAGGCGTGTCAGCGCCGGCACATCAGGGACTAGCAAGTCTGCGCAGGTCCGCGCATGACGCGCTGGACCGTGACTCCACGCTCTGCTCCTGTATGTGACTCCTCAGCTGAGCGTGTGCATACTACATCCTCCTCTATTGCTGGGACCTGGCCTGTGATTGTAACATCCCAATTCAGGTGAGAGTATGCAGGGCTAAACAAGCAGGTGCCCTGTTTGTGTGAGCAGAGGAGTTTCAGTGATGTCTCTGGCTAGTGGAAGCAATACCTTATCAACGGGCCTATGCCTGAGGACAGATCCGCCCCCTGCGAGGTGCGGGTAGAGGACTCTGCTGCCAAGGTGGCTGGAGAGAGGGGAACTCAAAGATTAAGTCTAACCATGCCTATTAAAATAACCTTGCTCAACACGAGATCCCTAGATAAGAATGCAAACAATGTAGGAGAATACATTGTGGACCAACAGATTGATATAATGTGTCTGACTGAGACCTGGATCTAAGATTCCAGTGGCCCCAATATACAGCTTGCCACGCCCCCAGGTTATACCTTTTATGGACAAAACAGAGACGCAGAAGGGGGGAGGAGTAGCATTAGTTGTCCGTATGGACCTACACTTTTTCCAGACACCCATTAGTTGTAAAAACTGCGAAATTATGCTTATCAAGGTCACCCCTACCCTGAGAAACTGCATGAATATTGTCCTGGTCCGTTGGCACTCTAATGATATGCCATCCTTTACCGATGATCTCATAGAAATATTGTTGTCCCTTAATAAATCTGGTAATGCAACCTTAGTGTTGGGAGACTTCAATAAATGGTATAATAATCCTCAAGACACGGACACCACTTGTGGCTTTGAGGTTCATAACAAGGACCCTACCCATAAGCTAGGGAATATCTTGGACTGAGCTGTTAGTACAAATGTAGCCTAACCCTAATGATTACTAGCCCGTGCATTTGGTCTGATTCATTCAGTTTGAGTCTTCCTTTTCTCACCTTAGACAAAAAAAAAAAACATTGAAGAAAGTGACCAGCAGGAACTATAAAAAAATAAGTCAGGAAGACCTGGTGACTAGTCTCAGTAGTCTCATGGGGATTACCTCAGACTACGACCCACCTGAACTGCTGGTAGCAGAATATGACATGGTGATGACCAACATTCTGGACCAGGTAGCTCCCCTTAAAACCAAAATTCTTAGAGAGAAAATCAACAATCATAAGTGGTACACGACATCACTGGCTAACCAAGAAAAGAAGAACAAAAGGCAGAAATACTCTGGGATAAAAATCCTTCACAAATTAACAAAGATACATGGAAATTACTAGAGAAAACGTATCGTGCAGAGATTCTCTTGGCTAAAAATAATTACTTTGAATGCCAAATCGCTAGTGCAAACAATGACTCTAAGAGAATATTTAAGATTCTTAGAAAAGCCTAAATCTGTGATGTATAAAATCATGCCTTCCAACTCTGAATGTCAAAACATTCAGAAAGCCTTCTCAGACAAGATAGCTAAGGCCCTTGCTTGCATTGCCCTCAACAAGGAACGGTTAAACCTAGAGGCATGCATAGAAACAAGAGGAATTCTGAACAACCAGAACAACCTACATTTTGATTCAGACCCATTCATGATGATGAATTGGAGAAGGCCCTGAAATCCATGAGACCATAGACCTGCATGGCGGAAACCCAAAATCATTCTCGCAAATAGTAAACAGTTCATACCTTTTCTGACCCGCATTACTAATGTCACTTTTAGAGAGAGCAAAGTCCTCACTGCTCTCAGAAAGGTAGTAGTTACCCCATTGATAAAAAAAATGTGGCTTGGATCCCAAAGACTATTTGAATTTGAGTCCTATTTCAAATGCTCCTTTCCTGTTGAAAATAATAGACAATATAGCAACGGATCAACTACAGGAGCATCTGGAAAGTGCACAGGTTCTGCATTGGAGGCAATCTGGGTTCAGAGCTCACTGTGGCACTGAAAGTGCTCTGGTGGACCCACAGACAGAAATGCTCCTGTTCATGTATAAAAGCAAGGCAGGGCTGCTGATGCTACTCGATCTGTCAGCAGCCTTCGACCGTGTGGACCATGCAAAACTTGTGAGCAGGATGAAGAATGTAGGAGGCTGCTCTAATGAAGCTGCAGCCTGGATAGCCTCATTCTTGGATAACAGGTCATCCAGGATTGTATCGGGTGATGCCTGCTCGACCTCTGATGTGCTGAAGTGTGGTGTCCACCAGGGTGCGTTCCTCTCGCCATCCTTGTTCAGTGTTTACTGCCAACCACTACGTATGCTCTTGTAGGACTTGGGTGTTTGTTTTACAAATTTTGCTGATGACACGCAGCTCGTTATTGAGCTGTGTGGAGTATACAAGGAAGACGCTGAGAGCAGGGCTGGTCTTTGCATAAGGCATCCCAGGCAATTGCCTCTGGTGTAAACGTGAATGGAGCGCCAACAACAGGGTGACAAAGTTATTCAAGTCCAGTGTTCTCTGGAAAATGCACGGCTGGGCTCCCGCGTTCTAAGGCCGCGCATTAAGTGTTAATTAATGCACACAGTATGTTTCTTCCCAACCTGTCACGTGTGTAGCCAATCGGAGCTGTACAATTACAAATCCTGCGTTCACTCCGGTTGGCTGCAGCAGTGCATAACTGTATGTCCTGCGTTGCTGCAGCCAATGAAACACAGCCCCCTTCTGTCCTTATGCAGCATGCCAGGCATTTTTGACTTTGGTGTGAAAGGCTTTGTGACTAATGCAGCTCTGCTTTTCTCCCTCTGACGATGCCAGTTTGTAATTTTTAGACCCATACATTTGCCAGATTACCAGTGTTAGGGGGAACTATTTCTGGAACCGACCATTGCCTTTTACACCAAGCAGGGCCATCTCTTCGCAACGGGAGTCAACACCTTCTATTCGGAAGGGCAGGCATTCCCTAAAGTAATTTCAGTGGTTGGTCGCACATTAGACAGCAATAGTAATGCAGTGCATGCTGATTTGGAAAGACAAATGGTGAATCACCGGAGTGAAAGGTGTACACATTTCTAGGTATGTGGCAGCAGTGGGGTTTCCTGCTAAAAAGCATTTATCTCTGGATAATGAACCCAACACTTGGTACGCTTTGCTTTAATTTTAGATAGAAAAAGATACATCAAACAATCTATGGTGGTTACTGGAGCTTTTGCCGTGGAGCGACATTGTGATCGACGACGGGAGGCCTGATGTGGTAGATTTGAAATGTTGGGCCTTCTCAGTGTATTTGGAACAACTGTTGATCCAAGCAATGTCTTGTTTTTAATGTCTGAAAGCATTTTACATGAACGTTCTTCTTGTGCCCTGATGTGCCGAGCCCTGCACATGTACACTGCCCCATTTTTTAGCTTTGTGGGAACAGGTAATGTGGGGCAGTGCTAGGGTGACCAGACATCCCCATTTTCCAGGGACAGTCCCAGGATTTTGCCCTCCGTCCAGGGTCCCAGGATTTTTAAAATTTTAAAAACCCTGTCCCGGGTTTGCAAGGGTGGGTAGCTATCTCGTAATCGGGACCGGCGCAATTCTTCCTGCATGAATTTCACACCCCCAATTCCTCCCCCAGTCTGGCAACATAGAAGTAGGACTACAGTTGTATTTGTATTTACTGTAGTCCTACTTCTATGTCTATGGCCTGTCCCGTTTAAAAAAATAAATCTGGTGACCGTAGGCAGTGCACATTTAGGTTTAAAAAGATAGTCTGTAGCCGCCTATGATTGCACATGCTGCGCTACTGCATCCAATTAAACCGACTCATTAGGCAAGGCTTTAGACCGCTCACTCCATAGTGGAGGGTAGGCCAATGGAGCTCTGCAGCTCACCAGCTGGCCTACTCCATCCCAGTCAGCTTTTTCTCGCTTTCTCAACCGATGTTGTAGGACTTGGAATTTGCTTAGTTTTATGCTAAAATTCTTAACAAGCACAGTAACTGCTACCCCGCTAGGTGTTAACAAACTAATTGCAGGAGGAACGTAACATTTCACATTTACCATTCACTCAAAAATATTATTGGCCCAAAAGATGGCTCATAATCAAAAATATATATAAAAAATATTTTTAAACAAAGTCCCTATGTAAATTTTTGAGCAAATGAGGCTCAAACTCAAAAATCTTAAGCACTAGGAGGCATCCATTTTGTGAAATGGATGAGCCTCCTGTGCTTCTGTTAAGCTCTGCCCTTTTGGCACTAATGAAGCAAAAGCCAGGCAGCTGTAATAAACAAAAGCTACCATTGCGTGGGTTTTGCTTAATTAGTGCCGGAGACCAGAGAATGCAGGCAGGAAAGCTGCATTTAAGTAAGTGCTTATTTTTTAACTAAGCACTGCAAATATTATAAAAGCTGCGGTTTTCTTTCTAAGTTTTCCGGGCTGGAGGAGCCCGGAAAACTTAGAAAGAAAACCACAGCTTTTAAAACGTTGTATTTATGTTTGTGGTGGCTTCAGCTTTGAGTCCCCTGGGCTCCAAGCTGAAGCTACCGCAAACATAAATACAACGTTGTTGTATGTAATAACGCAGCGGTTTTCTTTCCAAGTTTCTCGGGCTCCTCCGAGCCGGAGGAGCACGAGAAATTTGGAAAGAAAACCACAGCGTTTTTAAATACAACCGCCTTGTATTTCTGTCTGCGGTGGCTTTCACTTGGTGTCTCCTGGGCTCCATTAGGAGACTCAAAAGCCGCTGCACCCAGAAATACAACGCGGTTGTGTTTCTAAATGGCGCAGTATTTCTGACTGCACCGGCTTTCGCTTGGAGTCTCCTGGGCTCCCCCAACCCTTGGGAGCCCAGGAGACTCCAAGCGAAAGCCGCCGCAGTCAGAAATACAATGTTGTTGTATTTGTAAATGCCCCAGTGTTGGGGGAGCCCAGGAGATTCCAAGCAAAAGCCGCCGCAGTCAGAAATACAATGTTGTTGTATTTATGATATCTGTGGTTTTCCAACCATGGCAATCACAAATACAACAACAGTGTATTTATAATTGCTGTGCCTTTGCTTTTTGCCTTCATTTTACATTTTCTGTGCTTCCCTGGGCTTGGGGAGAACCGGAAACGTAAAATGAAATTGAAGGCACCCTTCTCACCTCATGTTGAGCTCTGCTCTAGCTGCAGTAAGCAAAAGCTCCCACTAGGGGGCTTTTGCTGCTTGTTTAGTGGCGCCAGGGCAGAGCTTAACATGAGCTGAGGAGGCTGCCTGAAATGGCAAAATGGATGCTCGTTTGCTCAAACGTTTACATAGGAACATTCTTTAAAATTATGTTTAATGCATGTTTTTGATTATTGCCCATCTTTTGGGACAGTAATATTTTTGAGCAAACTATTCCTTTAAGCAAAGAAGCCAGGGAGTGTCCAGCACCCCAGAGTGAAAATGGTAATTTCCTCCACAAGGATTTGTTGTTAAGGGGTCACACTGATTAAACAAGGAATGCTGTGTGATTGAACAAACAGTCAATGTGCTCTGTGCCTTTATCTACTGCGATCATGCCAGCACGCTATATCCCACCATATTACTTGGAGTCAGTAAATATGAGCTTTAGTAAAGTATGGTCTCTGGTAAATAGTAGGCTCACCTCTATAATGCAGAAAGGGTTCAAGGGATTTTTTATCAAGTGTTAATAAACTGTTCCTAACAGCGATTCAAATAGAAGCATAGTTCATAAAGGGACCGGATACACAAGATATTGTAAGGCTGCCTTCTTTGTACTGCAGACAGCACTAGATCATACCAGATTCCCTCTCACTTGGACTTGGTAATGCTCAGTCATCCCCTCCCTGTTAACATCCATCTGGTTGTCAGAGACAGGTTTTACATAACAGGATGTATGTTCGGTGACCATGCCGTTTAGTCTTGAAGATGTTTTAATAGAAAGTAATTAATAAAATATTTGCAATTAATGGATGGTTGATGGCTCTGCGCTGGTGTCAGCAAGCAAAGGACTAAAACGTCTAGGGTCAGAAGAGGCACTGTACATTGCATTTCTGAAAATATATTGTTTGCGGCTTTGCCATTTCAGATCTGTATATCATTTAATTGTATGAAAAGCAAGCAAATGCCAACATCCATCGCAGTTCTTACCTTTTGAGAGTGCAATGTATAATTAAAGTCAGTGTAAAGAGAGTAGCGCTTGTCCGTCCTTGTGTCCCACTATTTAGAGACAGCAATAGAAATGCAATGCGGGCTGCTTTGGAATGACAACTGGTGAGACACTGAAGTGAAAATAATTCCTATAAAGTATTAATTGCACATTATTGTAAGGATCAGTACAATGAGCATGATAGCCTAATGAAGTATTGCATGAGCGCCACAAAAGGGAGCATGCTGTGGCCTTTGTGATCAAAGCACACCATAACACAATATATAGCCATATCATGGATGTTAATGTTTCATGAGCATAGACACCAACCCCTCTGACCTTTCTGTTAACTGTGGGTACACTGCGCTCACTGCCCAGACCTCCCCACGGATATAATAAATGCGTTACTTTTCAACACTTTCTCTCCATTTACAATTCGACTATCTTTACCACCACTATATACCCCTCTTCCTCATTACTTATTCAGCAGCAAATACAGGGAAGGGTTTATTTCTACATGTGCACATTTAACAAACATTTAGTGTGCGACTATGGAGTCAGGGAATCAAGTCTCCCCCCTGTTTATAAATGGCATATTTTAATTTGAGTTTTACAACCACAAATGTGTAACTCCCTCTAGCTAGTTGAATAATACAGATCTTCATTAGTGTATTTCTATGCTGGTTGCTGCTCCAGGCAGCCAAACTGTGGCCATGCTTAAAGGTGTGGCATCCCAGTGGGGTAATGCACATGCTGCAGCCTTCATTACTTTGTGTCGCAAGCTGGTCACAGATGCAGGTCCTTACAGAGGTCCTTACAGGAATAGGGTTATCTTCCATGTTTTTGGAATTATAAACAGTGCACCAACAAGTTGGATAAAGAATCAACTTATTTTTGTGATCCTAGACGAATTTAAGAGTTATACAACACTGATGTACTTGCATTTATCCAGATTTAAAACTGTGTGGGAAGGTATATTTACAATAATTGCATAATACATTTTTTGTGGTCATTTTGGAGACCTGTCAGCTGGGGGAGCGCCAACGATGCGTATTGCCTGCGGTGCAGTCTGGTCTAAGACCGGCCCTGGTTGAGAGAGTATCACTGGTTTAAAACGCTGTACAGAACTGGATGACTTGTAATGGCATGTGTCTGAATGCCGCCAATAATAAGCTGTTACTTTTGGTTAATCACAGGCCAGAGGGAAGTTAGAAGACTTGTACGCGGGATTCACCATTGAAAATCATCTTATCCCTACAGCTTCCAAGGTGAAGAGTCTGGAAGTTATTCTTGAAGCGTCTCTTACCCCAGAAGCTCACATCCAAAAGGTGGTTAACAAAACTCAGTACCTCGTTAGATTGTCGAGACTGGTGAAACCTTACGTATCAGAAACTAATTGCACGACCCTCGTCCGAGCATTAATCATGCCCACGATTGATTACTGCAATTGCCTTGCACATTGGTGCCGGCGAGGGCAGCCTTGCAGGTCCTGAAAAACAATGCTGTGCACCTGGGGAAAAAAAGTGCATAGTACGAGTCCATCACGGAACATAGAAGAACCCTCCACTGCCTCCCTGTGGTGGCCAGGATTCATTTTAAGGGACTTACCATCGTACATAAATGCTGTTATGAGCAAGCCCCAGGATATATAAAGAAGCGCATGAAGGTGCTTGCCCCTAAAAGAGTCATTAGATCTAGTGACGAAATGCGTATAATGGTTCCCAGCAACAAGCAGTTCAGGGGATACGGCCTGGAACAAACTGCCGAAAGAATTGAGTGCCGAATCCAATCTTCTAACTTTCAGAAAGCGCTTGAAAACACTTCTCTATGAATAGCCATGTACTGTGTGATCTGACTCTGACTTCTGAACACTTACCTCTCTCTCTTCTTCTGCGCCCTGATGCCTGCGAGCTCTGGCGCTATACAAACGGATAATAAATAAGTGGCAGTATTCTTGGGGTATACTGTTACGCTCACCTGGCTCCCACAGGGCGTCGATCTGAACAGGACAGCTGCGGTCTCCACCAATGTGACGCGTAGTGCCGAGATGACGGATTGGACTGGCCCACCTAGCTTCGTTTGCTTGGCCCGTAGGAATAGTCTTCTGTTGAAGTTGAGCGTTAACCCCCCCCCGCCCCCCCCCCCCCACTCCCACTGTTCTCCCCACTGATCACCTTTGGTGTCCCCTCTTATAGTCTCACCTGATGGTTTGGAAAGATGAGCTCTCCATCCTGCATTGAGCGCAGGGGCGCGTAGATAACCAGTTGCTTCACTGGCTCGAAGGAATTGGTGAGTTCCAGAACAATATTGACTCTGAGATTCCCGGCAAGACGCTGTAAGTATGTAGTTCGTAAGAGTTCAAATGTCTGACTTTCACTCTTGTCCGATTCCTTGCAGGTTGCAGCTTGACCCCAGCGAAGAGTTCCTCGTGGCAAACGGTAATATTCAGGTAAGGATTTGTATTATCCAACACAGTTCGATAAAATAATGCCAATATGTAACCTGTTGCTTTCTCCCTTATTCAGGCGCTGAGAGAAAGCATGAAGTCTCGGGGAATAATGCCTCCGGTGGTAAAATCAGGTAAGTCTATTGTGGTGAGGAGGTTTCCCCTTGTTTGTCCCTTTGTTTAACCTTGCTGTCCTTTTGTTTCCCCTTAGGGGCCGGGGTTCGGCGAGGATGCAGTGGAAGCTGCGCCGACCCGTGAAGAGGAATAGTACCCCCGGTAGTAAAATCAGGTAAGTCTATGGGAGGTAACTAATATTGCCTCTGTGTATTCCCTTGGCTCACCTTGCTGTTCTTGTCTTCCCCTTAGGTGCCGGAGTGCGGCGGGAGCATGCAGAAGGATGCAGTGGAATGTGAAGATGCTGCGAAGGTCGGCGAGTTCAGCGTGGCGCTGCTGCAGGCGAGGCGACACGCATAAAATAACTTCTTTCTTCCAGCTCGAAGGCGCGATGGATCGGGAATTCAGGTAAGGATCAAAGGTATTGCTCTTGTTTTAATCTTTTCTCCTTCTTTCTCCCTTTTTCTAGGAGCTCCGGACTCGAGGCGGGCGTGGCAGAAGACTGGATGCAGACTTGCAGGCACGGTGAGCGTTACGCTGCTGGATGCAGAATAACGCGAAGCGTGTGCTGCTCTTCGGGCGTGGTTTAAAAAGCCTCCAAAGTAGTCCCAGGTAAGTATTCCTCCCCAGCCCCACCCGAGTAAAAAATAGTCCCTAGGTAAAGTAGTCCCTTCCAAGCCTCCTTTGGCTTGGAGCTCTTGCAGGATGGTCTGCATCAGGTGAGTTTGCAGCATGGTCTGCATCAGGTAAGTTTTAATCTATGAGCCGGGCGCCTATGGCGCCAGGACTGGCTCTCCATATGAGCCTGGCACCATAGGCGCCAGGATTGCACCAAAATAGCCCCTAGCAGGGGTTGTTGGGCTTGCTTAGTATAACTTGATGCCTGCTTCCAGTGTTGCTGGACTTGGTCTGGGTCCCCGGGGGTAGGCATCATGACATATACATTCCCTATGAGGAGTTGGGGTTTCCTGCAAAAGAGTGGAGAATACAGAGAAGCCCGTTCCCACAATGACTTCTTCGGGAGCCCAGGAATGATGGCTTATGATATCACATATGACTCGCCACTGATGTGAATGTACATGGGTATCTTGAGGTATATCTCCTTATCTCTGTGTACACAGGTAACTCTAACTAGCAGAGGTCCCAGATAACATTTTTTAGATTGTCTTCCTATCCCAATTGCTCGGCTAGTCATTCGAAATTCTGAATGAAATTCCCGAGATCTTCGCCCTCTTGGAATGGCGGAAGTATCCCTTGCGGTAGCAGGGGTCTTGTTTGTAACTTGACCAATTTTGTCAAGTCCTCTTGAAGCCTAGCTTCCGTCAGAATTAGATGGGTGGCCAACTAGGCCATGACAGCTTCCAGGTCCGCCATTGCTTCCGTTGGGGTAAGGGTTCCTTCTGTATTTATTTCTGAATCAGATATGAAACAGTCCTTGACTGCCTCTGATAGAGTTTCAAAGTCATCTGACCCTTCTAAGTCTGATTCTGCTGAGGGGACAGACCTACATAGATTGGTTTCTAAACCTGATGGACCAGGGACTGACGGTAACTTGGTCCTGAAGAAAGAGTTTCGGGACAAGGGGGATTTAGGGCACTAGGTCTAATGAAGGTATGGGCTGGCTGTGTTTTAAATAGTATTCGATCCCATTGTTGGATGTTATAGTGTGAGAGTGGGAGAGTATCTAATAACAACTGGGTTTTAAAAAAGGGAGGATCATCTGGGTAGGGGGTCCTCTGGGAGTGGGGAGGAGACACTGGAAGGTGAGGCATGGTATTCCCCATTTCCTGACAACAATTTAGCACATATTCCCTCTACCTTTATGGGAATCTACAACTCCCAAAACCCATCTCCTTTTCTAATCAGCCCAACTACTGAGCCTAGGAAGAGGAAGACTGAGGCTAGGAAGATTACCACTAGTAACATGTACTGGCCATGTCCCACTAATAAGGGTAGGCAAGGTTGAGCACTCAGTCACAATCTCACACACTTGAAACTCATGGACCGTTTTTCAAACTATAAAAGGTGGAGCACAGAAAGACACAGGGAGGACCGCAGGAGCCAAGAAGGGCAAGCTGGTTGGCGAGACGGAGGAGCAGCTGAGAGAGAGCTGCAGAGAACCAGACCAGGGAAAACGGGACGCTGAGACGCTGACAGGCTGCGAGCTGAAGCAGGAGAAAGCGTGGCTAGTGAGCCTTGTCTCCAAGAAGCCAGAAGAATTCAGAGAAGTAAGCCAAGGGGCCGGCTAGTCCCTTTTCTCCATGTACCAGCAGACTTATAGTTTCCTCCCCACGGGCGTAAGGCCGCCCGGAGTGTCTGAGGGGCAGGTGGGCAAGACCATGACCTCGACAAGCTGAAAACAGAAGGACACGCAAAAGCAATCACAGCAAGTGAGGTCAAAGAAAGGGAGTGCCCGGTTTGTGATATGCGTGATTGTGGAAAGCTACAGTGTTACATGCAAGGCTACACATTGAAGGATAAAGACATTTAACTGAAAGATTGATTGTATTTGACAGCCGATGGAGCCGATGAGAAACAAAGTAACGGAGCAGTGCTGTGTGAGAAGGCACGTTGTTAGACGCTTTTTGAAGGATAACAGAACAGTAAAGAATGAAAGCAAAATGTGTTGAAAGCCACTGAAGGGAAGGGCACGTGGGACAGAGAGCATGCAGGTATCTCGAAAGGCTAATGTGAAAGTAAATGGATATTTTTGGTGAAACGAGGAACAGAGTGGCTGTGGGCCCATCCTAATGAACTATATGCTTTTGTGAAAAAAGGAACAGAGTGGCCGAGGGCCCATTCTGCGAAACCAAGTGCTAGAGGCACGGAGAGTGCAAGAGGCATGGATATTAAGAAACCAACCCTATTGTACGAGTGGTCACGCCTAGGGTGAGAATACTTTGCAACTGCG
Organism: Ambystoma mexicanum; assembly: GCF_040938575.1. Classification (NCBI taxonomy): domain Eukaryota; kingdom Metazoa; phylum Chordata; class Amphibia; order Caudata; family Ambystomatidae; genus Ambystoma; species Ambystoma mexicanum. The sequence continues at coordinate 1,160,177,008 of NC_090932.1, read as the reverse complement.
AAGGTCTCTGGCAAGGCGATAATAATAAGTACCCAGCTGTCAGAGTGGTCACGCATGGGCGTGATAATACCATACAGTTGCGAAGGTCTCTGACAGATGACCATTGTGAAAGAGAAGTACAAAGGTTAGGGACGCGAGTTTTCCCAGAGCTCTGTGAAGAAGAGCTGTTTGGCTGGAAAGTGTTTCAGCTGTGTATAATTGTTGGAAGACAGGCAAGGGCAGCCTGTGAAAGTAACCAAGAAGGAACTCTGTGAATACCTGTTTATTTGACAATGTGAAGCCAGGTGAGGGAAGCCCGGAAGAATCCATTGAAGAGAACTGTGATGTATATTGAACTGACATTGAAATAGGTGAGGGAGGCCTAACAGATTTGTGGGCAATTTTTTGAACTGTGCATACTGCCCACCTTGAAGGAACTTTGTAAAAACCCTATTGAACTGAACTTGGGGAAGGGAGTGGTGAGCCACTCTCATGGCCATTATGACATTCTTTTGACACACTCTTTATTTTCATACCTTTTCCCACACTTAATTATTGTGAAACGTGAGGGCAAGTATAGGTTTTTAACAGACTTTTACCTTTGTTTGACTGACTGACCTGGACCGTTTTGTTTTACCTTGATGGTCAAGACTACTCCCACTATAGAATTAGGGCCAGATAGAAAGTCTCCAACTCTAGTCAAACTTAATAAAGGTATTGAAACGTGTGCCTTGGTGTCTGTGCCTTACTTATGATACCATGCCTGCCTCACTACAGTTACAGAATGCTTTCTAGTACTTGGACATCTTTATCTATGGCCTTGTCAATTATACTTTTATTTGAGTGACTGCAAAACATTGCACATGTGTTTGTGAGTGCTGTGCAGAGGCTGCAGCTTACGTGTTGCTGAACACAGCACTTTGCTCTGCATCTTTTCTTATGAAATACATTTCCCTACAAATTCTGCCCCCTTGCACTTATTCCTTGCAACAGCAAAAAGGGGAAGGACAAGGGAGTTGATCTAAATCTTTTTTTTCCCGTTTCAGTTAATCTTGGATTTGTCTTTTCTGGTGTTGTCTTCTGCTCGAGGAACTATAAAAGTCTTCTTTTCCAACCATATCTTCTCCATCCTATGTTTGTTTGTTTTTTTCCTTGTTGGGGTCCATTTTCCTGGTCCACAGGTACTGGAAAGAGTTCTTCATTAGTTGTCAACTGAGAGGGGTAATTGAAAAACGGGCTCCTGGTGGTGACCCTATTCTGCCCTGGAGGGCTATATAATCATTAAATACAAATGAACGGGTCAGTAGAACCAGCATGCCCCCTTATTGCCACACTTGAATTGTTGTAATACTTATTTTTATGATTTGTAACATTTGTAACAGAGAGGGGAAGAAAGGCTGGTTTAGTGACACATAGGGACACATATTTTTATGAACACAATACCTCTTATCATGGATTTTTTATATTTCTTATTAATTAATAGTAATATTTTCATCCATTCATTCTCTCACACTCTAAGTTCATTACTTACCTATTCATTTTCCTGATTACTACTTTTCTTTTTTCTGTTCTTCGATTTCATACTTCTTCATTTTCTTCAGGCCTAACTTCAGATGGCTTCTCAATCATTCCCAAAGCTGATCTAGTGTGACAGCTTTTCAATTGATTGATGTGGACCCATTTCTACTCCACCAAATCTCCTTTTGGGTTTCAGATTTCATATGCGACCAGAGAAATGTTATCAATAATCACAAAATCCCCTCACCAAGAAGGTAACAACTTGTTTTCCTTGGGTTGGTTTTTCTGAAAATTATATATATAAAACTGGTCATCTACCTCGTACTTCTGTTTTGTTGTTTTGAGGTCGTAATATGCCCCCATTCATTCAGCAGATTTCTCCAGGTTGCATTGGGCACATTCAAATGCATTTTGTAGATGTTTTCTCAAGTTCTCAATGCACTCATGAGTAGTTATATCAACGTCTGCTCCTGAGTTCAGTAAAGCATATGTTGAGGTAATACCATTTTTCATCTTTTCATTCATTCAAATGGAGACATCTTGGTGGCAGAAGAAAGGGTAGATTGAATGGCCAACAGGACCAGAGGCAATTGGATGTCCAAGATACTGTGGTGGGTCAGAAGGAGAACACAGACTCTGATTTTCCATCTCACTGATATTTTATTAACTAAAATAGGTGAAAAACTCCGAACTTTCCATAGGCTAAAGGACTTCCCTACACAACAAAACTAACTACAGCACTCGTCAGGGATCAGTGAGAGTCCAAATCAAGTTCAGTCCACTGTCCACAAACGAACCTACTCTGACCCTTTCACTATTTAGAATAACTAAGGAACAGGAGAATGACTCCCTTCTCCTGTTATGTGGATCTTCCACCAAAAACAGTTCAACCAGGTATTTTCCAACAGTTCTTAGTAATTATTTTCATTAAATTATACAGTTCTGATATAGGGCTTTTCAAGGTCTCAAGCTTCTCAGTCATTTTATTATTCCTTCTTTCCCTTTTGTTTTCCTCTTGTTTAATTCGAGACACATTGGTCCTTCTTCTCTCATTCAATGAGTTTTCTTCTTTCCTTTTATTAAAAATATGGTTTCCTCTTTACTAATTGTCCACTCTTTATCTTGACTAGAACACATTTGAGAGTTCCAGTATTGACACTTAGTATCTTTGTGCTCTCCTTGCACTTTATCTTCACTAGAAGAAGTAGAGACATTCCAGTAATGATTTCCACTCTCTTTTGGTACTTTTAATACTTTATCGGGACTGGGGCAAGTATGAGCCTTCCTGTAATGGTTCTCACTTCCTTCAAGTATTTTCAATACTTTATCTTGACTAGGACGAGTAGGTGCTTTCCAGTACTGATTCTCACTTTCTTTAAATATTCGCAATGCTTTATCTTGACTGGGACGAGTATTAACATTCCAGTAATGATTCTCGCTTTCTTTATGTATTCTTAGTGCTTTATCTTGACTGGGACGAGTATAAGCGTTCCAGTAACGATTCTTACTTTCTTCAGGAATTCTCAGTGCTTTAGCTTGATTGGGATGAGTATGAGCGTTCCAGTAACGATTCACACTTTCTTTAAGTACTCACAATACGTTATCTGTAATGAGACGAGTATGATTCTTGGTCACCCTCCGGGTCTCCCATTTTCCCTGTTACCTCTATTCTTCAGGGTCAATGTCACTGCGGCTCGCATGCAACTGGGACTTCTTCATGTCAGGCTGGCTTCTTGTTTCTCTCTCAGTTTTTCGAACGGCCTCTCCATTCCTTCCTCATTTGGTTGGATCAAAGCTGCTTCACTGGCAATTGTATCAGCATCGTCAAGGGACCTCTTAGTCAACAGCGTTGCATTAGCGGTCACGTCACCACCCGCTTTTGGCTCAGGACACTGTGTGTTCTACTCGGTCTCCTGCGTCTCTTGTCTTCTTTTAAGCCAAGCGCTGGGCTCAGTATCTAAGTGCCGGTCAAGCATCGGATGCTGTGCGTCCAGTCTCTCCTCAGCACTTCTTGAGCAGTTGATTTGAACTTCCCGACTTCTCTCCATGATATCTCCACCTCTTATTTTTATGAAGTTTCGGTGGGGCTTCCCCAGCAGGTTGTGTAAGTCCTTTGTAAGGGTGTTGAAGGAGGAGACTGACACACAAGTGGCATAGTGATTGTTATATACTTTTATATGAGATGAAAATAAAAGTAAACCCATCCTTCCCTATATCCATGAGGGGTTTCTCTGCCTCAACTAAAGTACTAATGGGTCTGTCAAGATGTCTTAGCAGCTTAAACAGTCCACTGTCCTGTGTCAACATGTCCTTACCTTGGTCCCTTACACTTACAACTGAATTAAACAGTTGTACCAAAGTTCTTGGCCCAGGAGAATGACTCCCTCCTCCTGGACTGGGTGGGGCAGTTCTCGTTATAAGTTATCCACCAGGGGTAATGACTCCCTTTGTCATGCACCAGCCCTGGAAGCTAGTTTACCGTTGGAAGTACTACTAACATGGATTCCAGGAGCAAACCCAACGGTCTAGTTTATTCCAAGATGGCCGACGGAACCTATAACTGGCTGATCAAACTAGCGCACGGCGCGTTGTATCATAATTGTTACTTGCGCTGCCAGTCTCTTACAGTGACTTGCCTTTATCCTCTTCCCGTATCGCTGTGCTCTAGCCTTTCCTGTTCTTTGCCACTCGTGGTGTCCTAAGGTCTTGAGGTAAGGTGATCGGGATCTTTACAAGCTACTTTCGCTTTCACTACACGTTTTCTATTTACCGCGCGTATCCCTTGTACGTGTCTATCTCTGCCACCCACCTTGGTCTCCGCTGTCAGAACCCGCTCGAGTGGAAGGGAGCCTCTGTTTTTACTCCGTTCTATTCTATTTTTCTTGTTTCCTCTATTGTTTACCTTCTCTGTTCTGTACTTTTCTGCCTCGTTCCAGCGGTGCAGATACTTTCCGTTTGGATCTACGGTCTCACTACACACCTATTATCCCTGGGTCCCGAAGGGTACTAGAGACCCAGCAACCAGCCTCTTCATCCAAGATCGGAGGGTAGCATCTGTGTAATCGGCAGACCGGATTCCCCACTTCAGCTAGCCTTCTAGTAATTATCTGGACCTTCCCATCACAACAGTCTCGTGATCTTCGGGGTTTTTTCTGCCTAACGGCTTTTTCCCCGTTTTAGGGCGTGCTCCTCGGTTTACCTCCGGATCTATACTGTATTCAGACCACGGAGGCGGCCGAGGGAGCGCGGCCCTACTTACGACAAAAAAAAGACAAGAAGCCTGAGAAGAAGACAAAGATCAAGACCAAGAAGAAGAGCTCAGTCAGAGTGGAGGAAGTACCTGAGCAAACAGGTGAGGAGGAGTCTGGGGAGGAGGAGACCCCGCTTGACACCCTTCCCCTGGTTTTAGTACTTCATAAACAAACAAAAGGGTAGAAGATCCTCTGATACTCTACGTCAGAAAGTTCAATATTTTGCTTTCCCGGGGGAATGACTCCCTTCCCCTGGCCTTTCTCAGGCTTTATCTTACAGCTCACAACATCAAGGGAAATGTCTCCCTTCCCCTGGTCTTTCTCAGGCTTTCTTTCACAGTTCACAACACCAAGGGCAATGTCTCCCTTCCCCTGGCCTTTCTCAGAATTTCTTTCACAGTTCACAACACCAGGAGGAATGTCTCCCTTCCCTGGGCCCTTCTCAAGCTTGCTTTATTTAAGAGTTCACAACACCAGGGGAATGTTGCTCTTCCCCTGGCCTTTCTCACAAAGCAAAGATCCAATTGTGATGAGGGTCCCAGACCCAGGTTTCTCTTCTTCCCCCAGGAATTCTTGGGGCACTCTCCTCCCAAGTACTGCGACACAGAAGATGGTTCATGATCTTCTTTTCTTGTAGTTGCAGGTCTCAGACCCATACTTCTCTGTGGCTTGGTTTTGGCAGACCTGATTCACTCTCTTGCCAGGTGGCATGAGCAAATTGACTTTTAATGTACTCTCTCTTACTGTTATCTTCAGCAGTGGTTTGCAACCAACCATCTTGCCAAGGAAGATGCCTCCAGAGGCCCTCTCTCTTATGGTTAGCTTCTGCAGTGTTCTGCAACCAATCACTGTGCCGGGGAATATGGTTCCCGACGCACTCTGTCTTATGGTTGGCTTCTACAGTGATTTGCGACCAACCACTGTGCCGAGGAAGATGGTTTGCCGAGGAAGATGGTTTCCGATGCAGTCTCTCTTATGGTTAGCTTTTGCAGTGGTTTGCGACCAACCTCTGTGCTGGTCTAACTACTTCTGTCAGACCCGCTCCCCAACCAGGCTTTCTCTCTCTCCCGAGGGAGCGCGGCCCGTTATCCGTTTCCAAAGAGCTCCTTGTCGGTTAATGACTGGGCTTCAGGTCTTGGCTCGCGCTGTTTCCTTCTGCTCTGTGTGCTCCTGCACGTCTGTGCTGAAGATTGATGCTGGCAGTCACAGCGTTGTTCTGCAACAGTTTGGTCTACCCGCTTCGTATTACGCCACCGCCCTTCAGCTTCCAGCTCTGCCTGTGGCTTGTCCCACGACACCGGGTCAAGGATTGCCCTCTCCAACCTCTCAACTCGGGGAGCGTGCTGCTCGCAGCTTCCTTGGTGTCCTCTCCTTGAACTTCCCATGCTGGATTTCATCTTGCGCTGGTTGGCTTTCTCAATTCTTGAAGTCCTTTGTCTATTTTTACAGCGGTTGGTTGGCAAAGCTTGGGATTAGGCTGTAAATCCTTTCTCAATGTCTTTGGTCCTTCGATCTTTATTCCTCTGTGCCTCCTCCTCATCCCAGTACTTCTATTATCAGTCTCCCTTGGTTAGTCCATGCCCTCCCTCATCTCAGTAAAAGTCAAGTTCATGGCCCTACACAGGTACATGGGTTGGTTAGGTTTATGACTGGGGTTTTCAAAGTGGGGAGATGTGTAGGGTGTTGGGTGAAGGGTATTATACAGTGTTTGTCATGATCTCTGCTTCCAAAAGGTCAGGGTTTTCCCAACTCCCTTGGAAGCAGATCCATAACCCAGGTTCCGAGTGCCAACCAGTCCCAATTGGGACCTTTTGGACCCAGTCCTGGCGCCAGTGGCACCAGGCTCATAAATATGCCCAGTCCCAGCGCTGGAAGCGCCGGGCTCATAATGCTTGGGTGGACTTACCTTCAGCAGACCATGCTGCTTACTTGCCTGCCAGTTGAGCCTCTGATCCTCTTCTGTTTGGAACTACTTTTCCTGTTGGGTGGGGCTGGAGCCACTCCCTAGATTCAGAACACTGGAACTCTTCTGGAAGGCAGGAACTCTTTTCTTACCAGGAACTCTTTTCTTACTTAGGCGTGGCTGTGGAAGGAGACATCTAAGCACTACAGGAGGCTATTTAAACCACACCCGGTGGATGAATCTTGCTTTGCGTTATTCTGCAACCTCTGCAGCAGAACGCTCATCGTGTCTTCTGCATCCGGTCCTGGGCCTAAGGAAAAAGGCTTACCATCCTGAATCCAGTCTTCAGCAACACCTATAAAGACAAGAAAGAACAGGTTAGCTTTCCGGCATCTGAAAGGCAAAGGCTTACCATCCTGAATCCAGTCTTCAGCAACACCTATAAAGACAAGAAAGAACAGGTTAGCATTCCGGCATCTGAAAGGCAAAGGCTTACCTACTCTTCGTGCGCTCCGGAGGTCTTCACACTGCATTCCGGCATCTGAAAGACAAAAGTTTACCAACTCTTCGCACGCTCCGGAGGCCTTCGGCGCTGCATCCCGCATCTGAAAGACAAAACAAGGTGCGTTTAAAGACATTGGGGAACTTTAATACTCACGTGCCATTACTCCTTTCAACATCTAATCCAGTGGGTATTCCGGCACCCTGCAGCCGCTCCGAACTCGTACCTGCAAAATAAAAAGACAGTTAGAGTGCATAGTGAAGCAGGCAACAAGCGCTTACTTACGTGCTTCCAGGCGCTTCTATTCATCACACGGGTTCCATCTTCAACTCACTTCAGCCCGTCATCCGCCATCGCCGGAACCCTGCAAAACAAGAGACATCATTACTAAAGACTTTAAAGACATTTGAATGACTCGAAACTTACCGTTCGTGCAGTAAACGACGGACAGCAGTCCTCTGAAGTCAAGAGGCCTGCGCTACCTATCCAGTGAAGAAACTGGTTACAGCACCCTGCCCCGAGGCAGATGGAGAGCTCGGCATTCACTTACCTAAGGTGAGAGCGTTAACCTTTGGGGGTCTACAGGAGAGGAGAAGAGGAAAGAGATAGGGACACCCCAATAACCCCAGTTCATTAACCCCATATTTTCTATCTGCAGACATCTTACTCTACATGTCAGGCATACAGTGCACAGAGGTCCAGCCCAAAGAGCCAACCGGGTGCTACACATCACCTTTGAAGATACGGTAGTCGCCCAGTCAAGACCGGCGCCTCTGCGAGAATCAGGTGAGCGTTACAGAACGCAAAGCCTACCGCAAAACTCTCGCCCAGGCGCTATGGAAACCTCGGATACTGACCCCCTAGCCCGGTTACTTGGGGAACTAAGGGCAGAAGTGCATGCAGCTCGTCAGGAAACGAATGCTCTAAGAAGGGAACTAATTATTTCCAAGGAGAGAACAGACAATCTTGCTAGACAAGTGCTACAGTCACAAGCCGGACAGACCCCGTTACCCGCATCAGGGGCAAATCTTCCTTCAACATCCTCTATGAATCCAGTGCAGATCAACCTACCTGGGAATGTACCTCTGGCTCCGCCCGAACGATTTTCTGGTGACCCAAAGAGGTTTGCAGTATTTATCAATCAGTGCCGGTTGCACTTCTTATGCCGGCCAGCAGCCTTTCCAACTGATCAAGCAAAAGTAGCTTTTGTACTTTCGTACCTTAGTGGCAATGCGGCAGACTGGTCGATCCCTCTAGTTAATCAAGATGATCCGATTCTCCATGATTTTCAAGCCTTTCAGCTTAGTATGGAAAAACTGTTCGCAAGACATTCACAGGGGCAGGCCTTGGACAATGAGCTTCTTTCGTTGCGACAGGGTAATCAAGACCTTTTGGCTTATATTGCATCTTTCAATAGACTAATAGTGGAAACTCAATGGCCTGAGGACAAAAGGATTACGCTGTTTTATAGAGGTCTACGTGGAAAGCTCAAAGACGTTTTAGCCCAAGTAGTGAATCCCCCACAAGACTGTTCGGATTATATAGACTTGGTCGTTCAAATAGATCACAGGCTGCAGAACAGGAAGGCCGATCGTGCCAAGTTTGATGCTCGAGTATTTTCCAAACCGCCAACTCCTTCCAAAGGAGTAGACTCCTGGGAACCCATGCAAATAGGGGGTCTGAAAGGTCCTCTAACACAAAGGGAGCGGGAAAGGAGGAAACAGTTGCAATTATGCCTATATTGCGGAAACTCAGGGCACTTTCTTCGAGACTGTCCGGTGAAACCTGCCAAGAAGGCAGTAGGAGCTGCAGTTACCAAAGTTACAAACTCTGAGCAGGGAAACGACCTCGCCCGACAAGAATAGAGGTCCTCTTGCCGAGCGTGAAAACCAGTTCCGTGACCTCGCATTTCGTGATACCTATGGTCCTCATTAGCCCTGATAATCCGGATCGATTACATGCAATTGAAGTTTACGTCGACAGCGGTGCCATCGGCAATTATGTGGATCATGAAATGGTTTTGAGGATGAATCTAACTCTTTGTCCCAAGGCTGTAAAGGACGTCAGTACTACGGTGGATGGTACGGAGATAGCCTCCGGGCCAGTAACGCATACCACTCAAGAGGTGACGCTAGTAAGTCAAGATGGACACCATGAGAAGATCGTGTTCGATGTGATCAAGGCCCCTCAGTTTCAGATTATTCTAGGAATACCTTGGTTAGAGAAACACAATCCTCTGATCGATTGGCGAGCAAGAACGGTCCAGTTTCCAGAATGTGTCTCTACCTGTCACCCTCCACCTGGTGTTGCACTGGCCACAATTTCTTCAGAGACTCCCCAGTGACCTCCCGAATACCTAGAATACCAAAATGTTTTCCGGAAGGATCAGGCAAACTCTCTACCTCCTCATAGGTCTTATGACTGCCAGATAGACCTGATACCTGGATCTACTCCTCCTTGTAGTAGAATTTATGCCCTCACCGAGCCTGAGAACCTTCACCTTCGACAATACCTGGATCAATACCTGGCAAATGGGTTTATTCGTCCTTCCAAGTCCCCTGCTTCTTCAGCTTTGTTCTTCGTTCCAAAAAAGGAAGGAGACCTTAGAACTTGTATCGATTATCGCTCCCTGAACCAGATCACCGTTAAGAATAGATATCCGTTACCTTTGATCCCTGAACTCCTGGACCAAGTCAGAAAAGCATGCATATATACAAAGCTGGATCTTAGAGGAGCTTACCACTTGGTACGAGTAAAAGAGGGCGATGAATGGAAGACGGCCTTCCGCACCAAGTATGGGCTATTTGAATATCAGGTCATGCCCTTCGGACTTTGCAATGCCCCGGCCGCCTTTCAATATTTTATGAACGATGTCCTCAGAGAGCTCATAGATGTATGTGTTGTTGTTTACATTGACGACATCCTCGTTTATTCTTCATCGGAATCTGAACATCGGAAACACGTGAAAATGGTCCTCGAAAGATTGCGTCAACACAAACTTTTCGCTAAGTTGGAAAAATGTGTTTTCAACGTGACTGAAGTTGAATTCTTGGGATTCATATTATCACCTGGCGGAGTGCGTATGGATTCAAAGAAGGTCGATGCAGTTCTCAAATGGCCATCACCATCCTCCGTAAAAGGTGTGCAAAGCATGTTAGGCTTCGCTAACTTTTACCGCAGGTTTATCCCCGAATTCTCTCGAATAGTCCAGCCCATCACTGCCTTGTTAAAGAAAAACAAACGTTTTGAATGGTCTACCGAGGCGGAACAAGCTTTCCAGGATTTGAAGACTAAATTTATCTCTGCACCAATCTTAAAACACCCTTGCCCCGAACTCCCCTACATCGTGGAAACTGATGCTTCAAGCCTTGCCATGGGGGCAGTTCTATCACAAAAGGACCCGGTAACCAATCAGTTGCATCCCGTGGCATTTTGGTCCCGCAAATTCTCGCCTCCTGAAATCAATTACACGATTACTGACAAGGAACTTCTGGCTATCAAGTCTGCCTTTAAGGCTTGGCGGCATTATCTGCTGGGGGCCCGACACACCGTTACTGTGATTACGGATCACCGAAACCTGCAATATTTGAAGACCGCAAAAGCCCAATCCTCTAGACAACTCCGTTGGGCATTATTCTTTGCCGAGTTTGACTTCATAATTACCTATCGACCTGGTACAAAGAACGGTAAAGCCGATGCCCTTTCTCGATGGGAGTGGAAGAACACTTGGTCAACCCTAAACCTGTACCAATCATTCCCGAACAAAGAATTCTGGGTGTAATCGCCACAGAATCCATAGAGAAAGTTAAGGATAAAGCCAGGCAACTTGTAACTCCAGCAGACATACAGAATTGGCATCTACAGGGAAAGGACTTTGCAGTAAAGGACAACTTATTGTATTTCCAAGAACGATTATACCTACCCAGCACAGATTTACAGAAAAAAGTAATCTCTTGTTATCACGACTCTTTAATGGAAGGTCATCCCGGTATAGCCAAGACCTCAGAAAAGATCAAGCGCTACTTCTGGTGGCCGTCTTGGAAAAAAGATATCAGAGACTTTATAATGTCCTGTGGAGTATGCGCCCAAAACAAGAGTCAAAAGGAAAGACCAGCAGGCCTCTTACGCCCAATTGACATCCCACCTCGCCCTTGGCATACGCTTTCTATGGACTTCATCACCGATCTACCTCCATGCTCCGGATACAATACGATTCTAGTAATCGTGGACTTATTCTCCAAGATGGCGCATTTCATTCCGCTCAAAGGCTTGCCAACAGCAGCAACTCTGGCCCGAGAATTTCTCGAAAACATCGTCCGACTGCACGGTTTTCCTTCGGTTCTAATTTCGGATCGAGGTAGTCAATTTATTTCTCATTTTTGGCGAAGTTGCTGTCGGTCGGCTCAAATTGATGTGAGGCTATCGACCAGTCACCACCCTCAGACCGACGGACAAACCGAGAGGACCAATCAAACTCTGGAACAGTATTTACGCTGCATGCTGCAACAAACTGAAAAAACTTGGAAAGATATCCTTTGGATAGCCGAGTATGCCTACAATAACTCTGTCCATTCGGGAACTGGGAAAACCCCGTTTTTTCTTTTGTACGGCAGTCACCCTCGAACCTCGGAGTTGGATCCCCTCCAAGATCTTGAAACACCAGCAGTAGACTACCTGCATTCTACAATCACCCAAGCCTTTAAGGAAGCTGTTTCTCACCTTCAAAGGGCTAAAGAACAATACAAGAAAGGAGCAGATCAACATCGGAAGGAAGCCCCTCACTATCAAGTAGGGGATCAAGTCTGGTTATCCACCAAATATCTATCTCTAAAAGGGCCACGCACATTCAACCCAAGATACCTTGGTCCCTATTCCATCACTACCATAGTAAACCCAGTAGCGGTCAAGTTGGACTTGCCCCCGCACATGAAGATACATCCGGTCTTCCACGTCTCTCTATTAAAACCCGTGCAACCTCAAACCCGACTAACCAAATCTCCAAAACCTATCCTAGTGGATGGAGAACTCGAGTTTGAAGTCAAAAGCATTCTGGACTCCAAGATCTCCAAATCTAAACTATTCTACCTAATTGACTGGAAAGGCTACGGCCCCCAAGAGAGATCCTGGGAACCTGCTGAATATGTCCACGCTCCTCGCCTAATCAAAAGATTTCACCGAACATTTCCTGACAAGCCAAAACCCCCGGAGAAGCCCGGTTTGGGAGGGGCCTTGAGGGGGGGTACTGTCATGATCTCTGCTTCCAAAAGGTCAGGGTTTTCCCAACTCCCTTGGAAGCAGATCCATAACCCAGGTTCCGAGTGCCAACCAGTCCCAATTGGGACCTTTTGGACCCAGTCCTGGCGCCAGTGGCACCAGGCTCATAAATATGCCCAGTCCCAGCGCTGGAAGCGCCGGGCTCATAATGCTTGGGTGGACTTACCTTCAGCAGACCATGCTGCTTACTTGCCTGCCAGTTGAGCCTCTGATCCTCTTCTGTTTGGAACTACTTTTCCTGTTGGGTGGGGCTGGAGCCACTCCCTAGATTCAGAACACTGGAACTCTTCTGGAAGGCAGGAACTCTTTTCTTACCAGGAACTCTTTTCTTACTTAGGCGTGGCTGTGGAAGGAGACACCTAAGCACTACAGGAGGCTATTTAAACCACACCCGGTGGATGAATCTTGCTTTGCGTTATTCTGCAACCTCTGCAGCAGAACGCTCATCGTGTCTTCTGCATCCGGTCCTGGGCCTAAGGAAAAAGGCTTACCATCCTGAATCCAGTCTTCAGCAACACCTATAAAGACAAGAAAGAACAGGTTAGCTTTCCGGCATCTGAAAGGCAAAGGCTTACCATCCTGAATCCAGTCTTCAGCAACACCTATAAAGACAAGAAAGAACAGGTTAGCATTCCGGCATCTGAAAGGCAAAGGCTTACCTACTCTTCGTGCGCTCCGGAGGTCTTCACACTGCATTCCGGCATCTGAAAGACAAAAGTTTACCAACTCTTCGCACGCTCCGGAGGCCTTCGGCGCTGCATCCCGCATCTGAAAGACAAAACAAGGTGCGTTTAAAGACATTGGGGAACTTTAATACTCACGTGCCATTACTCCTTTCCACATCTAATCCAGTGGGTATTCCGGCACCCTGCAGCCGCTCCGAACTCGTACCTGCAAAATAAAAAGACAGTTAGAGTGCATAGTGAAGCAGGCAACAAGCGCTTACTTACGTGCTTCCAGGCGCTTCTATTCATCACACGGGTTCCATCTTCAACTCACTTCAGCCCGTCATCCGCCATCGCCGGAACCCTGCAAAACAAGAGACATCATTACTAAAGACTTTAAAGACATTTGAATGACTCAAAACTTACCGTTCGTGCAGTAAACGACGGACAGCAGTCCTCTGAAGTCAAGAGGCCTGCGCTACCTATCCAGTGAAGAAACTGGTTACAGCACCCTGCCCCGAGGCAGATGGAGAGCTCGGCATTCACTTACCTAAGGTGAGAGCGTTAACCTTTGGGGGTCTACAGGAGAGGAGAAGAGGAAAGAGATAGGGACACCCCAATAACCCCAGTTCATTAACCCCATATTTTCTATCTGCAGACATCTTACTCTACATGTCAGGCATACAGTGCACAGAGGTCCAGCCCAAAGAGCCAACCGGGTGCTACACATCACCTTTGAAGATACGGTAGTCGCCCAGTCAAGACCGGCGCCTCTGCGAGAATCAGGTGAGCGTTACAGTGTTTCCCTTAGATGTTCAACATTGTGCCTAGAGGCAGAGTCTCTTCCCATTAGAGCCTCCCTTTGAGTACCACTCCCAGCAGGACTATCGGACAGCAGCATGTCGTGACTCACCGTGATGTAGCTCCAAAGACTGATGGACATACAGGTGGACATTATCTGGAACCCCACCAGATCAGTAGACTCTTCTCCTGGACACAACCCTGGAACCTAGCCAGACCAGTAGGCTCAGGTCTCCTCCGTAGGGAGGGAGATCTTTCTATCAATGCATCCCTTTCCTGCTTAATGTTACAAGCGAGGGATGAATTGATCGAAAGAGCAGTGTGACAGTTCAGGTACGTCACAGACACCCGCTGAAAACCAAAAAGACAGGTATCAGTTTAGAAATACCCAAAATATACAGTTTAGCACCAAACTGTATTGGACTAACCTGTATTTTTCCAGGACCTTCTACAGACCGAAATGCCATTCGGCTGGTTTGCGGGACGGGGTGTTGGTGTACTGGCTCTTGTCGCAATGCAGACCCTGCATGAACAGAAAACAGGTAAGAGCCAATCGGGACAGGAGACTAATGGAAAAGACAAGGAGTGTCCCTTCCACGAGGTCGCTGGACAAGTCCGATCTATGAAAGCCTCTTCAAAACAGGTTCATCCCTGTTCCTCTGAACCCATCAAGGACCACATTGACACTCTCGCTCCGGCCCTTGCTGATTTTGCAACCACTCCTTTGCCTCGGGATCCTTCCCCTCCCCTCTGAAGCACTCCTTTGTGCATCCTCTTCTCAAGAAACCCACAGCTGATCCTTCTTGTCCAGCTAATTATCACCCAATTTCCATTACTCCCTTTCTGGGCAAACTCCTGGAAAAGTTGGCCATCTCTCAGCTTAACCTTCATTCCAATTCTGTTGGCTGTCTCCATGACCACCAGTGTGGCTTCAGAGCTGCCAGAAGCACGGAAACTGCTCTCCTGAACATCCGTGAAGATCTGCTCTCCAACCTTGACTAAACATTCCCTCTGTCCTCATCCTCCTAGATCTCTCTTCTGCCTTTGACACGGTCAACCATACCATCCTGCTCAACCGTCTCCGTGAAAACCTTGGTATCACTGATCAGGCTCTGGCCTGGCTGACCTCTTTCCTCTCAGATCGACCCTCCCAGGTCCAACTTGGGTCCTTCCTTTCATCTATCTTCCTCTCTACCTGTGCTGTTCCCCAGGGGTCTCACCTCTCGCCCTGGCTTTTCAACCAATACCTGGCAACTCGCACCCACTGCATTGCCATTTTCCGCTCAAATTTCCAGTGCTACGCTGACGAATCTCAACTCATTTTCAGGCTGCCCTCTGCCACCTCCTCTCCCTCTCTCATCTCTGATTGCCTAACTGCCATTCAAGATTGGTGTGCCGCCAATGATCTTTGTCTGAATGCCAGCAAGACAGAGACCCACCTCATCGGCACACCTTCACTATCCTTTCCCCTCAATCTCTGGCCGGCCTCCCTTGGCCCTCCTCCTATCCCCACCTGCGAGGCTAAGAACCTCAGGGTCATCTTTGACTCCACCCTTTCCTTCTCTGCCCACATCTCTGAGGTCTCTAAAAAGTCAAATTTCCTACTGCACCTCCTCAGAGGTACTCTGCCTTTCCTCTCCTTCCCCCAGAAGCACATGGTATCCCAAGCTCTGGTTCTTTCTAGCTTGGACTATTGTAACAGCCTCTTTCTAAATCTACCTGCCTCTACTCTCCGCCGTCTGCAACTAATCCAGAACAGGACTGCAAAACTTGTCCCTGGCCTGAAGCCCTGGGATCGTATCTCTCCAGTTCTGAAATCTCTCCATTGGCTCCCAGTGGATGCAAGGATTAAATTCGAAACCCTCTGCATTGTCCACAAGGCTTTCTGGGGCCTGGTTCCAAAATACCTTCAGCTATCCCTCCGCAAATACCTCCCCTCTCGAGCTCTTCACTCCTCTATCTCCAACTCCCTCAGGGTCAGTTGTTTTTCAAAGAAACAAGATGGGGGTAGATCTCTGTCTTTGTCTTGGGCCTCCCTCTGGAACAGCCTCCCTGCAACTCTAACACTTGAGGAGAACCATCTCCGGTTCCGGAAGCACCCCAAGACCTTCCTCTTTTCTTCTGCCTTCGCTCCCCCTCTTCCCTGCTGATCTGTTCTCTCTTGGCACCTGCACCTGGCCACCCTCTGTCCTCCGGGCCCAGGTACCTGCTCACCCTGCCACCCTCCCGCACAGCCTCCGGGCCACCCCTTGCACTAGGGTCTGTATCTGTACCCATACAGCACCCCCTTTTTCTTCCTGCACTTATCAGACCTACCCTGTCTGCTGCCTTAAACCTAGCACATGCAAATTGCTGGCTGCATTATCACTGTTTGTTGCCTTTATTATTTATTTATTGTTATTTATCTGTTTCTCCTTTGCTTCGCACTTTCCACTTTTCCCCCCTTCCATGCACTTGTCCTCTCCCCCTCTCCCATGCACTTGCTCGTTCTCAATGTCACTGGGCCTAGTAAGATCGCTGTTTTGTTCTCCTCTGTTCCCCTCCCTTGCCTTGTCGTGCTCTGAAACACTTGTGTACGAGCGCGATAGAAATAAAATATCAATATCAATATCAATAACCTATTTGGTAATTGATATTGTAATATGCTGTGGACGTGGTAATCCAAAGGTTGAAGCCAGAGATTGTGAACAACGGCAGGGGAAGGAAGGATAATAGGGTTAATGGGCCTTATTCCCGGGCAGCACGAGGGCGTACTAGCAACGGGGTGGAGCACGTGGAAAAGGCAGGATAGCGTTTTTAGTTCTGTGCTCAGATGAAAATCAAGAAAACAAAATCCAAAGGAATCCGTGGAGACACTGGAGGTTTGGCAACGTGCTGGCAGAGTAATCACCAAGAGTTCAGCAAGCGGAATCCAAGAAATGTAGCAGAGGTCTAACAGGTTGTGAGCAGGTAAGGTACAGAACGTTATGATATGATATGGCATTTATTATGCGCCTATACACAAGTGTTTCAAGGCGTGATGAGGCAAGGGAGGGGGAACAGAAGGAAGACAGAGACAGCGATCTTACTAGGCCAGGTGACATTGAGATTGCGCAAGTGCAGGGGAGGGAGGAAGGGGAGAAGTGTGGGGGTAAGGGGGAGGGGGCAGCACAGTACATAAGATACCGTAAAAAATAAATAAAGATAAATAAATAAATAAAATAAAGATAGTAAATACGGAGTGCGGCCAGCTGGTGGCAGGTGCAAGGGTAAAGACAGACATCAGGTGTCAAGTGCTGGTAGGGGGGCTGTAGGGATACAGAAACAGTCCCCGAGTGCAAAGGTTGCAAGGGAGGCAGTGCAGGTGTGCAACTGGTGGGAAGGGGACCTGGGCCCGAGATCAGAGGGTAGCCAGGTAACCAGTGCAGTTTCAGTCTCAACCAGGAGATCAGCAGGGAAGCAGAGGAGAGAAAGCAGAAGCAAAGAGGAAGGTCTTGAGGTGCTTCCGGAACCGGCAATGGTTCTCCTCAAGTTTCAGAGAGGCAGGAAGGCTGTTGCAGAGGGAGGCCCCAGCAGAAGAAAGAGATCTACCACCAACTTGTTGCTTGGAGAAGCCACTGACTCTGAGGGAGTTGGATGCGGATGCAGGGCCATTTTAAGCACTTTTGGGGCCCTGGGCACGGACACCTTTGGGACCCTCCCTCCATCAAACCAAAGAAATTAAGGGATCTAGAATATCTGGTCAGGACCCCCCCACCCCCCCGCTCCCCCATCGTGATCACAACACATAGCTTGACATGTTGCCTCGCAATGATTAAATCCAACGGTATTCCCTTTCAGTCCCTTTACCCTCTTCATTCTGGCTGTAATAAGAATGCGAAATAAGTAGCATTTTAAGGCCAACATCAGCAGTCCATGACACGGCTACTTGCATATTAGCATAGATAGAGGCCATTTCTCATCATTAGCAGTCACGAGGAAGTTACACCAGTCATAGTATACATTCAGGCCACAGATCGTATTTAAAAGGTGCACATAATCCAGAATAGACAGACAACTCAGATTAGCTCCCTCACAGAATGCAAAAGTGCTCAAAGAGACCAATGTACACCTACCATAGCATAGATAGCGGATGAAGGTTAGAAGCTACCAGGAAGGTGCAAGTGGCTGTGGTGTGCAATATGTCAATGCTCCCTATTATTATAGAGGAAGCAACACTATATCCAGTGAAACCATGAGTGAAGCTGTTTTGAAGATCATACACTGAGAACAAACTCACTCCGAAGGGTGACAATTGTGAATGATTTAGGGACTGGCAATGTTGCCAGATTACGCAATGCAAGATTGAATAAAATGGTCAGGATTACACATTAGTTAAAAGTAGATGCTGGGATTTGCGCCCACTCTGCAATTTCTGCACTTTACCACTTGCTTTTCTAGTGTGTACCATGAAGTAAAATAATCCCATTTTATAGATCTCCCTTGGAGAGTGGACAAATCGCATTTTAAAAACAAAACGTTATAGAAGCTTATTATGCAAAATGGGAATGATTCTAGCTTAATTATCTCCATCATCAAGGGCAGTATATAAGTACCAACATACCAATGGATATGAACCTAAGAGATTACATCTGGGGTTCTGCTCTGTATTTTAAAGCTTTAAATTGGCCCAAAACACAGGCTTTTAAAATTGTTCTTTATAAACATGCACAAAAACCTTTGAGATTATTTATTTATTGGTCACTTGTTTGGCGTTTATACAATTAGCAACACTGTTTTGAAGTGCCAACAGGGCAATCAGGGTGGGCACAGGGGATGGATGACAATGAATTACCGCAAGGATAAATAATTAAGTTAATAGTGCAAACAATATTTAGAATAAAGGGAAGGGGAGATGAACCTACTATGCCTTGTGAGTGTTCCGAAAGTGCAAGTGGAGAAGAGGTAGGGGTGAGGGAACGGTGCTTTGATCCTCAGGGTAAGTGCTAAGAGGAGAAGAACGTAAGTGCAACCACCCATAGGTAGGGTGAGCCCAAGTAAGTGCAGCAGAAAGACAGCAGCTGGGATGAGAGATGTGGGGAGTCAAGGCCCCGAGGATACATATGGGCCCTGCACATCAGTCACACTGCTGTAAGATTAGCAGGGAAGAGAGGAGGAGAAGGAAAAGGTAAAGAGAAAGGTCTTGAGGATTTTTCGGAACTTAAGGAGGTCATGCTCAAGACACAGAGGGAGAGGGAGGCTGTTTCACAGGGTGGAGCCACCCGAGGAAAGTGATTGCCCACCAGCTCTCTGTTTAGCAAAACGCTTAACACGCAGGGAGTTGGTTCCAGAGGAATGGAGCAAACCATTTTTTGTGCCAAATAAGCAGACCTTAAAATATGCTATCCAGAGGCCTGCAACATTTGATCCGCTCTCTTCTGTCTAGGACCCCTTCCATTGAAATGGCCTACATAAAAGGTGAGATCAGGTAATGAATGGGCTAGACAATACCGCGAGCATGTGAGAAGCAGACCTTTTCAAGGAAGACAGTACCGTAATGTCAGTGAAATAAGATTATTTGTCCAGGATCACTGTATCGTCTGCTGGCAAAGCCAGGATAGAAGCCTGAACGCTGTGGTTGCACAGTCTTGAATTTGCATACCTAATCATCTCTCAGACTAACACTTTACAGTTTTCATTGATGGTAGCTGCTACGTTTTATACGCCTCCATCTGAAGAAACCAATTTCAAGACCTTTCACCAAACTGATGCTATATTCGTTTTTTTTATAGCAAACACAATCCAGTACTGGTACACTGCTGATAATAGCACCGGTTGCATTACAAAACAAAGTCCACAAACACGCATATTTATCAATTTCAAACATAGGAAAGGCTGAGTTGGCCTTGCTGGAATTTAGTATTATAATAACACTGAGCTATCTACTGAACCAGCGCGGCACTCACATTTAGCAGTATGCATTTCAACTTTGGCTATTGCACATAATCAATATAATTCCCATAGAAAGGTGAGAATACTGTGTCATAGTGAACGCAAAACCTATGTGCAGGACAGTGAACACAGGATGCATTACACGATCAATTGATCAGAGCAGAATGTATTTGTCAACAAAAGACAGGCAATAGGTTCAGAGGCTCAGCAGCACACCATAACATATATTGATGTGTGCTATTTAGGTTTTCTAAACAATGGTCACTGACTTCTTTAGATTAGGTAGTCTTGTAGGGCCCCCCTCCAAGGTGGGGGCCCGGTGCAAGTGCTCCTTTTGCCCTCCCATAAAGACGTCTCTAGGCGGATGAGTGAAGAGCTCGAGAAGGAAGATATTTAGGAAGAGAGAGTTGGAGGTTTTGAGGGCCCTGGCCCTACAAGGCCTTATGGACAATGCAGAAGGTTTTGAACGTAATCCTCGCCGCCATTGGGAGCCAATGCAGTAATGCCAGTCCTAGAGAGATACGATCCCTGGGCTTGAGGCCAAGGACAAGTCTTGCATTCCTTTTTTGGATGAGATGCAGAGGGCAGAGAGTAGAGGCGGGCAGATTTAGAAAGAGGCTGTTGCAGTAGTCCAGCCTAGAGAGAACCAGAGCTCTGGAGACAGTGAGCTTCTGGGGAAAGGAGAGGAAAGGAAGAATACCTCTGAGGAGGTGCAGCTGGTAGTGTGACTTCTTAGAGAAGTGAGAGATGTGAGGAGAGAAGGAGAGTGTGGAGTCGAAGATGACCCCGAGGTTTTTAGCCTCAAAGGTGGGAGCAGGAAGAGGGCCAAGAAAGGCAGGCCAGAGAGGGACAGGAAAGGAGGGAGCAGGTGTGCTGATGAGGAGAATCTCAGTCTTACTGGCATTAAAGGCAGAGATTATTGGCGGTACACCACTCCTGGATAGCAGACAGTCAGAGATGAGAGAAGGAGAGGAGGTGGTGGAAGGGAGCCTGAAAATGAGTTGAGTGTCATCCGCATAGCACGGAAAGTTGGGGCAGAGAGCGGCAATGTGGTGGGCAAGAAGTGCCAGGTATTGGTTGAACAGCCAGGGAGAGAGGTTAGACCCCTGGGGAACACCACAGGTAGAGATAGAGATAGAGGAGAGGAAGGACCCAAGTTGGACCTGGGAGGGTCGATCAGAGAGGAAAGAAGTCAGCCAAGCCAGCGCCTAATAAGTGATACCCAGATTATCACAGAGACGGTTGAGCAGGTTGGCATGGTTGACCATGTTAAAGGCAGAAAAGAGATCAAGTAAGATGAGTACACATGGGGTGTTGGAATCAAGGTTGGAGAGCAGGTCTTCACGGATGTTCAAGAAAGCAGTTTCCATGCTTCTGGCAGATCTGAAGCCAGACTGATGGTCATGGAGACAACCAACAGATTCAGTGTGAAGATTAAGCTGGGAGATGGGCAGCTTTTCCAGGAGTTTGCCCAGGGAAGGAGTGATGGAGATTGGGCGATAGTTACCTGGGCAGGAAGGGTTGGCAGAGAGTTTCTTAAGAAGAGGATGCACAAGGGAGTCCTTCAGGGGGTAAGGGAATACTCCAGTTGACAAGGAGTGGTTGCAGAAGTAAGCCAGAGCAGGCGGAGTCCAGGAAACGTAGCAGAGGTCTAACAGGTTGCGGGCAGGTAAGGTACAGAACGTTATGCAGGCGGAGTCCAAGAAACGTAGCAGGGTCGGCTTGTGTAATCCAAAGGCATGAACGGAGGGACAAAGAAGGAGCAGTTCGGAAGCACTGCTGCTTTCGTAACCGGGAAAACACAAGGGAACAGGACTGAGAAACAAGGTCAGAGACAAGGGAACACAGGACGATCAGGAACCAAAATGTCGAGCTGCAACTTCAATCAGAAGGAAGGATGCTTACAACCCGCCATGTTTTTAAAGAGAGCAGGAGGCGGGCGAGAGATGTCAACCGCGATCATCTGAACAAGCTTGTGTTGTGTTCCCCTGGCAATGGTACGTGCAGCTGAGCACCCAGCTGCGCACCCAGCGAGCCACATTCCTGATACAGCCTCACCTCCCTGGCCTTATGCGAAGGGGCTCCCCCTTGGGGAGAAGTGACGACATCTAAGGTTTAATCACACCTTCTTCTATGTTGGTCTCAGATTCTGTATTGCTCCCTGGGGTTTCTTTGTCCCAGTATTATATGAGTTTTCCTTTGCAGGTATTATTAATGGACTTGAACAACAATAGCAGACTCTGAGGAATTCTTAATCCTTTTCCTCAGAAGATGTCAGTAAGGGAAGGTTAATGATGTGTGTTTTAGGGAGTTCTTTACTAGAACAGGAGTCCTTGTCCCCAGAGGGGGAGTCTGTCCGGGTGAGGTCCCACTTGCCTCTACCCCTAGGGAAGATACTGCATAGCAGGCTACCTCCCTAGCCTCACAGGGAAAGGCACACCCCTTTGGAGAAGTGACAGAATCATGCGATTTGTTGTAATACTCACAATTGTTTTGTTGTATGTCTCTGCACACCTGCTTGATGCCGGGTGGTAGGCAAAGTGGAGTTTTCATTTCACTCCTAAAATGTCCCACATCTTGGCCATAACCCCAGTGGTAAAATGACTACCTCTTTCAGAATCACTCCTTTGTAGAAGACCGGATTGAGAAGTGGTTAATCATCAAAGTGGTGGCTGTCTCTACCTTACAATTTGGAACAGGAAGGCACTCAATCCACTCTGTGAAGAGGCATATCACCATCAACACGTATTTTGGAAGAACGGGTTACTGGTCCTATGAAGTCGACTTGCAAAACAGACCATGGTAATGTAATTACTCTTTTCTGTAAAGGAGCACTGTGTGTGAAAGAACTTGATTGGAAATAAGCACACACAAGACATCACTTTATATATGTGTTAAGATCCTGGCCCATGTCTGGCCAGTAAACGACTTCTCGCAGTATTGCAAGGGACTTTTGAAATCCCCTATGGCCGGCAGTGGCTACGCCATGGGCATGGTTCAGCATCAGGCTTTGGAATAAGGTAGGTACAACCCACTGGTCATACCCAGCTTGGGGTTTCCTCACCAACAGCCCGTCTTGAATCTTAAACATATTCTGAAATTGGGGGGTGTGGCTTAGAGCCATGGTGAGTGGCATGGCTTTCTAAGAGCTCTGCAGCCGACAGTATATCACTAGTAAAACCGTGCATTTCAAAATGCCTTTAAATGATGTGAAAGGGTGCAATGCGGAGAGTAGTTCGCTGAAGTTGGGGCTCGCTCGGTGGCCCGATCAGGCGATTCAGGAGTCGCAATGGAGCTGAAAAACATCCACTGAGGAGGACAATATGGCGGATGAGGCCCGGATCGCTAAGGCTTTGGAACACTGGCAACACGCGGTACGGAAAGACCCAGAAAGAGCCGCCTAATGCAACCCGAATCATTCCCAGATGGCCGCACCGCACAAATAGCACCAACCTCATGCGACATGAGGGAATAGCTGAACCAGCAATGCAATACAGAGGACAGGAAGATAAGCCCTCCGTGCAGCACACTCACTGTCAAAACAACCTGCGGCCAGCCCGCTGAAACAAGGCAACCCTCGGGAGGGAGTAACGCCTCACGTCCAACACCCACAGACGGCCTGGTAGCCCGCGACTCCAATTGATTCTGCAGCGATATGCCCTACATGGACGGCAGTGGGGGCGGCACTCCACCTCAGAGGGGGAGGACAAGCCATCGTTGAAGGTAGTACCCAGGGTGGCACTTGACCAGCACTCCGTGGGCCCCCTAACTCAACTCTATCCACCGGGGAGCCCCCTCTCCATATACGGAGTGGGTGTTCCACATGGGGGCACCGAACCTCCACAACCTTTGCCACCCCAGCGATACCCCAAGCAGCATCAGTGCCACCCCGGGAACATCAGCCCCCTTCCTCTCCCTTCCCGGAATCCCAGTCGGGAGGGGCATAACTCAGCAACACTACGGGGATCTACGGGCAGGAGGGGCCCAACTGCCTGGGGGGCCCCACCACAACCTGAAATAAGTCTCAACTCTGCGGCAGCAGCTCTGGTCCAGGGCCTCAAAGGAGATAAATGTATCCGCCTAATGAGCGCTGCCCGACCAATGCACAAGGACCAGTAGCGTGGCTAGAGCACTGGAAGTAGCCACATGACTGTGCCCCCCAATTAAAGAAACCTGGGGCTGGGAACGGGTTCCCGGGGGTAGAGCGTGCCCCTCAACCCATGATACCATCCAACAGCTCTAGTGAAACCACACAATGAGCGCTGCAGACCTGAGCATATAAGCAAGCAGGACCGCTGGAGGTGTACCAAAGCCCTCGCCTGGGAGCACGACGCTGAGTGCGCAAACATACAAGGCATGCCAACATCAGTAAGACTGGCAGCCCCAAGCAACGAGCAGTGACTAGGGCACAGCGCAGAAACCACATGCTTTTCCCAAGCGGCATCAGCACAGACATGCGAAACAGAAGGAATCCTAGGCTAGGTAGTGGAATCCACCAAACCTGTGAATCCAGATAAACAAAGTTAAGCGTCTACACAAGAGGGAACCAGCAACCTGCATACAATCAAAGGTAAAACCAACACCCTGATGCAAGCAGCCACAGCAGAGGGGCCTGCTTAAACACTGCCCCCTCCATACACGGGATCAACAGGGGACAAACCCTAGCTGCGGCGCTCAGTCTGAAAATTCCGAGAGGAGAATGGCAAAAAAGTGTTAGAACAGCAAAGCAAATGGACATTTCCACGATGCTGGTAACGCCCAACATGGAAAAAGCGAAGAGGGGGGAACGGATGGAAACACAGACCATGGAGGAGACCTAGACCCTAATAATAATGCCCCTACGCAAGCAGTAACCAAGACAGACCTCTAGAAACTACTAGTAGCAATGACTAAAGAATACCAAAAGGGCACAGAGAAAGTAAGAAGGAAAATCAAAACCCTAGACAAGCGCATAGAGGAAATCAAAAGCAGAATGGTCCAGATCGAGAACACATCACTATACTAAGTTCATCATAGATAACAATACCATCGTAGTAGCCAAGGAAGTTAAAACTCTCGGTTTCTACTTAGATTCTACTCTCACCTTCAAAAAAACAAGTAAATTCCATGGCCTCAGCCACCGCTTACACTTTTAAGCTAATCAGAGCAGCTAGACCTTTCCTTACACACAATTATTGCATCACCCTAGCAAGAGCATTGGTACTATCCAAATTGGACTCTAATGCCCTATATGTAGGGTGCAACAAAGACATTACCAACAAGATTCAGATCTTACAAAATAATGCTCTGAGAGCAGCTCTCAACATTCCCAAGAAAGCCCACATATCTGACCTCAGAAGATCGAACAATTGGCTCTCCACCAAAGATAAAATCTTCCTTAAATCAGCCTCCCTGACTCATAAATACTTACACATGGCCGCCCCACAGTACCTTACCACTAGATTCCTACGACAATCCACCAATCGCCCCTCTAGAACAGCCACTGCTAACCTACTTCAAGTGCCTATATTCAAACGCATGAAGACAGGTGGTAGCAGTTTCCCGGTCAAAGCTGCCCAAAATTGGAATTCACGTCCACCCCCTTTAAGGGAAGACATGTCTTATGCACGTTTTAGATCTAACCTTATCCTATGAATTAAGGAACATGACATTTGACCTCCTACCACTACTACTGTATAGAATTGTTGTCTGTTATCTCCAGCTACCACATGCCTATTTGTATGATATTTGCCAGCACTGTTTATTAATGTTTTGTATTGTATTGTAACGCACAGCAATGTAACTTAAGCTGAGCAATCCTTTTGCTTTTCTGCACCCTAACACCCTCGGGTCTGGTGCGCATTATAAATAAAAAACCAAACAAACAAACATGCGAGCAAACATTTGAAATCGGAGAAGCAGACAGAATAACAGCACTTGAAGCTAGGTGCGAATCCCTGGAACTAAAGAAAGAAGTCTCAGAGAATCGCTCCCGGCGCAATAACATCTGCCTGCGGGGCATTCCAAACTCAGTCACAGACGCCGAACTAGGCGACGTAAGGCGGGCCTATTCTGCTTTATCTTGACTTTGCCCGATAGCGCCCCGCTGGAAATTGACAGAGTGCACAGAACCAGACCAAAGCAAGGCTTCTCCACTCCCCTAGATGTACTGGTGAGAGTGCAAATCTATAGGGTCAAGGAGGAGATAATGCAGGAAGCAAGAAATTCTCCACGCATCCAATTCAGGGAAGCATCCATCATGCTCTAACAAGACCTAGCAGCCAGTATGCGCCTGAAGAGGCCAGCCCTAAAGCCACTAACTGAATGGCTGCGGGAAAAGAAAGTGCTATATTGCTGGGGGATTCCCACCTCACTAAACGTCACCTGGGAAGACAAACAGTGGCAAATCCCCACCATGAAAGAGGCTGAAAAACTCCTGAACCCAGAGGGGAAGAGCGAAAATGCTGAAAAGGGAACAGCGTTCAATGAATCCACGCTGAGGGGCTGAGTGACACCTTGGACCAGGGTGGATCGAAATGCAGGATCAAAGCCCCCCCCCCCCAATAAAGCAAGAAAACTGATAAGGACTGAGAGGGGGGGGGTGCCCCAGAAGTAGGTCACAGCCCACTCAGAAACCACAGGACTGGGACTTCAAGATGGCCGCCGTGGAGGGAGGACATGCGTGAGTTTAGCTCTGTCTCCCCTCCCGGACCGTAACAGATGCTACATAAGTAAAGCGGACTCATTGAGCCCCATCGGGCGAGGACAACCCGGGGGACCAGCATATGAAGCATATGATGCGGTTTGAATCCACAACGTAACAAAGGAAGCCACAGAAGATCGACCGATCCCCGGTGCCTCCATGTAGGAAGAGGAAGCACATAGGAAATGGCGGAGGCTCCCGCGCTTCACGTATTGCAAGTTGCATGAGAATAGACGGAGAACCGGGGAGGAAACCGCCCATCAGAGCGCTCCACTGGCACCAGGAGCCCCAGCGTCCCCAGGTCAGTTGGAACCCACATCACTGAGGCTGCGGTGGAGAGCAACAAAGTGCGCTCCGGCGGGGAAAGGGAACGGCGAGGGAAGTCCCCAGGCAAAGCCTAGCCAGGGAGGGTGAAGTGCGGATTGACCCGCAGCGGAACAAGAACTCAAAGCCCCCGGGGGAAGCAGCAGTAGGCGCCCTCGCCGGCAGTCGGCATACGAGGTGAGCCCCCCTCCAAAAAAAAAAAAAAAGAAAAAGGCAACCCGCCCCCGGACCGCGGGGAGCAGTGATATGGGCCCGGGAGGCGGCGGCTGTATAAGAGCGGATGCCTGCGGCCTGGGGGCCACGGCAGGGGGACAGAAATTGAAGCACTGCTCTGAACCCAGAGCTACAACACCACGGAGGGGGGACAATGGGGAAACAGCGCTAGGAAACCCGGTGCACACACCGGCAAGATATCACCCGGACCTGCCCCCATCCCAGTAATTAGACCCACTCCGGGACCCCCCGGCCATAAGGCGACACAGAAGAGGGATTCTCTCGATCAACCCCCAAACAGAGACTGATCCTCCCGTTGGGACATAAAGGCAACTCAACACAGAGTGGGGTGATCTCTCATGCGCTAAAGAGGTGAAACATCACAGAGGAGAGACGCCGCAGCAGGGGGGCCACGAGTGATCCAACCCCCTTCGATGGGAATAGCAGGTGATCCTTGACCCCGTGGCAGCTGAGAGGGTAAACGCGGCAGATGCGGACGTCCCTCTCCCGCCCACCCGCCCAAATGTCAAAGTCCAGAGGGAAGCAAGCTCAGACAAGTATAACGGCCCAGCAACAGAAACAAGACCAGAACCTGGGGCACCTCTGGGGAGGAGACAAAGGGCTCACAGAAAAAGTAAAGCCACACAAAGGTCAAAAAAGCGATCAGCATACGGATCCCCCCTGCGACGAGATGGCCACAAAGGAAGATCTGAAGGCGTGGTTCAGGGAATTCTAGACGCAATTTATGGACACAATGAATACGCACATGGAATCCAAGAAGGGAGAGTTCAAATCGACCTTGCAGGAACTGAAGAAGGACGTGGCTGAGCTAGGCGATAGAACAGATACCCTAGAGAAGGTTGTCCAAAACATGGAAGAGGAGACGCAACAAGTGGCTGAAACCCAAGAGCATCTGGTCCGCCTAACGCATAACTTGGAACTCCAATACGAGGATCTAGAAAACAGATCGCTAAGATCTAATATAAGAATCAAAAATATGTCGGAGACAGTGGAGGACAAAGATCTCAGATCGGTGGTACAACAGGTGTTTAAGGAGATCGTAGACCAGGAGGAGGAGGAGGACATCTCGATTGACAGAATTCACAGGGTGGGTCCAAAGAGAACAACAACTCAAACCGCCTGCCCGAGAGACGTACTGGTGGACCTTTCCAGGTATACCCAAAAGCAAATGATCCTCAGGAAAGCAAGGGCATTAGACCACATAAGAATGAACGGGGAGGACATCCTTTTATTTCAGGACTTGGCTCAGTTTACGCTCCAGAAAAGAAGAGACATGTCTCAGGTAACGAAGGAACTGACCGCACGCCAATTTGGATATAAATGGACATTCCCCTTTGACCTGTGGTTTACATGGGAAGGGATGCAAAAAAGTATAACGTCTAGGGGCGAAGGTCTGAGACTGCTGAACATTCCAGATCAGGAAGATGAGCTCCCACAGGCTAGTGGCACAGACCCTACTCCCAGAAGAAACAAATGGGAATGGCAATCGACCAGCCTGATAGGACGACCACCAGGGTGAGACGTCCTATCAGGAAAAAATTATAAACAGGGCACCTCCTGAAAGCAGAAGCAGACATCCGACACCGCTGCGAGAGCAATGGATCAAAACCGTAATAGGAGAGAAGCAGAGAGTCCAACTAACAGGTGCTGGGTGGGGAAGGGGGGGGAATGACCCGGTAGCCACAGAAGTCTTGGGGAAGGGTTTAGAATCCCCTTCAAAGTTATCCCTGAGAGTTTTATAGGGCGTGACGCACAGGGCGTGACGCACAGGGTGATACGCCTGAGCGACCGTAGGGAATCATGCCATCCTCAGGACAGTTGGGGGGAGGGGACCGCGCCAGTTGGGGGTTGCGTGATTTCAGGTTGGGGGAGGGGAAGTAGGGGTCAAGGGATGACTGGGGGAAAGTCTGACTTTACTAAAGGGGGGAAAAACCCAAATGGGAAAATCCTTGTTCAGACAAAGGGATGGGGATGAAAATACTCACATACAATGTTAGGGACCTAAATTATCCAGTCAAGCGGAAAAAGGTGGAGCAGTTCCTCAGGCAGGGTGCCTACGATATTGTAATGGTCCAAGAGACACACATAAAAGCTCAAGACAAACATAAAATACATTTCAAAGAGTTTAATATAATCCAACAGGTGAATGCACAAGAGAAAAAGGCAGGGCTATTAATAGCGATTCGGGACTCCCTGCATGCGCAAATAAAGTACACTTGGGGAGACAAACAAGGAAGATTCTTGATAGTGACAATAACGATAGATGGCAGGCCCCTGACAATAGCCACCGTCTATGCCCCCAACTCAGGACAGGAAGGCTTCTTAAGGGTTGCACTAGACAAATTAGAACTCCAAGTAACAGGGACATCGTGCTGGGAGGGGATTTAAATTTGGCCTGGGATTCCTCACTAGACAGATCAGGACATAACCAACACGTCCAAGGCACCCCTTCCAAAACACTGAAGCAGAACATGACAGATTTAGGATTGGTAGACGCGTGGCGCAATCTGAATGGGACACTGAAAAGCTACACCTACTTCTCGCATGTCCACAACATGGCCTCAAGAATAGATTATCTGTGGGTACCGGTGGGACTTCTAGGCAAAATTAAGCAGACGGAGATAGAACCAATAACACTCTAGGATCATGCTCCCCTGTGGGCTTCCATTGACTGGGTTAGGAACTACCCCCGACTATGGGCCTGGCGTCTTCCATATGACATCATTAGAGACCAAGTGCTGGGACAGACTCTCAGAGAAAACATCATAGAATATCTGACAGATAATGATCTCCCCGACACAAATAAGGGAACACTGTGGGATGCCCTGAAGGCGGTAACAAGGGGTCAACTCATAGCACTCAAATCCCAGAAAGAGAAAATGAATCGCCAATGGGAAAAGGAATTAGAGGCAAAAATAGGCGTGATCCAAGCAGAATTGATAAAGACCCCAACCAGGAAACTCACGTGATCTCTTAGACACGTCCAAGGGCAACTGGAAGCACTCCGTACCAAAAAAGCGGAGAGGGCTCTCCTCCAAACCAAACATTGGTATTATCGATTGATTGATTGATAGTTTATTTCTATCGCGCTCATACACAAGTGTTTCAGAGCGCGACAAGGCAAGGAAGGGGAACAGGGGAGAACAAAACAGCGATCTTACTAGGCCCAGTGACATTGAGAACGCGCAAGTGCATGGGAGAGGGGGGAGGGGAAAAGTGCATGGAAGGGGGGAGAGGTGGAAAGTGCGAAGCAGAGGAGAAACAGATAAATAACAATAAATAAATAATAAAGGCAACAAACAGTGGTAATGCAGCCAGAAATTTGCAAGTGCTAGGTTTAAGGCAGCAGACAGGGTAGGTCCGATAAGTGCAAGAAAAAAAAGGGGGGGCTGTATGGGTACAGATACATACCCCAGTGCAAGGGGTGGCCCAGAGGCAGTGCGGGAGGGTGACAGGATGAGCAGGTACCTGGGCCCAAAAGACGGAGGGTGGCCAGGTGCACGGTGCCAAGAGCGAACAGATCAGCAGGGGAGAGGGGGAGCGAAGGCACAAGAAAAGAGGAAGGTCTTGAGGTGCTTCCGGAAACAGAGATGGTTCTCAAGTTTTAGAGTGGCAGAGAGGCTATTCCAAAGGGAGGCCCCAGCCGAAGACAGAGATCTACCCCCAGCTCGTTTCTTATAAAAACGACTGACCCTGAGTGAGTTGGAGGTAGAGGAGCGAAGAGCTCGAGAGGGGAGGTATTTGCGGAGGGATAGCTGAAGGTATTTTGGACCCAGGCCCCAGAAAGCCTTGTGGACAATGCAGAGGGTTTTGAATTTAATCCTGTCATGATCTCTGCTTCCAAAAGGTCAGGGTTTTCCCAACTCCCTTGGAAGCAGATCCATAACCCAGGTTCCGAGTGCCAACCAGTCCCAATTGGGACCTTTTGGACCCAGTCCTGGCGCCAGTGGCACCAGGCTCATAAATATGCCCAGTCCCAGCGCTGGAAGCGCCGGGCTCATAATGCTTGGGTGGACTTACCTGCAGCAGACCATGCTGCTTACTTGCCTGCCAGTTGAGCCTCTGATCCTCTTCTGTTTGGAACTACTTTTCCTGTTGGGTGGGGCAGGAGCCACTCCCTAGATTCAGAACACTTGAACTCTTCTGGAAAGCAGGAACTCTTTTCTTAGGCGTGGCTGTGGAAGGAGACACCTAAGCACTACAGGAGGCTATTTAAACCACACCCGATGGATGAATCTTGCTTTGCGTTATTCTGCATCCTCGCAGCAGAACGCTCATCGTGTCTTCTGCATCTGATCCTGGGCCTAAGGAAAAAGGCTTACCATCCTGAATCCAGTCTTCAGCAACACCTATAAAGACAAGAAAGAACAGGTTAGCATTACGGTCTTCAGTGACAGCTCTTCACTTACCTGGTCCATCGGCTGTCACCAACGCCTCGCGCTGCATTCCGGCATCTGAAAGACAAAGGCTTACCTACTCTTCGTGCGCTCCGGAGGTCTTCACACTGCATTCCGGCATCTGAAAGACAAAATCTTACCAACTCTTCGCACGCTCCGGAGGCCTTCGGCGCTGCATCCCGCATCTGAAAGACAAAACAAGGTGCGTTTAAAGACATTGGGGAACTTTAATACTCACGTGCCATTACTCCTTTCCACATCTAACCCAGTGGGTATTCCGGCACCCTGCAGCCGCTCCGAACTTGTACCTGCAAAATAAAAAGACAGTTAGAGCGCATCGTGAAGCAGGCAACAAGCGCTTACTTACGTGCTTCCAGGCGCTTCTATTCATCACACGGGCTCCATCTTCAACTCACTTCAGCCCATCATCCACCATCGCCGGAACCCTGCAAAACAAGAGACATCATTACTAAAGACTTTAAAGACATTAGGATTACTCGAAACTTACCGTTCGTGCAGTAAACGACGGACAGCAGTCCTCTGAAGTCAAGAGGCCTGCTCCCCTTATCCAGTGAAGAAACTGGTTACAGCACCCTGCCCCGAGGCAGATGGAGAGCACGACGTTCACTTACCTAAGGTGAGAGCGTTAACCTTTGGGGTTCTACAGGAGAAGAGAAAGGGAAGAAGAGAGAGACATTCAATAACCCAGTTCCTTAATCCCATATTTTCTATCTGCAGACATCTTACCCTTCGAGTCAGACATACAGTGCACAGAGGTCCAGCCCAAAGAGCCAGCCGTGTGTTACACATCACCTTTGAAGATACGGTATACGCCCAGTCAAGACCGGCGCCTCTACAGGAATCAGGTGAGCGTTACAATCCTTGCATCCACTGGGAGCCAGTGAAGAGATTTCAGAGCTGGAGAGATACGATCCCAGGGCTTGAGGCCAAGGACAAGTCTCGCAGTCCTGTTCTGGATTAGTTGCAGAGGGCGGAGAGTAGAGGCAGGAAGATTTAGAACGAGGATGTTACAATAGTCCAAGCTAGAGAGAACCAGAGCTTGAGATACCATGAGCTTCTGGGGGAAGGAGAGGAAAGGCAGAGTACCTCTGAGGAGGTGCAGTCGGAAATTTTACTTTTTAGAGACCTCAGAGATGTGGGCGGAGAAGGAACGGGTGGAGTCAAAGATGACCCTGAGGTTCTTAGCCTCGCAGGTGTGGGTAGGAGGAGGGCCAAGGGAGGCCGGCCAGAGATTGAGGGGAAAGGATGGTGAAGGTGTGCCGATGAGGAGGATCTCCGTCTTGCTGGCATTCAGACAAAGATCATTGGCGGAACACCAATCTTGAATGGCAGTTAGGCAATCAGAGATGAGAGAGGGGAGAGGAGGGACAGGATGTCCTGGGTTTTTGAAATGAAGTGAGAGGCAAGGGCATTGCAAAGAGCCTGGGAGGCAACAGGAGGGGTAGAGACTGCAGCAGGGTTGGCCAGCTCCTTGCAGATTTTAAAGAGTTCGGCCGAGTTGTTAGATGCCGCAGAGACACGAGGTTGAATGTGGACTCTCTTCTTGGTGAGGACAGAGAGTCGGTATTGCCTTTGTAGCAAGCAACAGGCCAGTTTGTCAGAGGATGAACAGGAAGTCCTCCATTTCCTCTCAGCTGCCCTACACTTACGTTTAAGTATAGCTAGGTCAGAGTCATACCAGGAATTGCACTTAGCTTTGGACTTCAAACAGATCCTCATGACAGGCGCAAGAACATCAAGCGTATCAGAAATTGAAGCGTACAGCAGAGACAGGGCTGTATCAGGATGAGAGACAGCCAAAGGTGGAGGGGGGCGAGAGAAAGTGGCGTCAAAAGCCTCAACTGACACACGCTTCATGGGCCGGATGTCCGAGAAGGTAGGTGGCAGTGTTGGGGTAGGTTTGGCTTGGGGGGAAGAGAGGGAGAGATGAGATGAGAGGAGGGATTGATCGCTCCAGGAGAGAGGAGTGGTCAGAGGGATGGAGAGGGGGAGGTCAGAGGAGATCAAGACATCGAGTGTGTGCCCTGCAGAGTGAGTCGGGCCAGAGGGGAGGATGGACAGGGAGAGGGAGTCGCAGAGGTCACAGAAGAGTACAGAGGAGGAGCAAGGAGAGTCTAAATGTATATTTAGGTCACCGAGAAGGAGGAGTTGAGTGGTAGAGGCCAGGAGGGAGGAGGAAAGGTCTGCCCACTCAGAGAGAAATGAGGTGATTTGACCAGGGGGCCGGTAGATGGTAACCACAGTAAGAGAATGGGTAGGCAAGAGAGAAAGCCTACAGACAAGGCATTCGAAAGAGAAGTAGGTCTGAGTGGGAATGATAGAGGCAGGAATCCACTCAGGAAAGATCAGGGCTACCCCCCACCGGACCGGGAGGATCTGGGTGCTGAGAGGATCTTGTATCCATCAGGGAGGAGAGTGTCAAAGCTTGTAACAGAGCTGGCCGTGAACCATGTCTCAGTAAGACCAAGGACATCAAGGTCTAGTTCTTCAAGGAGGTGGCAGATGTCAGAGGAGTGTTTGACGGCAGAGTGAGAGTTGAGAGTGGCAATATGAAGAAGGTTGCCAGCCTTAAGGACCTTCCGGGGAGGGGTACAGATCAGAGGTACGCCCTGTGGAGGAGAAAGAGCCTTAGGAGGGGCAGAGGAGGAGGAGAGAGAGAGGGCAAGGTAGCCCAGGGGGGAGAGGAGGGGACAGCAGGAGATGAGAGGAAATTGATGAGGCGAGGGAAGCGCCTATCAAAGAGGAGGAGATTGGCCTGAAGGCCTTGGACCATGACAGTGCCATTTAGGTAGACATTAATGATGACTTTAGAGGAGTCGAAGGAAGCCATGAGAACTTCCCAGCGAGTGCCACCATTAATGGGAGAGGAGGAGATAGGGCAGAGCACAGAGACCATATGAGGAGTCCATAGATCTGGCGAAGGAACAACAAAGAGGATGTCAGTAAGGGTCTGTCTGGCGGAAGCATTGGAGTAGGTGTCGGCGATAGGAAGACCAGGATTAGAGGCCAAGATATCCTTTTTGAACTTCTTCCTACCAGACTTAGTGAGAAGGGAAGGATAGTCAATGGAGAAGCAGTTGGAGAAGATAGGAGAAACAGAAAGCGCCATTGGGGTGGAAGTAAGGAGAGGATGGCGATACTGGGGGGGCTAAGGCAGGTAGGTGTGTGACAAAAGAGAGTGGTGAGGTCACTAGGCTGGCAAGTTACAGAGAAGAAACTGTATACAAGCAAAATACAGAGAATTTCGCACTGGGCAGCAAGATATGACTTTTAAGAGCAAAGCAAAAACAGCAAGATTTGACTTTTAAGAGCAAAGCAAAAACTACAAGATTTGACTTTTTAGCACAAAGCAAAACTGCAAGATTTGGCTTTTAAGAGCAAAGTAAAAACAGCAAGATTTGACTTTTTCAATCTTGGAATCGGATGTTGGCAAAGGGTTTAGGAAGCACTGCACAGCAAGATGACAACATGGGAGCAACAAGCAGAAAGAACAGTGATAGTCAAAGGCAGTAGAAGTGAGTCCATAAGGAGGGAACTAACCCATAGTTCTGGAGGTGGCAAAGTCAAGGCAGTCCGGATTTCTTAGAGGAGAGAGGTGGCCGCATCATTGTGGTTAAGGTGCAGGGAGGACCCCAATTAGCGTTCTGGAAGTGGACAGGGAGCAGACAGGGGCCTTGGAAGTGGGCCTTGGAAGTGGGCCTTTGCTGAGAGGGCCGGCTGAAGCCTGCTGGCCCCTGATTGGATAGAAGACAACACTCAGCAACCAATGGGAGTGCAGCACAGGGAGAGGTGATTCAGCCCAGCCTGTCTACACAACAAAGAAAACCATGGCGGCCATCTTGGAAGGGCCAAAAACAGTCAAATAAGCAGCAATAGGAGGAAAAAACTAGTGCTTTCAAAATAGCAACGCAGCTCCAGGTATTAAAAAGCTAAAAAAAATGGCTGCACAATGAAAATACCAAATAAAACAGTCCTTTCCAACAATATTATGCAAATTTCCTCTATTTTTCTTTTTCTTCTTTTTTTCAAATTTCGATTTTTCAGGTTCAATAATTCCCCAGGAGGTGCAGTAATGCACAGAAAGTGCACCTGCCTAATGGAATGGTCAGCAGCCAGGCACAAACTCCACATGTGCAGGAGAACAACAGATGGCCAGGAGGGTGGAAACAGGACCTCACTCCCAGTGAAAAGCAGATGAAAGAAACCAGTTCCAGCCAGTGGGCCTTGCTGAGAGGGCCGGCTGAAGCCTGCCGGTCCCTGATTGGATGGAAGAAAACACTCAGCAACCAATGGGAGTGCAGCACAGGGAGAGGTGATTCAGCACAGCCTGTCTACACAACAAAGAAAACCACGGTGGCCATCTTGGAAGGGCCAAAAACAGTCAAATAAGCAGCAATAGGAGGAAAAAACTAGTGATTTCAAAATAGCAACGCAACTCCAGGTATTAAAAAGCTCAAAAAATAGCTGCATGATGAAAATGCCAAACAAAACAGTCCTTTCCAACAATATTATGCAAATTTCCTCTATTATTTTTTTTCTTCTTTTTTTTCAAATTTCGATTTTTCAGGTTCAATAATTCCCCAGGAGGTGCAGTAATGCACAGAAGGTGCACCTACCTAATGGAATAGTCAGCAGCCAGGCACAAACTCCACATGTGCAGGAGAACAACAGATGGCCAGGAGGGTGGAAACAGGACCTCACTTATGTGAAGGAGAATAAGGCCGACAAACTTTTAGCGAAACAACTGAAGGGTAAGCAGCAGGCTCAGTCAATAAAGGCGTTGAAAGATGAGGCAGGCCAACTAAAGACCCAAACCACAGACATAGGCAATATATTTCAAAGATACTATCAGAAACTTTATTCTTCGGATCACCCGAGAGAGAACCAGCAAGAAGCCTTCTTAGCAGGTTTACAGCTCCCGTTGATAACGGAGGCTGAAAAACAAACTCTAGACAAGGATATCACCATAGAAGAGGTATATGCAGCAATTCAGTCCCTCCCAAAGAATAAAGCCCCGGGCCCGGACGGATATACCGCACTATTTTATAAAACCTATAAGGATTGGACAGGGTGCATCGAACAAGGACCAGAACGAACACGGATACGCCACTGGATGTCCTAGCCAGAGTGCACTTTTACAAAGTTAAAGAGGAAATCATGAGAGAGGCCAGGGACTCCCCCCGCGTCCTCTGCAGAGATGCTTCTATCGTCCTCTACCAGGACCTAGCAGCCATAACACTAGCAAAAAGAAAGGCCCTTTGGCCCATCACGGACTGGCACAGGGAAAAGAAAACCCCTTACCACTGGGTGTTCCCCACTGCCCCAGCGTTCTCTTGGGATGGGAAACCCTGCCTGATCCGCACCCTGCAGGAGGGAGAGAGGCTTCTAAACCCGGACCCAGAAGACGACATCCAAGCCCGAGATACATCAGCGCGAACACCCTGAACAAGGGGTGCTGACCCCGCTTGGACCAAAGTGAGAAGATGCCGAAAACCTCTGGGGACCACCAATCAAAAACAAGCCAAATGGCTAGATCTGGGCTCGCCTCCCAACAAAGAATTAAGAATAGGGAGGCCAAACAGAAGCCCAGGAAAAGGGGACAATACGATCTGGGCACATTAGAGACTCATCGTTTCACCAAATAACAGTTGAGGCACTGTTGCCTCCAAGCCGCAAGGATGCGTTGGCCCACCCGGATGCCCCGTTGGCAGATAGCTGACTTTCAAGGCCTTAAAGACTTGGATTGTCAGATTGTTTGGGGTGGGGCTTCAGAACCGGGGGACAGCGACCAAAAACCCAGCAATACACCGGGGAACCAAAGAACCGGAGGGATCGCAACAAGAACAGCCGTAAGGACACAGAAGCGACATCATCTCAAAAGATGGAGACCACTAAGGAACTAACCATGATAACATGGAATGTACAGGGGCTGAACGCACCTAGAAAACGGAAGTCAGTGGAACAGAGACTGAGCCATCTAGAAGCCGACATCGTGTGCCTCCAAGAAACACACCTTCTGCAACCGGACGAAAAGAGAGCAAACTTCTGCCAATACCCCACAAACTTCTTTGCCTCTTTGGGCCATAAAAAAGGAGAGCTAGCAATTCTTTTCAGCTGGGCGGTGCAGCTCACCCAAATCTCGATTAAACGCGACACAGCGGGGAGATACATACTGCTCAAGGGTCTCCTGATAGACCTACCGATCACCATAGCAGCAATATACGCTCCAAATTCTGGGCAGGACCGCTTTCTCAGCAGTCTTCTCCCCACAATCATCTCCATCACGGAAGGGCGCCTCCTAATAGGAGGAGACTTCAATCTCACCCCAGACCCCAACACAGACAATACACTTCTGCCCTCTAGGGAGGACTTTGCCCGGGCACTGGGGATGGCAGAATTCCTGAGAAACACGGGCACCGTCGACACCTGGAGATTGGCTCACCAGGGAGAGCGAGACTATACATTCTACTCCCACGTACACAGAGGCTATTCAAGGATAGATCTTCTGTTAACGACCAGCGCACTCTTCCCCTGTATTGAGGACATTCAAATTGGCCGCAAAGTAATATCCGATCACGCCCCAGTCATAGCCAAGCTGCAAGTGGAAGGCCTCCCAGCACCCCCTCAGAGAGCCTGGAAACTCCAGGATTACATCCTAGCAGACATAGCATCAAGCACCGAGCTACAGGTTTCCCTGGAGAACTTCTTCTCAGAGAACGCAGCCAAAGGCACCTCTGAAGCCATGGTCTGGGACGCAATGAAGCCAGTCATCAGAGGAGCGGCAATCAACTGCACAGCTGCACAGAAGAGAAGGCACCAAATCCAACTCGCTAAGCTAGAGGCAGAAGTGGGCGAAATAGAAGCACGATACAAATCCGCCAATCCGTGAAAGTAAGCAGAGAACTTAAAAGAGCGAAGACAAAACTGGAAATGCACCTGCAGACAAAACGGCCCGAGCATTAGCCTACACAAAACAATTCTACTATATAAACAGCAACAAGGCCAACCGCCTATTGGACCAAAAACTGAAGAAACTGCCCTCACGAAACATGATACTAACGCTTCCGGACCAAGGAGGGAGACTTTGCTGCACAGAAGCGGAAAAGATGGAGATCCTCACTAAACACCACATGGGGATCATGACGGGCCCTGCCACAAGCAAAGAAGCTCAAGCTCAATACCTGCACCCAGTCCGGCGAGACCCTCTGCCCTCACAGCTCGACTCCTTGGAACTACCATTCTCGGCTGAAGAAGTAGCTGAAACAATCCGGTTCTTGAAAAACACAGCCCCAGGCCCCGACGGCCTGACTGCCCAATTCTATAAAATGTTCTCCCACATCCTGGCCCCTTGCCTTGCCTCGCTATACAACTCTTTTCTGGACTCAGGCTCCGTCACCCCCTCTGATATGATATGATAGTTTATTTATATAGCGCCTATACACAATGTGTTTCAAAGCGCTTCAAGGAGGGAGGGGACATAGGAAAAATACAGTTACATTCAGCAAAAGTCCTTGAAACAATACAGAATGTGAAAATAACTATCATAATAGGCCTGACGACATTTCTGATAGTGCAAGTGCATAGAACAAGTAAGGCAAGAGGTGATGGAAAGGAAGGAAACAGAGCAAGCAGTAACATTACTAAGTCTGACGACAATTTACGCAGTGCAGGTGGTAACAAGAGGCGGGGTGGGAGGGGGGGCAAGTGGACGGAGGGGGGAAGGAGAACAAGACATGCTACTGATCAAAAAGTCAGTGACAAATTGAAAAGTAGGGGAGGGGGGAGGGGGAAAACAAAAAGGAGGGGGTGGACAGACAAGCTGCTATCAAG
Source organism: Ambystoma mexicanum (assembly GCF_040938575.1). NCBI lineage: Eukaryota > Metazoa > Chordata > Amphibia > Caudata > Ambystomatidae > Ambystoma > Ambystoma mexicanum. The sequence continues at coordinate 1,160,137,717 of NC_090932.1, read as the reverse complement.
AGTCACGGAACAGATGATAGGAGTAAGTGCTAGGAGGCGGAAGTCTAAGAGGGGGGAGAAAAGGAGGGGGGAGTAGGAGGGAAGTTGAAGAGGATGGAGATGAGGAGGGGGGTGGAGCGCAGAGCATGAGGGGGGGCAAGCAGGGTGAGGGCACACAGATACTCACGGGGGGCAAACAGACACTCACGGGGGGCAGGGGGGGCACACAGATACTCACGGGGGGCAAACAGACACTCACGGGGGGCAGATGGGGCACACAGATAATCACGGGGGGCAAACAGACACTCACGGGGGGCAGGGGGGGCACACAGATACTTACGGGGGGCAGGGGGGGCACACACATACTCACGGGGTGCATGGGGGCACACAGATACTCACGGGGGTGAAACGCTGGGTGAAACTAGAGGAGGACTGGTGCCGTAGCCCCCTGGAAGCGCTTCCATACATCATCAGACCCATTGACCTCCTCCAGGGAGGGGCCCCTAACCGCAACCAAGAATACAGTTGAGAGCTGGAGGAGGGCAGCCAGGCGGTGGAATCGCAGAAGCACAATTGGCCCCCTGTTCCCGATCTGGGACAACCCGGACTTCACCCCCGGAATAACGCCCAATGACTTTAATCACTGGAAAACCGGAGGGCTAAAGCACGTGGGAGACTTTTACGAGGAGGGCGCCCCACTAACTTTTGAAGAATGCAAAGTGAAATTCGGGGTGCCGGAAACAGAAGGATTCTGCTACACTCAGATTCAACACTGGCTCTCGCACGAGCCCATGAAAACTCAGGGCTGCAGAGAGCTAACGTCACTGGAACAGACGCTCACAACGACTCCCCCCTGAGGGAAAACATCGGCCCTATACGGACTATTAGACAGAACTGATCCCGACAAAAAAGAGGCATACATGGAAAAGTGGGAAAGGGACATCGGCAGGACAATTGATAGGGAAGAATGGGGGCACATCTGGACCAGAACGCAGAAGAGCCTGTAGTGCGTCACCAATAAGGAAGGGGCGATCAAAACCTGCTATAGATGGTATCTAACCCCAGAGACTCTGAACAAGAGCAACCCAGCTATCTCCCCTCTATGCTGGAGAGGATGCACAGACACAGGCACGCTATTGCACTTACTCTGGTCATGCCCAAGATCCGTTAAATACTGGAAGGAAATCCTGGACCTAATCAAGCAAATCACAGGGCTAACGATTCCATGGGACCCAGGAATAGTCCTACTGGGCAGCACAGGGGAGGGCCAATTTCCACTCACCGGCAACCTAGCAAGCCTGTGCACACAACTTCTCACGGTGGCAAAGATAGCGATAACAAGACTATGGAAACATCCAGAGGGCCCCGGCGTGAGCCTGTGGTGGGCCAAATGTTGGGACATCGCAGCCGCGGGAAAAATAACCACCATCCGCCTGAGGAACAGAAACAAGTTTTTCGACACCTGAGCCCCCTTCCTAGACTATGCAGATCAGTTCCCAGGCATGGCAAGAAAACCGCCGCCCCTCTGCTGGATGGACAAATACGATTAAAATAATCCATAGACAAGTCCTGCGGCCCGCAGTGAAGTGGCCCCCACAAATGTCACTAACCCGGAATCAAGAGCAGGAGAGGGCAAGACGAACTCAGAGACACCCAGCCTCAGTCTAGTTCTAACCAATACCTCCCCGCAAAAGACAATTAGTTAAAACAATTTCCCCCAAGGACTACAGCTCCTCGGATGGACTGTCCCCCAGGGTTGCCCCTTTGCACCCCTACTCCCACCTAATTATGTTCTGTTTATGTTTATGTTGTGGTTTAATATGCTCATTTCAAATGAACTATGAAATATGTGAATTAACGCACTTGAGACAGTAGGTTTGATGACAAAATCAAATAAAAAGAATGTTGGAAAAAAAACAACCTATAAGGATATTTTGGCCCCACCACTCACAGCCTTATTTAACACGTTCAAAGGGGAGGGAAATGTGACCCAAACTATGAATGAGGCAAAGGTGCTAGTGTTTCACAAAAAAGGGAAAGAGGAACTACTTCCCACTGCGTATCGCCCTATAGCCCTAATTAATCTAGACGCGAAAATGTACACAAAAATCTTAGCAACCAGACTGACTCCCCTCCTTCCCAAATTGATTCACCAAGATCAATCCGGGTTCGTCCCTAATAGGCACCCATGATAACATACGGAAAGTAATACACTTGGTGGAAAAAATTGGTATAAAACAGTCATCAGCCGCTCTGGTAGCCCTAGACGCAGAAAAAGCGTTTTACAGAGTAGAATGGTCATTCCTTTTTTGGGTGCTTGAGAAAATGGGGATGGGGAAAGGATACATAAATATGATTAGAGCCAACTATAACTCTCCGTCCATAAGGGTAGCAGTAAATGGAGGCCTTTTGGAAACAGTGTGATTAGAAAGGGGGACGAAACAAGGGTGCCCACTCTCCCCCCACTCCTATACGCAATATAGAACCCCTACTGGGAAAAATAAGAGAAACCCCGGACATACAGGGCATAGAAATGGCGGGACGGACACACAAAGCCATAGCGTACGCAGACGATATGCTGGTGGCACTGGGGTACCCGGGGAAATCCCTCCTGCATTTAATGGGCATAATAGAAGCATTTGGAGAGATTTCCGGGCTCAAAATAAATAGGCAAAAAAACGAAATTCGGATTCTGGCGGGGAACAAAGATGAAATCCTAGCAGCAGCTTTGGTGCTCCAATTAAAAATAGCGACAACCGGAATCAGATACCTGGGAATCACACTAACGGGAAGAATGGACCAATTATATGCCCACAATTATCCACAGCTTTTAGCTAAGGTCAAAAGTGACCTCCTTAGGTGGAACATGCTGATGACATCCTGGTGGGACAGAATAACAGCTGTGAAAATGACGATACTCCCAAAACTAATGTACCTATTCCAAGCCCGTCCGATTAGGCTTCCCCCGGCGTTCTTTAAGTCTCTCAGGAAAATGGTGACACACTATGTGTGGCGGGGCAAAACCCCAAGAATCTCAACCGCGGTCCTGACGGTACATAGAGGGGAGGGGTGGTGTGCCCTGCCTCACTTTAAGAAATACTATGAGGCCACTCAGTTCTGGGTTTTGAAGGAGTGGATTCCGGGAAGTGGGGAAAAAATCTGGGAGGAGCAGGATAGGGCAGTCGCAACAACCTCCACCAGTCATCTCTTGTGGATAAACAAAAAATACAGACATGTCAATACACACATCAGTGAGATAATGAGGGCGGCTCTGGGGGTATGGGACGACGCCACAAAAAAAGAAACTCTAACAAAGCACCCAGTCCCGTTTATGCCACTGTTTGGGAACCCAGAATTTCTACCAGGAATGGAAAAGGGAGCATACTGGAAATGGGAGGAGGCTGGGTGTAAGATGGTCGCAGATATGCAGCTGGAACACCAGATTAGGTCCTTTGAGGACTGCACAACTCTATTGAACCTAACTTCTAAAGACCTTTTCAAATACGAACAATTACATCATTGGTTAAGTACAACCCACATAAAAGAAGCTGCATCCAGAGATCTGACTCCCTTTGAAACATACGTTATGACGCACACAGGAACGTGCAAGTTTGTCTCCAACACATTCAAATATCTAAACGCACAAGCCGAGCCAACCACTTGGCAATATATGAAATGGTGGGAGAAATCCTTGGGCTATACACTCCCGAGGGAACTATGAGAATACATATGGCGCATGATTCCAAAGCTGTTGAGAACTATCCAATCCAGAGAAATGTGGACGAAAGTAATGCTACAGTGGCACTACACCCCGGAGAGATTGCATAAAATGTACCCAAACTCCACAGACAGCTGTTGGAGAGAGTGTGGCGGGAAGGGTGATTGGAGGCATATATGGTGGGACTGCCCGAAACTGAGGCCTTACTGGGATGAGATTAAAGGCCAAATGGGGAAAATGTTCCCGGGGGCGGCACAGATAGGAGAAGAAGTGTGGCTTGGGGGACTATGGGATCCCAGGGACAAACAACTGACCGTCACACAGAAAAGGTGCTTCATGGGTCTTCTCATTGGGGCATGGTTGGAAATAGCATACAACTGGAAACAAAAATCCCCTCCACGTACAGTCGATTGGACGAGAAGGGTGTGGACACATCTGGCCCTTCAGAAATGATTGGGGCCCGGTCCTGGAATACCTCTAAGCAGACTATAAAGAACTGTGGTGCCCACATAAAATAAGGATTTTAGACCTATTTCTGTGAAAGGTATAAGAGACTTCCATGAGAAGAAGGACAATTCGCACAGTACCCGGTCGAGGGGGTGGGGGGCGGACACTTTAGGGGTGTTTGATGATGTTCTACTGTTGTAACCCAATATGTTTAAAATTTAATAAAAATATTTATTAAAAAAAAAGAAACCACAGGACTGGCTCCTCAGCGAATCATGTGATCTCTACCCACCAACAGGCGGAGATACGCCACGCTGGATTCGGATATCCCCCACCAAAATCATCCTTTCTATACTTTGGGACAAAGGACCAGAACAGGGGCAGATGCATCTATGGAAGGAACTGCCGAGGGCCACCCAACGGAACACAAACTAATCTGATTGCAAGTATAATGTTTTACCAATGTTGACAAGGGGACCTGTTGGCCCCTAACAAGGACGGTTTGTGGGCTTGAGTCGGATGCCCCGGAAGGTGAGGGCTGGGCTCAACCTCTCGCATTAAACGGGGGTAGGGGGTTGGGGGAGGTCAGGGAGGGAGGGCTCGAAAGTGGAAGTAGGAGTAATAGTGGCACCAGAGACAGCAGAGCAGTGCCTGTGGAACTTGAACGCTAGTCAGTGGGAAGCACGGCGAGAAGGCAGTAGCCTGGCTTATCCATAACCACACACACGGGCAGGAAGATGAAAAGAACTGGAGAATAGGAAATTACAGACCCCGGAAGATACATGTGTTAGGCAGAAAACTGTGCAGTTCCCTCTGGGACCACTGCAAACGATTTAAGACTACAGGTGTTTGGCAGTAAACCCACTTGGTAGCAGTCTGTACCACACAGATTCACTTGGTAGCTGTGGCTGAGCAGTCAGACTTCCCTCAAGAAGAGTTAGGCAGTATACAGAGTATTCACAATAGGTCAAGAGCACACAATAGAACAAGTAAACACTGACCAGGGCTTGGTGTAAAAGAGATATAATTATTTATTTAAAACCACATCTAGAAAAACACACAGGCACTAATAGTAAGCAATTCAAAAACACGGTCACTAAAAGATATACACTCCCTTAAAAGAATATTAGACAAGTCTTAAGTAAAGCCCCACTTATTTTCAGACAGCGGTGAGCGCTTAACGTAGATGGCACTCTAATAGTTCGTTTTAAAAAGGGAGAGAAAAGCAAAGAACAATTTGTAACAGATCTCAACACTTTTACAAGAGCAGAACAAGAGAGGAAGGCAAAGTAAAACCGTGAATTCAGAGTCAGTAGGCCGGATCCGCTTTAAGAGGATCGGAACGAAATGTGTCCAAGGTCACATGGTTGCACTGCACAAAAGTCTTGTAATGGTTCAAAAAGGAGTTGGATCAAAGAAAGGGACCAGTTAGAGGGTCAAGGCGGCCAGCCCAGTCCAGAAGGTTAAGGAGTTATTATTACCTTGTTGCAATCTTTAGAAAGGGAGGCCTGGTGGACACGGTACCTTAAAGTGGTGAGAACGCTCCAGCAGGGGCAGTTGTTCCTGGCAGCGGATGCAAGTCGGTGCTTCATCCGGGGGAAGAGAGGATCTCGTCATGGAGGAAGACAGGAGTCCGTTGCACTGCCAGGGAAGAAACCAGCCGCAGAGTTTCTCGGGTACAAGGAGCGGTCTGTTGATTCGCAGTTCAGTGGTGAGTGGCTATCCGGCTGCTGGGGTGCTTGGCACGGGCAGTTCGACCACAAACCGGGCTGGGGTGCGAAGAAAGAAAGGTAAACTGGTTGTGCCCACCAGTCAGGGGAAGAAGCCTCTCCAGCCGGGAGATCTTCTCTGTCGTCGGGAAGTGGTGAGTCGGTTCTGCAGGGCTCCACCGGTGGTGTCGTCGTGGTAGGTCGGCTCAGCTTCTCCCTCGACAGATTCTCAGGTCCTGTGGCGACTTCTGAAGTTCCAGTCCCCAAAGCCCTGCTTTTATGTAGCATACCCCCATTCACTCAGCCTAGCTGTCAATCAAACATGTTAAGTGGTGAGCCGGCCGGCTCACCACTTGGGCCAATCACACAAGAGTGCGACTTGAGTTACCAAGGTAACTCAGTCCAGGGTGCCTAAACCCCCTCCCACACCCCCTGTGGTACCCAGACAGAGTGGCACCACTTTTGGAGGCTTCTGTGGAGAAGCCCGCCAAAAAGTGGAACAAAGGGCTCGACTTAGGTTGGAGTCACAGAAGAGAACACAAACGCCATTTTAGAATCGAGTCATGGCAAAAAATACCAACCGACAAATTAATATTAATTAAATAAACCGGCGGTATGTTCGAGGCTATGAGAATTAAATAATTAAAGTTGGTAGCTTCGAACAATGGGAAAATCCCATAGGGAAATATTTGCGGTCGAATATAAAAAGTAGTTTCCACTGCAACCAGCCAAAACTCGATCAGGGGGGACGGAGACGTGCCCCCTCGACTAACAGACCCCGGGTAATCGAATTGCCCCGACCAGTACGTCCACAATATGATGGTTTGTACTGGTTTCTGTTAATAATTTGGGACTAGTAAAGCCAATGGTGACTTTACATGCCCTGGGAGACAGTAGTCAGTCCTAGGGTATGGAGTCTATGGTGGGATGTCACTATGACACCCCTGTGTTACTGCACGGAGGGTGCTGTGTAACACACATAGGAAAAACACATGAGACCCTATGGAGTAAAGAACCCCATAGCCCATAAAACACATTACCAGTCAAAGGAATACCATAAATCATGTCCAAGAGTGGGAGAAAAAGAGTCTCACTCTTGGCAGGAGGAAAAGACAAACTCCAGAAATCCAGCAAAGCTGCTGGGGGACTCACTAGGTTAGGAAATTCAGCCTAAAGAGAGAATTCTCCCTAACAGGTACACACCATTGGTCTCCACAGACACAGTTTGACCCATAGACGTATGAGTCTATTTTAAATGGAAAGAAGTTGTATATTGAACACCTGGATGACACGCACTACATATCAAGCTGAACTATGCTAATATGAACTGGTTTTTGGTATCTAACAAATGTATGTCCTGATGAGGTGCACCAGATAGAAATAGCATATGTCTATTGTGGAGCCCGAAACTCAAGTAGACAACACCATAGAGCCCACTGTGTTTAGTTGGGCCGTCTTGAGTTTTCAAAGAATATGGCAATTGACACATGTTCACAAGCAAGTTCTCTTGAACATTTGCCTTCTTTAATTCTGTGAAAGAAAAACTTAGTGTTTAACATGCTTTTGTAAATATAGAACAAAACTTTAGCCCTAATAAATGGGTGTTCTACTTTTAGAACACAGTTATTAGCATTGCAGTTTTCTGCACAGTACGAATGGTGGATGGTATGAATGTGGATGAAAGTGGATGTGAGCAAGAATGGGTGAGATGTTATCACTGGTTTTGATATGATATGTGTTTTTGCTAGATGTGAGATGTGTATCTTTAAAATTGGCTTTTAATATATGAAATGTCAATGTGTTATATGTGGTTTTTCTTATAAATGAATGTTTTATAATGAAATTTGAATAATAAATGTAATAAATGAACTTTAAACATACACACCGTGATTTGTCTACAGTATATGCCCTTTGAGTAAGGCTATGCTTTTGGAAAGGATGTTTGTCAGCGCTCTGATGCGTGAAGTATTTTATAAATGAATGTAGGGTTTGCACTTATCCACTGATAATTGCAGTTTTGTATGGAGTAGGAGTAAGCAGCAGAAATAAGGCATCAACCAAGCAGAGAAGTGACAGGGCAACCAACTGGGGCAACCTGAAGTACACTTTGGGGCATGCAGATGTAGCAGGGGGACAATGAAGTAGAAAAGCTGAAGGTAAATATGGCAGCTGACACGGGCAAAGGACTACGGTTAGTAACATGGAACGTGCAGGGCCTTAATTTCCCTGGTAAAAGAAAGTCAGTGGAACGAAGACTAGCCCAACTCTCCGTCGACATAGTGTGCTTACAGGAAACACACCTCCTGGCGGCAGATGAGAAGCAAATTAATTTCAACAGATACACAAGGTGTTATTTAGCTACAGCAGGCGGGAAACAGAGGGGTGTAGCCCTATTGCTTAGCTGGGAGGTTCCCCTAACACGAGTCACAGTAAAGTGGGGTCCTATGGGGAGATACATCTTGGTAAAGGGACTCCTTCTCGAACAGCCACTAACTGTGGCCTCCATATACTGCCCGGACAATGCACAAGACTGCTTCCTCCACAACATCATCCCAATCATAATAGCATTTACAGAAGGCCACCTCATGATAGGGGGTTACTTCAACCTAGTCCCAGACCCAAACAACGACAAAACGCTACCACCTACAAGGGTAGACTTTTCCTGGGCTATAGAGTCCGCCGAATTCATGAGGGATACAGGACTGGTAGATACCTGGAGACTCGCCAACAAGGGCACCCTCAACTACATATTTTACTCACACGCACACAAAGGGATGCTCCAGAATAGACCTAATCCTGATGTCCAGTGCTCTCTTCCCATGTATTGAAGAGGTCCAAATCCACCCCAGAGCACTATCAGATCACGCCCCAGTAACAGCGGACATGCTAGTTCATGGCCTCCCAGACCCACCTCAAAGGCTCTGGAAACTGCAACTCCCTGATTCATGGAATTATTTGCGCGTAAAATGCACATTTGCGTGCCATTGTGCCTGAAAAGCCCTGTATGAGGTATGGGGATTTTCGGGAAGAATGGCGCGCAAATGTGTGTTTTACGCTCAAATAATTCCATGAATTAGGGTGCAAGACTCTATACTGCAAGACACCGCAATCAAGAGTGAGCTGGCTGAGACACTCATATGTTACTTTAGTGAAAACACAGCAGTGGGGTGCTCCGTAGCAACGGTTTCAAAAAGCTTCAAACTACTAAAATAGGCAGAGTGCTTAAAGCAAAAACCACTCTGGAAATGCACCTGGATGATATATCAGTGTGAGCACTAGCGTAAACACCAAACAATAATATTACATAAACAGCAATAAAGCAAAACGACTATTAGTTTGCAAATTAAAAAAGCTGCACACTCGAAATAATATTCAAAAACTTAGAGGCCCAGATAGAGTAACCTGGTACGCGGAGGAAGACAAAATGGAGGTAATGGTAGGACATCACAAAGAAGACCTGTTAGGAACCCCAACGGAGATAGAGGCACAAACCCGCTATTTGCAAGCCACCCGGAAAAGGACCCCTCCCACCTCAACTGGATGCCCTCGAGCTCCCGATTACAACAGAGGAGACTTCGGAGGTGATAAAAGCCCTGAAAAACACAGACCTAGGCCCCGATGGGCTCACGGCACGATTTTATAAGACATTCATCCACATCTTGGCCCCCCAACTTGCGATTCTATTAAACTCTTTCCTGATGATAGGCAGCATCACTCCCTCTATGGAAGAGTTTTTGACGGTGCTTATCCCAAAGCCGGGAAAGGACCCAGAGCAATGTGCCTCATACCTATAACACTAATGAACAACAACGCTAAGATTTTCTCGAAGATCTTAGCAATTAGACTGCCAAGGACTCTGCCCGAAATAATTCATCCAGACCAAACAGGGTTTATAACGGGATGTAACACGCAGGACAACATCAGACGCCCCCTAAGCCTAGTAGAGAGTGCAACCAGGACAGGGACAGAACTAGCGGTTATCTCACTTGACGCACATAAGGCGTTCAACCTGCTAGACTCGGGGTACATAAGCCAAACACTAGCCGACTTTGGATTTGGCCCAAGATTTACAAAATGGACCCTAACCAATTATCAACACCCCACCAACTCTCTGAGCATAAACAGCACTAGATCACCCAAAATCAACATCTCCAGAGGCACACGTCAAGGTTGCTCCCTCTCACCACTAGTATTTGCTCTCTCCATTGAACCATTCCCTATTGGAATCCGAGAAAACTTGCGCATACAGGGCCTGAAAGTTGGTGGCAGCTACTATAAAGTGCCCATGTATGCGGACGATGTCCTACTCACACTAACCCAGGTAGATAGCTCTATGGAAGCCCTCTGGTAAGAAATCGAGGCATTCGGCAAAGCATCAGGGTTTAAGGTTAACTACACTAAATCAGTAGCCTTGGGTGTCAACATTACACAAAAGCATAGAGCAGCACTGGCAGCTAAGCACTCCGTCCCCTGAGCTAAATCCAACATTAACTACTTGGGGGTACAGATCCCAAACAAAGTAGAGCAAGGATTTCAGTCCAATTTTCAATAGCTATTCAGGGAAATGCGCAAAGACCTATAGCGCTGGCACAAACAAGAGGTGTCATGGCTAGGGAGAATTACAGCCGTGAAAATGAACCTGGTCCCAAGACTAATCTAGCATTGCTTAGCCCTCTCAGTCACTATCCCTGAAGGAGAACTACAAAATCTACAAAAAAGCCTACTGAAATACATATGGGGCAGGATAAAAACACGAATAGCCAAGTGAATTATGCTCCGTGGTACAAACATGGGCGGTCTGGGGTTCCAGGTGTCTCCAGGTACTGCCAGGCAGCGCAGCTCTCACACGCCTTCACGATGGCGCACAACCACCAATCCACCCCACTGGAAACAACTAGAGGAAGTTTGGAGCGCAGCCCCACTTGCAACCCTCCCACACATCGCAACACCCTGAGGTCCCTCAGACACAGGTCCGCTAACATCCACCAAAAACATGATACATTGTTGGAGAAAGGCAGCTCGCAAATGAGGCTGCAAAGGTACCCTGGGTCCCTTATCCCCGATCTGCAACAACCCTGATTTCACCCCCGGATCACCGCCGGTAGGCTTCGACAAATGGAGGGAAGGGGGACTAACCCAGATAACAGACTTTTTTTCTCAGCAGGACCCCACTAACATTTGAAGAGTGCAAAACAAAATTTCGGATCACAGAGGCCAGAAAGATTCCAATACATGCAACTCGGGCACTGGATGTCCACAGCAGTACAAGAACACACGGGGGGAGGGAACTAACCGCACTAGAACACACCCTAACAACATCGGCCCCCAAGGGGAAAGTATTAACCCTATATAGGCCACCTGACAAATTCGACCCCAAGAAAATGATATGCTCAAATGGGAAAGGGATTTGGGACGAGACCTAAGTCTGGAGGAACGGGGACGGATATGGCCCGAATGCACAAGCTCTCTAAAGGCATTACGAACAAGGAGGGGGTGGTAAAGGTGTGCTTTAGGTGGTATCTAACCCCTGAAACGCTAAATAAAAGCAACCCAGCAATATTGCCGCAATGTTTGAGAGAGTGCCCAACCACTGGCTCACCACTTCATTTATTATGGTATTTCCCGAAGTCAACCAGATTCTGGCGAGAGGTATTGGAACAGATTCGACTAATCACGGTATTGACTATCCCATGGGACCCGGGGATGGCTCTGTTGGGGGACACAGGAGAAGGAGCAGACAGGGCACCAGGAAAACCTATGGACTCATCTACCGATAGCAGCCACAATCACTATAGCACAGGTATGGAAACAGCAGTGATCAAGTCCTCATCAGAAGCATCTCTACTCCACTGAGCAGCCGTAAATTCACTGTCAGTGTGAGTTTGTGATCTGGTCACTGGCGTGACCTGAATTTTTCCCAGGAAGTGTTCCATATCTATGAGTTGCCCCTGTAAAGCCCCTGTTTCGGCCAATTGATCGGCCAAGTTATTTCCAGTTTTATCAGGCCCTCTATCTTGCAATAACCTTTGATCTTCTAAAATGGTCATTTCATTAGATGTCACCAGATCATCAATAGTCTTGATCAATCTACCATGTTTTAATGGTTTGTTATTTGCACAAAGCATGCCTCTGTTTTTCCAATTGATCAGGTGTTTTACAAACCCATTTTGCACATAATCAGAGTCAGTGATAATCACCAGTTCTGTCAGTTGGTGGTTTACTGCAGAATGGACTGTAAGGCAGAAAACTGTGCAGTTCCCTCTGGGACCATTGCAAAAGATTTAAGACTACAGATGTTTGGCGGTAAACCCACTTGGTAGCAGTCTGTACCACACAGATTCACTTGGTAGCTGTGGCTGAGCAGTCAGACTTCCCTCAAGAAGAGTTAGGCAGTATACAGAGCATTCACAATAGGTCAAAAGAACACAGTAGAACAAGTAAACACTGACCAGAGCTTGGTGTAAAAGAGATAGAATTATTTATTTAAAACCACATCTAGTAAAACACACAGGCGCTAATGTTAAGCAGTTCAAAAACAGGGTCACTAAAAGATATACACTCCCTTAGAAGAATATTAGACAAGTCTTAAGTAAAGCCCCACTTATTTTCAGACAGCGGTGAGCGCTTAACGCAGATGGCACTCTAATAATTTGTTTTAAAAGTGAGAGAAAAGCAGAGTATCATTTGAAACAGATCCCAAAACTTTCACAAGAACACAACAAGAGAGGAAGGCAGAGTAAAACCGTGAAGTTAGAGTTCAGAAGGCCGGATCCACTTTAAAAGGATCAGAACGAAATGTGTCCAAGGTCACACGGTTGAAGTGGCCAAAAGTCTCGAAAAGGTTCAGAAAGAGTTGGACCAAAAGAAAGGGACCAGTTAGATGGTCAAGGCGGCCAGCCCAGTCCAAAAGGTTAAGGGATTATTATTACCTTGTAGCAATCTTTAGAAAGGGAGGCCTGGCGGACACAGTACCTTAAAGTGGTGAGAATACTCCAGCGGGGGCAGTTGTTCCTTGCAGCGGATGCAAGTCGGTGCTTCGTCCGGGGGAAGAGAGGATCTCGTCGGGGAGGAAGACAGGAGTCCGTTGCACTGCCAGGGAAGAAACCAGCCGCGGAGCTCTCAGGTAAAAGGAGCGGTCCTTTTATTCGCGGTCCAGTGATAAGGGGCTATCCGGTTCCCGGGGTGCTTGGTACGGGCAATTCGACCACAAGACGTCCTGGGATGCGAGGAAAAGAAGGTAAACTGGTTGTGCCCACCAGTCAGGGGAAGAAGCCTCTCCAGCCGGGAGATCTTCTCTGTCGTCGGGAAGTGGTGAGTCGGTACCGCAGGGCTCCACGGGTGGTGTCGTCGTGGCAGGTCGGCTCAGCTTCTCCCTCGTCGGATTCTCAGGTCCTGTGGCGACTTCTGAAGTTCCATTCCCCAAAGCCCTGCTTTTATGCAGCACACCCCCATTCACTCAGCTTAGCTGTCAATCAAACATGCTAAGTGGTGAGCCGGCAGGCTCACCACTTGGGCCAATCACACAAGAGTGCGACTTGAGTTACCAAGGTAACTCAGTCCAGGGTGCCTAAACCCCCTCCCACACCCCCTGTGGTACCCAGACAGAGTGGCACCAGTTTTGGAGGCTTCTGTGGAGAAGTCCAGCAAAAGTGGAACAAAGAGCTCGACTTGGGTTGGAGTCACAGAAGAGAACGCAAACGCCATTTTAGAATCGAGTCCTGGCAAAAAATACCAACCGGCGAATGAATATTAAATAAATAAACCGGCGGTATGTTCGAGGCTATGAGAATTAAATAATTAAAGTTGGTAGCCTCGAACAATGGGAAAATCCCATAGGGATATATTCGCGGTCGAATATAAAAAGTAGTATCCACTGCCACCAGCCAAAACTCGATCAGGGGGGACGGAGACGTGCCCCCTCGACTAACAGACCCCGGGGCAATCGAATTGCCCCGACCAGTACGTCCACAATATGATGGTTTGTACCGGTTTCTGTTAATAATTTGGGACTAGTAAAGCCAATGGTGACTTTACATGCCCTGGGAGACAGTAGTCAGTCCCAGGGTATGGAGTCTATGGTGGGGTGTCACTATGACACCCCTGTGTCACTGCACGGAGGGTGCTGTGTAACACACATAGTAAAACACATGAGACCCTATGGAGTAAAGGACCCCATAGCCCATAAAACACATTAACAGTCAAAGTAACACCACAAATCATGTCCAAGAGTGGGAGAAAAAGAGTCTCACTCTCGGCAGGAGAATAAAAACAAGCTCCAGAAATCCAGCAAAGCTGCTGGGGGACTCACTAGGTTAGGAAATTCAGCCTAAAGAGAGAATTCTCCCTAACATGGACGTCTTGATAAATTGCCACCAGCTCTGCCACCAGACTTCTCAGGGACCTATTTTGTAGTCAGCAGAGGGTTTGGGGAGATCATTTACCCAAGCATTCCCCATGCCAGCAACCAATTCTTTCTCCCTATCTTTTGTAATATGGTAGGAACATCTGTCCACATAAACTGTGGGTATCCCCTGACAAGTGTTTTCTTCATATCCCTTGTGCAGGGACACCAGGTATGCCACCATATTACTATTGATAATTAGACTTGTGTCCTCAAGACAGTGTTCATCAGCACAACCATGTAAGTCTGCCAATCCTTGAGCTAGAGGGCTCTTCTTGTTTTGGCCATACCTGACCTCTACAGGAAACACCCTGGATTGAATTTTTCTTCATCAGAGGATAATGTTTTGCTCGCATAAGAGATTTCCTTGTTCACTTTGCCATGTTTTTGGTATAACACAGCCGTCAAGCAGATATTTTAGAAACCAGTCTCTAAGAAAAACTCCTTATTTTTGATGGGGTAAGCCAAACAAGGAGCTTGTGGCAGGTTTCTTTTCAATTGCTTCACTGCCTCGGATTGTGCTCCCCCCACTCAAACTTTGCCCTGGCCTTCAATAACTGGACGAAAGGTTGAGTGATCTCTGCATAGTCCTCAATGAATTTCCAACTATAATTAGTCAGTCCAAGGAGGCTTTGCAACTCCTGCAGAGTTGTGGAGTTCTTTCATTTGAGTAAGCCTCTACCTTTTTATCTGGTGATGGAGGACCTCATCTGTAATTTCGTGTCCCAGAAAGTTCACTCTGTTTGTGCACTGTTGTGCTTTCTGGAAAGATAATTCTGCACCAGCTTTTTGCAACTGGATAAGAACATATCTGATTTCTGCCAGATGTTCTTCTACTGTTGAACGGTTTATCAACAGATCATCCACATATGCAAAGTTTACTCTTTCCCTCAGATCAGGCATGGCCTTGTGAAGGAAAATGTTGAACTCATTTCCTGAATTGATGTATCCGAAGGGTGTATGGGTCCAAGTATATTGTTGCCTCCCAAAGGTAAAGGCAAGCTTCTACTGATCGTCTCTATTCACGGGAACTGTCCAGTAACAGTTTGCCAAGTCAAGGGCTGAGTAGTTTTATTGGCATTTGATAATTTTTAAACATTAACAATCCACACCCCTCTCAACCCTCCCCACCACCCGGTCCCCTTCTCCTCACCCCCTGGATCGCTGAAGCTCGTCCTGTCCATAGTTTTAATGTTTTTAAGCACCCATCATAGCCAAAGCTATAGGACATCATGCAGGCAAATTCTTTGGGGACACCATTGTTCTCTGTAGTCCTTATGCAAGAAGTCCAAAACCAGGTCCCAGTCGTCCTTAAACTTGTCATAATCACCCTGAACTGTGCATGTCACCCAATTGAGTGACGTGTAATGCCATATTTTGGCTATCCATTCTTGCTCCGTGGGGCTAATAGTTTGTTTTCATTTTTGTGCTATCAAGGAAATAGCGACCACACTCTGGATCATATAGGCTTTCCTCTGGGGTTTAGTAGTGAGTATATCTAGGTAAGGGTAAAGAATATAGGGCGCCTGGCTAAATCCTGATATGCCCAGGAGGGTTAATAGTCATTCAAACAAAGAATCAGGATGGGAGAACCACACAGTAAGGATTAAGGATTTTAAATTTAATCTCAGAATTCTCGTGATAATATACAGAATAAATCACTTATTCACAGAGTAACAGATAGACGGACAGTTCTGATTTAGCTTGCTGGGGGTACCACTGTGTACCTCGCTCTTTGGTGTAGAGGGTATTAGTCTAAAAAAGGTGCAAAATCTCTCGCACACAATTTGAACACTGATTCACAAAACAAGAGTGAGTGCTACCCAGGACCTCTGTTGGTCCATGGGTATTGTCATAGAAAACACAAGTGTGAACAGATGCACCTATGACTATGACTGTTACTCTGTGAATAAGTGATTTATTCTGTATATTATCATGAGAATTCTGAGATTAAATTTAAAAATCCTTAATCCTTCCATCCTGATTCTTTGTTTGAGTGAGTATATCTAGTACATTGTCCAGACCCAGCAAACCTTCCTGGCACTCTCTTCTAATTTCTGGGCCAAATATCTCTTTCATTGCACCATTCACAGAGTCCCACAACAGTTTCAGCAATGGGCATGACCACCAGATGTGTAGCCATGTGCCAACCTCCTTGCAACCTTGCCAATATACCTGAGATATCCAGGGGTAGAATCTATGGAGCTTCGCTGGTGTTAGATGCCACTGTACCAACACCCTAGTCCACATTTCCCCAATCTGTAACCCCCTCATTAACTTTGGGATCCTCTGCCACACTTCTCACCATTGTTCCTCAGAAATTGGTAGGGGGAGTGTGTTAGCCCATTGTTTCATGTAGGACGATTGTGTCTGGGCCACAGGTATGGCAAACATTTCATACAGTTTACTAATCACATGGCGATCTCCCAAGCTTGTCAATAAGTATTTTTCCAGAGGGGTGAATTCCCTGGTTATCATTTGTTTCATACCCAGCGCTGACAACCAATGTCTCAACTGGGCGTATCGCAGCCTATCCTCTTCCCTCTGCCCTATGACTTGCTTGCATTGGTGAAACAGCATGACCTCCTGCCCCTCCATCATGTCCCTTGCACGCAAATAGCCTGCTTTTTCCCATCTGGGGATCGTGCCCTTCTCCAACACTGGTGTGAACTGGGGCTTACGCAGCAAGGGGGTAAACAGGGACGGATATGTTATGATACCTGTTCTCTTGACCACTCCGTCCCATGTGTCACCTACTAGGGCCGTTATCTGGCTTCTATACATATTCGGGGGTCTATCCGCTCTGGGAAACCACAGGACTTCATCAAGGGGTCTGCCCACCATTGCCCTGTCCATCCTTCGCCATATCCTATCTGGGTTCCTGCTGAACCATTCTCATATAACCCGTAGTTGGGCTGCATGGTAATATATCTGGAAATTCACGACCCCCATATCCCTCCTAGTGGGGCTGTTATGGCTTTCCATGCCACCTGGGGCCTCTTCCCTTGCTAAATGAAGTTGCCCACTAATTTGTTTAGGGTCCTAAAGAATTTATGGGGGACCACCAGGGGGAGGGCCTGAAAGTAATATAGCTCTCTGGGTAGGACTATCATTTTGATGACATTGATCCGGTCCATCCAAGATATGCTGAGAGGGCCACGCTCGACCAGCCATGCCTTTATTGAGTCTAACAGGTGTGGGTAATTAGTTTGGTCATATTGTCTAAGGAATGCGTGATTGTGACCCCCAGATATCGCAGGGTGCCATCTGATCACCCAAATAGCCCTGTGTCTAGTGTGCCAGATGTTGTGGGCCCTTCCCCCTGTAGTACCATTAGCTCTGATTTCTGGTTGTTAATCTCCAGGCTCGCCACTTTACCAAATTCCCCCAGATGTGCCTTTAGATTCAGGAGTGAACAGTTTACATCTGTTAGTTTAACAATAGGTCATCCGTGAAGGCCATTACCTTAAGTTCCTTCCCCGAATGAAAACCCTTTTATTCCCGTCTCCTGTCTGATCTTGGCTAACAATGGTTCTAAGTATACCGCGTACAACACCGGAGATAGAAGGCAGCCCTGCCTAGAACCCCTAGTTACCCGTATCTCCTGGGATATATGCCCATTTATGGCTAGCCTTATAACAGGTGTCCCATAGCTGGCTTTAACCAGGCAGAGAAAGACTGGACCAAACCCTATGACCTCCATAGTGAGAAACAGAAATGACCATTCTGCGCGGTTGAAGGCCTTCTCCGCGTCCAAGGCCAATACCCCCACCTCTTTTTCTATCAGGTGACATATTCGCCTCGTGTTATCAAACGTTTGTCTTCCCCTGATAAAGCCTGCCTGATCTGGGTGAATTAGCCCCGGGGTTAATTTGTCCAGCCTGGAGGCCAGTATTTTGGTAAAGATCTTGGCGTCTAAGTTTATTAATGCGATAATGTGGTTTGAGCTGCATTGGTTTGTGTCCTTTTTAGGCTTGGGGAAGAGGACTACCTTCACCTCTTCCATGGTTCCGGAGACATGACCTGAGGCTGAGAAGTCGTTAAAGAGTGATGTCATTGTCTGGCCAGGGTATCTTGAAACTTTGTATAGAACATTGCTGGGAAGCAGACAGGGCCGGGGGCTTTGTTAAGCGGTAGGGATCAGATCGCGACCTGCAACTCATCCTCCGTGATCTCTGCATCCAGGGCATCACTTTCCATTTGGTCTAATGTCTGCAACTGTCATGTCCTTAAATAGGTCTCCTGTAACTCCCTGTCTCAGGATTCCGAGGAGTACAAAACGGAATAATACTCTGTGAAGGCTTGGAGTATCTCTTCACACACCGAGGTAACGTTACCCCTAGATGTCTGAATATGGAGGATCGTTCTGGCCACCTCCTTTTTCCTCACTTTTCGCGCTAAGAGCCGTTGGCATTGTTTGCATGGACGTAATATTACTGTCTTAAAAATAGTAGCGATCTTTCCCCCTGTTTAGTTTGTAGGGCATTAATTTGACCTTTGAGGTGCATATATTCCTTCCTAAGCGATATCCCTTTGTCCATTTCCATTTTGGCCATTACCCACATTAAGCGTTGTTCTAGGCCTTCTTGT
The DNA here is from genome assembly GCF_040938575.1 of Ambystoma mexicanum. Taxonomy (NCBI): domain Eukaryota; kingdom Metazoa; phylum Chordata; class Amphibia; order Caudata; family Ambystomatidae; genus Ambystoma; species Ambystoma mexicanum. Next base: position 1,160,118,873 of record NC_090932.1, on the reverse strand, counting down.
AGGGCCCTTTTCTGTTTATCACACACTGGCTTTTCCCATCCCAGAATACCTGTTCCTACTGTTCAGGGGTCTTGTTTCTTTCAAAGAATTCTCAGATTGAATCCTGTATTTCATTACAAAACACTGCATCCCTCAATAAGTGTCAGGGGAACTGCCAGCGCCACATCCCTGACCCCCCACCTCTCCCATTGGAGTTCCAGCAGTAGGGGAGCTTGGTCCGATATAGTTATGGGTCCCAGTTCCATGTTCCGCACCCACCCAATTAATTTAACGGCGACCCAGATATAGTCGATCCTTGAGAATGTTCAGTGCACGTGGGAAAAAGGTGTACCCTATGGCCCCCCTTTGTGATTCATGCCAGGTGTCTACCAGGGCTAACTGATCCATGCTGGCCCGCAGACCCTGAGTCAGGCCTTTAGCTGTGGGGGTCGTGTTGGTGCTTCTATCCACCTTAGGGTGCCATGCCACGTTGAAGTCCCCAGTTACTATGAGTTGTCCCACCATATAGCACTTTAACTTTTCCATCACCCCCTGCAGGAACCCGTCCTGACCCGTATTGGGGGCGTACACCGTGGCAAAAGTAAGCAAGTTGCCCCCCCACTGGACTTGGATAAAAAGGAATCTGCCTTCTTTGTCTGTCTCCACCCCTTTTATTCTCAGATCTGTTAAATCTCTGAATGCTATAAGGACCCCTCGCATCTTGCACTTATCATTCGCCTGCAGCACCTGAGTGTAGCCTCTAATCTTTAGTTTATTCTGGTCTGTCATATGGATGTGGGTCTCTTGAAATGTTACTATTTCGGGTTTTGCCTTCTGCAGTAGAAGCTCTACCTTCCGTCTCTTAGCGGGTGTATTCAGTCCCCGAACGTTTAGTAAAAGCAGGTGGATTCCCTTTTTGCTACCCATCCCCCTTAATGTCTTGTGTGCTCCTAGCATGCAGTGATCCCCTTCCCTCCCTGGCCCCTCTCCCTCTCTTGTTCCCCCCAACACCCATTCCCAACCCCTCCAGCTAAACTCAGCTCACCTTCCTCCTCCCATAGGCTCGGCCATGGGTACTGAGTCTCGTTTAACATCCGGAGATCAAAGATGCGGGTTGGGCTAATCCCATGCCCTCCCCCGGTTCCAAGTACTGCAACCATCTAACTCCTCGCCCCGTTCGATCCCCCCTTTCTAAGTGTACATCACCTATTTGAGTTGCCCCTTTCAACTGTAAACGGCCTTGAATATAACCTCCTTCAAGGACTTTTCATTTGAGCTGAAGGCTTAAACCATTGACCCACCGGCCATTGAGGAGGTTTTCATCTTATCTTTGAGTCTCCGACTTTCTGCCATTCCCAGGGTTTCTCTTGAAGCTGTTCGTGGGTGACCTCCTGGATCGCCCTCCCTGTAGCTCACCCCCTTCATCCTTTGTGTTCAGGATCTTGAGCCGTTCCTCCAGTGTAGTGATGCGATGTTGCTGGCTCTCCCATGTGAAGACCAGCCCGAATGGGAAGGTCCATCTATATCGGATCTGGGATAGTGCCCTAGCCACCAGGCCCATTTGCATCCTCTTCACTAAGGTGGATTTGGCCAGATCTTGGAAGAGCTGAATTTCGGTGCCGTTGACTTTGATGGGGGTCGCTTTCCTCGTCGCATGGAGGATCGCCTCCTTCTGATTGTATCTTTGCAGCTCCATCACCACTTCCCTCGGTCTTGGGCCAGTTCTTTTCTTATTAGGCTCAGCTGTGTTTGCAAGGTCTCCGTCATTTGATCACTAAAAGCTTTGAAGCACTGTTGGAGCACTTCACTCGTGACAACTTGCCCTTGTATTTGCGCTGGGAGCACCTCCGTTCCTAGCTGTTCTGTTAGGGTCTGATCGTTCTCCGTCGGCGTGTCCCCCTCTTTCCGCCACAGTTTCTGGAGGGTTCCATCCTACTTTTTCGACATCTTGGTCACAAGGTTCCCTTCCTTGAGTTCTTTGGGTTTGTTTCGCGACATTGGTGGGTTGTTGCCTGCGTTGCTTAGATTCTTGTCGCAGACCGCTTCTCCCTCTGAGGCCTTGAGATTGTCCCTCCTGTCTCCCCACGGGGTCTGAGCCACTCCTCCTGCCCCCTGAAGCCGTTGGTGGGGTCTCACCCCTAGTTCTCAATGTCCCTTAGGGGCGGGGACTCTCCTACCCTGCTCCTGGGCCTATGTTCCTTGGGTGCACCGCCTGCTATTCGCGCTGTAGTGTTTTCCGTTGCTCAGAGAAAGAGTCTACTTGCTATCTTCTGGGACTACACCCCTTTGCTCTCCTGGCCGTGGAGGTTTCCAAGCATTCGTATAGTCTGTGGGAACTCAGCCCTTGGGTTGCATAGCACGCGGGAGGGTCTGTGCTGATCCTCCAGTCTTTACTGGGGCCCAGGTTCCAGAACACCCAGCCCTTGTTCCTCGAACAGGGCTCTTCTGAAGCTCCACCCCAATGATCTAACCAATATTGCCCTCTTCGGCGTGTGAGCTGGCTTGCTCTCTGTTGCCTCCAGCTCCTAATTATGCTTTCCACTTAGCTCTACTTTTTGTACGATTGTCCCAGTAGATCTTGTTCTATATCCCAGCAATTTCCAGTCTCCTAGGGAATAGGGGGGTGTGCGGCTGCGTCCTCGCTCTCCGGTGCACCCTGTGCGGAGTGGTGACTTAAATGACCATTACTGTGCTGACTCTGTGCGTGGTCTGGTATTACCGGTCAAAAATGTCAGAGTGTTGGGGGAACATTTTGGGGGTATTTTTATTTAAAATGGGATCGCTCTCCTGCCTAGTTCAGCATCCGTTAAGTCTGCTGTGTGTGCCCCTTGTTCCCTGATGGACCCTCCACCTCACCGTTAGGGCGCGTGGCCCTCCTTACTTGAATTACTTGAATTATGCCAGGCCCAGCTGTCCTCCGACACTCTGAGTCCTCTTCCACTCGCCCACCCCTGTGGCGGGGGAGGCCCGGCGGATCACTGTGCATGGGATCCCCATGGTTCGTCTGCCTCTGTGGCTGAGTGGCGCCGTCTGTAGAGCCTGATTCCTGGTCGGATCTTCGCTCTTATGCCCCCCTCCGAAGCCACAGACGTAGGGGTCCTTCCTCATTCCTCCGATGTTCGTCCCAGTCAAGTCGGGTTCAGAGTTGCTTCTTGCAGTGTTGCGGTCTGCTGCCCGGCGCCTTGCCTGTTCGTCCCTCATGTTGATGGCACATGTCGCTCCTCTCCAGCCCTTCATTCCTTGTTATTCCGCATTCGTCAGCTTATGGAGGTTCTCCCGGAATTCATATTGTTGTACCCCCCTGCATTAGGGGGTCTCTTCCCTTATTGCACCTTATTGTTGAGATCGGCAGGCCAGAGCGCACCCTTTACAATGTTGCAGTTGCGGCGGCCATCTTGGAATCCCCAAGTACACTTTTGATACTTGGATCTGTGCCAGTCCTTGATCAATTTAGGGAAGAGGCCACCTTGACATGTGGACCCCTTTATTCAACTCCCTCAGGCCAGCACAAAGTCTCCATTGTCCATTAGATTTTAGGATCCCCAGTACTTGGTTGTCAAAAGGATTGTGGATAGGATGAATTGTGACATGAATGATTCCACAGAAATGAGAGGCAAACTGGTATTGTTTTACAAACACGGGAGCCATTTCAGGGTCCGCTGGTGGCGTCATAGACTAGATAGTTGTATGCCCACAATCATAGGAGTCAACTGAAAAGATACTCTGAAAATCATGAAATGGCTTTCTCATTTGTTGTCACTGTTCATCATCTCACAGACATCGGCCACACTGATCTGTTCTTTGATCATCTGCTGGAAACTCAGAAATACCTCTGGTTTTGATATTTCTGAAGTATCCTCCAGTTGAGCGGAAAGATCTCTTTTAATGGTGTTTACCTGGATAGGGGTTTCCATGTACTCGAGATGGTGATTATGAACTCTAAATATTACCTCATTTTTCAAGATATCACAGGTAACGTCTTCTACCCCGTAAGGGCATGAAGAATACACCAAGAAATGTCCCCCGGTTGGGTGTTGATCTTTTCTGGTGTGGATACCATCAGTCTTGTTGTAGGAATCTTCTGGAACTGGGCCTATGATTTAATTTTCTAAATCCATCAAATAGTATTGGGAATCGACCGCCATTCCAATAGAGGTGTCTGCGCCCAAAGTGATACTTTGAGGGTCACTGTTATCCACCAATATTTGAATGGTGACGTCTTTTAAATTGACCGGTGGTGTTGGATGTAGGGACAATCCTTGTTATTGGAGGGTATGACTCAAATTAATGAATGCTTCCTGATTTGTCAAGGTTTGTCCTCTTTTCATTTTGATTGGTACTGTAAATTGTGACACCTGTCCTGGGATAGAACCCCTTCTTTTGCTTCGACTTCAACAGCATAAGGCAACAATTGAGCTGACCAAAATGCTTTCTCATCATTGTCATAGTCCATTGGGTTACCTCCAGTCTTTCCCAAACTTTGCCAAACTAAATTAATTGCAAAGCAATGGAGAATTTCACTATCCAGATACAATTCAGAAGTGACATCTCTAACACTCTAACAAACCAATAATTATGGTCAATCATTTTATTGCCAATCGAAATTATTAACATGCACCTGCTATGTAGCACATGTTTTTAAGTTTGGGTTTCCAGGCCAACTTCCCATTCGTTTGCCAAATTAAAGGAGGGAGTGGTCTGATCTTTTTGGAGTTGCCGAAACAGTGCTTCTCTAATGAAGCTTTTACCATTGTTCAAACAGACTCTGGCAAGCACAGGATCTTTCCTTCCATTTGTCCGAATGGGGAGGTGTCAAGATTCAGGGTCCACGTTGACTATGAATACCTTCGTCCCCAAGCACCAGTCAGGGAGATACACAATATAACTCACTGACCGGTTATTGAGGCCACAGGTGACTGGAACAAGAGCACCGGGTTCCCAGGTAGCTGCAACGGAAACAGGCAATGTATGTGTTAGACAATGCAAGACAATGCACCCAGTTATGTATGGTAATATCAATAACAGGAGACACCTACTAGTGGACTACGTGGGAGTTGTATACCTGGAGGGACTTGTCCCCCCCTAGTCGATGCAAGGCTTGATCCCCAAGATGATGGAGTGCCGCTGTAACAGGAAGGGACCAGTTGGAATAGATCCCAGGGGCACTGACAGGGTAGTCACCTAGTTCAATGTTCCAAAAAAGGATGGCCCCCATGGTAGCAAATAAGAGCCAAGGTGGTACCAATGAAAACAGGATACAAGGTTGAAAAAAAAGAAGTTCCAGAATGCAGATCGTAGCAAAATCATAATAACAAGGCAATCCGTTAGGCTGTTGAAAAGCGGACATATCTTTTTGAAAACCTCTTTCTTTTTCATAACATTATTTCCCATACTATTTTTATTTAGAGGTATGAATTGGCAATAGGTTTTTTAGTATATGCCCTTTTATTTCGACAAGACACCACTAGGACTCCCATCTGTCGATTTAGGTTTAGATAGGTGTTTATCATACCCTTTTTTTGAAGTTCAATAAAAACCCTTGAACTATGGTCACTTGTGTCTGTCTTACTGTTTATGAAGCTTCATGGGATTCACATGCAGGAGAAATTAAGAAAGCAAAAGGAGAAACAATTCTAGAAAAACTCTTGGTAAAGACCAAAACCTGGTACCCTTTGAAACACCATCTGGTCTATGAACACCTAACTCCCCAATATCAAGGATAGGTCAAAAGGCCTTACAAAATGAACCAGTCTCTATTTCTCAAAGGAAGGAGAACCATTCTCCCTGAGTTTATAACCACTTATTTAGGTGTGGAAAACCCCCCCTCTCTGGAACGCTGCCTATTTTATGGGAATTGGGGTCATATTATGGAACTTTGCCCAGAGAACTTGGAAGAAGGGGGCACTGTTGAGCAGCTGACAAGATGGCCACTTGGTGTACTTGCTCCGCAATTCGCCCCGCTAAATCCTTTTAATTATTATTCTTTATTTGTTTAGTTTCATAAGAAACTTTACAAAATATTCATAGAATTTAACAAATTACATTATATTTTCAAACACCAAGTCTAAAACATCTACTATCATGATACATAATGCAATACAATACAATACATTAAAATAAATCCAATAATTTTTTTACAAAAAGATTTCATTACTATTTTACTGAGTGTGCAATTTCAACAAAATAATTTCTATCTTAATTCCTTTATAGTAACTGCGTTCAATATACCTATACTTCAGACCTCACATTTCTTAGAAACACAGTATAAATTTCATAAAAATATCAAATGTATTATCTATGCTATTAAAAATTAAAAAATCTAAGGCTCTTAAATAAAAGCTTTACCAATAAAATACCTCATCAGTGTGATTCCAACTTCTGTTTAATACTACTGGGTTGAGATACGTCTATCGTTGCATCTGGTAACAGTCTCAAGTCTCTTTTTGGCAATTTCCTACACCTGGTAAAGAGCAATGTGTACCTTTTGGTTGTCTGTATTCAGACAGTATACCCAAAAATCAACACTCTTGATGTAATCGTAATTGAACACAAAGGATCCTAATCGAGTCATACAAACATTGCCCGTGGTTCCACATTCTGTCAGGAAATGCCTTGCTGTCTCGATATATTTAGGTATTTTACAGAGACGGCAATATCTCTCACTTCTGTGGAGTCCCAATTGTGGACCCACTAACGCCAATACATGGAGCTCATTTGTCCGCAGCCTCAACCTAAAGTCACGGACCTTCAAACATGGGCATTGTCTGATATACAGTTGTGGTTTAAGATAGCTATACAATACCCCCTCCATAAAAATATGGCTACTCAGGGTCTCCACATGTGAATAGGTGGCTACCCAGTCTCATTGCTTTATTTTTCATGTAAAGACACATTGCAATGTTTCATAGGAAGAGTCCCTGGAAAACTCTGGGTGCCAACCTATGTGATCAAAAAGGTCATTGACCAAACATTCAAAACTGTATTTTCCATGGCCAAGGGCAGCCAATAGACCAAGTAACTCACATTTGGGACCTGCCTGAATTTTCATACATAGGGCCTCATCACACGGATGGCGGTAATGGTTAACGGTCACCGTTAATGGTAACGGTGACCGTTAACCATTACCGCCTTACTACGAGGTCCCTTAGCGGGTTGGTGCTTTAACACCTGCTTTTTGCAGGCGTTAAAAACCAACCCGCCAAGGGACCTTGGTGTTAATTACGGCACCGCAAAATTGCGGCGCCGTAATTAGCACCTTCCCCATTCCCATTATGCCCTATGGGGCAAAAATGGGAATGGGGAAGGGCAGTGGTGTAAGGGGGAATTACCACCCCGCCAACCTTGGAATGGGGCGGTAATTCCCCCTTCCACCAAGGCGGTGCCGGTATTTTACCAGCATGGACCAAGGTGCTAACAGCACCTTGGTCCATGTGCGAATACCGCCATCCGTGTAATGAGGCCCATAGTAAGCCCTGTTTTCTCAGGAGCTCACCTCTTAATGATATCAAGCCCAGTTCTAATCTAATATATTGGCCCTCATTACGAGTCCGGCGGTAGCCATGCTGGTAAATCCGGCAGGCTGCCGCCAAACCCGTAAACAGTTACCGGCGCCTGGCTTGCCGGTAACACTGGGGTATTATTAATAACGGTGCCAGTGTTTCAGTGAAAGTCTGCGGGCGGGTGCCGTTCCGCCCGTCAAGGCAGACCTGGGGGCCGGACGGCAACCCGCCCGCAAACTCGTAGTTTGCTGGTCCGGAATCAACAGTGCCGGTAAACTTGTAATGAGGGCCATTGCCCCGGCTTTAAATCTCAGCATCCGTTTCCAGAAGCCACCTTCAATCTTATCTAGCCAAGCTAGATCTTGCATGACAAGGGCTTCTAGTCCATAGAGCACCATAGGGCAAAAACAGTGGGGGTCATTCTGAGATTGGAGGCAGCCATGGTGCTATTAGCACCATGGCTGCCTCCAATACCGGGTCTGGGTCCGGTCTGGCTAAATGGGGACTTACCGGGTCATTCCGACCCTGGAGGACCCGGTAAATCCCCATTCAGTAAACCATTCCCCATTCCCATTTGAGCCCCCATAGGGCTCAATGGGAATGGGGAAGGCGCTAATAACGGTACCGCAAATTGTGGTACCGTTATTAGCTCCAAGGTCCCTTAACGGGAACCGCAGAGAACGTGTGGTCAGACCACCCATTCCTGCCGGGACCCACTAAGGGACCTCGGAATAGGGCGGTAAGGGTTTACCAGCACCGGCGTCCTTACCGGTGCCCGTAAACCCTTATCACCCAACTCGGAATGACCCCCAGTGTTTGTATAACTTAATATACCCTCTAGGGAATAGCCAGCTTGTATCTCTGACACATTTCAATATCTGCTGGGCAAGCTCTTGTCTTCTTAGCTTCTACAATGCGTTTATATGTTTTGGTGCCACTTATATCCAATCCTAGATAGGGATAAGAGACAACAGGTCTCATTACAAGTTTGCCGGTCTGGGACCTATGGTACCGGTAAGCTTGCCGGTACCGAAGTTCCCAGTCCAGCAAACTACGAGTTGTGCTCGCAGGTGACTTTCTGCCTGGCAGGTTGGACCTAGCGGGCAGAAAGGCACCCGCGAGCAGAGCATGTCGGATGGACCAGCACCGTTATGAACGGTGCCGGTGCATCCAGCCTCCCCATTCCCATTCCCGAATGGGAACGGGGAGCATCTTTTTTCCAGCGCCCGCGAATGGGCAATTACCGGGTCCGGCCGGGTCATAATGAACCGGTAATTGCCCATTCGCGGGTGCCGGAAAATATTGCAAGTTTGGCGGCAGCCTGCCGGTTTTACCGGCAAGGCTTCCGCCAAACTTGTAATGAGGCCCAACATATTCTAAACTTCCTAAAGACTTGTAAAAGGTAGGGTGCATTACTTTTTTCTGCACACACGACCAGAACTTTAGTCTTCCCCATGTTGATAGTTAGTTTGTTAAGTGTTGCGTATCTACACAATGGGCCTCATTACGAGGTTGGAGGTAGCCATGGTGCTATTAGCACCGTGGCTACCCCCTTACCGCATACCGGGTCCGGGTTCTCGGAATGGGTACTTACTGGGTCATTCCAACCTTGGAGGACCCGGTAAGCCCCCATTCTGAAAACCATTCCCCATTCCCATTCGAGCCCCCATAGGGCTCAATGGGAATGGGGAAGGAGCTAATAACGGGCCCGCAAATAGCGGGCCCGTTATTAGCTCCCTGGTCCCTTAGCGGCTCCCACTAAGGGTGGCTGGTAAAATCAGCCGGCCTTAGTGGGGCCCGCTAAGGGAACTCGGAATGCAGCGGTAAGGGGTTAACGGCACCAGCATCCTTACCTGTGCCGTTAACCCCTTACCACCAGCCTCGTAATGAGGCCCAATGTCTCGAACATGGCCTTTGCACCAGAGTATGTGTGCTTTAAAAGTATGAGGTTGTCCACATACAGAAGACAAGGAAGAGGGCGACCCCCCCACCCTAGGACAACATCCCACCTCTGTATTTAGCCATTCTGGTAGATCCGACATGTAAAGGTTACACAGAGTCTGGGTCAAGGTACAACCCTGTTTCACTCCCCTCTGCAATTCTACCATGGCCGTTACCATACCTTCATCCGTAAGCCTTACACCGGCCTTTGTATGCTGATGAAGACTCTTCAGGACATTAATCAACCAGGACTGGCACCCACCTGCATTTAGCTTCTCCTAGAGGCGTGCCTGATCTACACTGTCAAAAGCGGCCTTGAAGTCCATAAATATTAAGTACAAAGTCTGGCTCCCTGAGTCCTAAGTGCCTCTAATTACTGTGTCAAGTGCTCTGAGGTTGTGGCTCGTACCCGAGCCAGCACAAAACCCAGTCTGAGTGAAGTGTAATATCTTAGTTTCTTCCACCCATACTTGCAGTACTTCCAACACAAAGTTCGAAAATATCTTACCCGTTACATGTAACATAGATAATAATCTATAATTTTCCGGGAGATTCCTGTCCCCCTTTTTGTAAACCGGTAATATTATCGCCTGCTGCCACGATAAAGGGATGAGCTTTGTGTAGCAAACCATCTCAAATAAAACCTTTAATATAAGGGCCCACTGATCTGGGTTTTTCTTAAGCACAATATTTGCCAGACCATTAGGGCCTGGGGATCTAGAGTTTTTCAGATTAACAATCACTTTATTGACTAACTCCTTAGTTAATTGGAGTGGCCAACCCCCAATTTCATAATCTGGGTGCACGTTCGATGCTTGCGCGGGTGGCCCATCCTCCAGGTTTTTGCCTGTATAGGGTCTACTGTCAGTTTTCTTACCTCACCTTTTACTTTTGACAGTTTTGCCCAAATTGTTCAGGGGCTGTTACTCCAAAGATCTTTAAGCATAGACTGCCAGTCTACATTTCGTATGGAGGCTCTCCAGCGTCTAAGCCATAATTGATATCTATTTCTGATCGCTTTACATCGGTGTAGCCAACGCCAAACACTTTACCCCATTTCTACGGAGCTTTCGTAATTCACTACGCATCTTGCGTTTTTCATCCCATATTGTCTTATCATAGCCATGGATGGTTTTAATACAGATAGCAGGTCCTATATTCTTTGTGGTCCCGCCTTTTTAGTTAACTGTTGGATCCTCCTTTCAATCTCATCAGCACTCCTTCTTTCGATATTACTTAAAAAGGGCTCAAGATAATCCCCTAATAGATCGTCAATCCTTGTGAGGTTATTTTCTGTCCAACGTACCATATTTCCAGCATGATTTACCACAATGTTCTTACCCCCACTGAACCTCCCCTACTGTGAGCGTATATTAATTTCTAGTGCCAATACATCATGATCACTATGTTCTGTGTGTAATACTGATACATTGTTCACCATCTGCAAAAACACATTATTTCCAAATAGGTAGTCCAAGGAGGCAACACCTTTGAAACCCCTCCATGTATAGGCTCCTGGTATGGCACCCACTGTCCTACCATTCAACATCCACATTTCCCACTCACTTAGAAAGGAAATTAATTTTTCTCCTTTATTATTTCCTCTCGCCTGTACCATCACACTCCTTGACACAATGTTATTATAAGTTGCTCTGAGTTTGGTGTCAACACAGCGGGAATTTAGGTCACCACCCACTATTTTCAATTGTGTCTCCCCCGCCCCCTCTTGTATTGATAATACATCTTCAATACTATTTTGAATATCCTCCGGGCCCTTCAAGCCCGGCGGGGCGTACACACTTATCAGAAGCAACTCCCAGTCAGTGGACCCCTCTTGGTCCACCACTACCGCCATAAGGCTACCGATGGCTGAATCCACTAACACACGTCTCGATCGATATTTCTGACCAACTTCTATTACAAGCCCACCAATGGGTCTGCCTTTATCACCCTTTTTTGCAAGTTCTTGATGAATATAATAACCCTCAATACACAGGGAGCAGTCCAAACATGTCTCTTGCAGCATAAAGATGTCATACGTTTTTAAATGCTGCAGTGAGTCGGCATTATTCAGCAGGTGAGTATATCCTTTTGTGTTCCAACTAGCAAGGCTCAAAGGACAGTGGGCCAGTTTTTCCCTGCTTTGATATGGCACACTCTTCTTTTCGGCTTCCCAGGCCATGGTGCCGTGCTCTTGTGTGTTATATTCGATATGTTGCCTTTCTTCGTGCCCCATGTGTGGCAGTCTTGAGCAGTCTCCCTGTATCTGGTCCCCCATCTTCTGGCCTTTCTGAATGCAGCCATTTAAATCATTGCTAGCGTTATTCTGGGGCCGGGCCTGACATAGTGTTAATTTAAGGCCAATTTTTAACAATGCTTGGGCGTTTTCACATAACAGTGATTCTGCGATGTTATTAATGAACTGAATGACAGTCCAATGTGTTGGACTTCCCACTTCTGGGAAACATAATCTGCGCTATGTCTTTTGTTGTTATTAAAGATAACCATGGCATAGTCGAGCAAAGCTGATCTATTCATAAAAGGTCTTGCGTCAGTGGTGTCAATCTCATCCAGCCTGACCGACATGCCCAATGTCTCCTGGTCATACTTAAAAAAAGGCACTTGTGTCGTAGCCTTTTCACTGGCCTTGGGGGACCCTTGATACATACGTATAGGTCCGGTTGTGTATCCCTGATAGCTCCTTGGTATTGTCTTATGGTTCACATCACTAGTTTGTATTGGGGAATTTGTAGGGCCAGGAGGATGGCACACCAATACTCCTTGTCTGAGTTCACTTTGCTGTGTGGTCTTCTTCCATGTTCCTCCCAAATTGGCCACCTGGTCCCTCTTCAAACCTACACCAGAAAGATCAATTTTTCCATGGCTCTCCCTATTCGACATAGGTAGCTGTGATTTTATAAGGATTCACTGTTTCAGGAACTTGAAACTGGACCCATTTATCTAGAGGGCCATTTAGTACCACTGATCTTCTGGTTCCTTCCTGCTGTATCTTAGTGAACTCCCTTTGGCCTGTTACCAAGGTCTGGCCTGATAGCTGTTTGTTGATAGCTGTCACTGTTTTACTTGTTTTCTCACAGCTCTGCTTGCATAAAATGTTGGATAGCTGCGTGTTGGGTGGCCTTAATGACCTTAGGTGTAGCAGCTTCCACCAAGGAGATTTCTGCGCATAGGGCATCTATAGCGTCCTCCTCTGTCTCTGCCGCAATATTCATTGATTCTTGGGATCTCCATATGTTGTTTAATGTGTCAGGTATTGTAATAATATCAGGGTTTACTACCGGCACCGAAAAGGGTCAAGTTCTGTTTTCAGATATACTATGAGATTGACCCTCTGTTTTGGCCATTGTTTTTATTGGTTGTGGATTAACCTTGCCAGGTATAATAGACTGGAAATTTGGAGATCTTCCTGGAATATTTGGCAAAATCAGCTTCGTAATAAGAGAATAAAGTCTTTGTTGGTCTGAAGCCATAGCCGAACATAGGGGGAAAAAAAGCTTCTACTTTCTATGTCAAAGACTCTATCATAGCTTGAGTTGTATTTTTGGAAACGGATGGCCATCTGTCTCTGTCCCTCCTTTCTGTAGCCGATCCATCTGCGCAAGGATCCTGATTTGACGTTGGCCGGGCCATAAGATTCATATTGGGACTTGCCGATAGGTTAGAAAATGGTGTCTCTCTACTATTTCCCTGTACCCCCAGTCCCATGGATTTCCTTACCACGTTCACACATAAGACCATTAACGACCCATTGCTATCCAATGAGCCTTCGTTGAATAGAGATTGTCCACCATCCAGTACCGTTTGGTTATCTCTTTCGTTGCCTGTATCTGCACGTCTACTGGCTCTGAATAATGTTCCACGTTTGTGCCAGATTCCTTATTTACTTTTGCAGGCCCTATGCTAGAGCCTTGGTTTCCTTCTTGCCCCTTTTTCTTTTTGTGCCATCGCAGGTGCGTTTTGGCTGTTTTAATTTAATTTTAAATCAGGTCGTAAAACTTCAGCGATGATTATTAGTTTTGAGCTGAAGCGTTGCACACTGTACTGTTGTAATCCTCATAGAATGCAGCGTGCCGTTTGCTTGCAGTATCTTTCATTTAGTCACAAGTCTTCGCTTGAGAAAGTGGTTTTAACCCTTTGAAGCTAGCGAGAGGCAGGAGCAGCTGAAAACATAAAGAGGACTGCAACAATCCGCACGTAGAGGCGTTGTGGTTGCAATAATTCTGGCCAAACACTCCTGCACTCTTCGCCTTTTAATGGTGGCAGTTCTATCAGACACTGAATGCTGCAATCCTGCGAGTCGCTCCTCCAAGAGGTGGAGACACCGGAGGGAAATCTGAGCCTCACCTGTCTCACCCTGAGCCTGAGCCTGAGAGCGGGTGAGTGGAGAGAGTCGGCAGTGCCTGCTGTGCCGGGATCGAGCAGACGGTGGTGCCCTACTCCTGCGCTGGTCCTATCGTACGGGGCGGACAACAGCAGAGCCCCGTATCCTGGGCGGGTGTTGGAGCTGGGCAGCTGAGCTGCGGCTCAGCAACGATTGGAGACTTTAGACATGGGGAGTGATGGCGGATGCACACATAACTTGGTACAAGGCAGAGTGAGGCAGCCCCAGGTGAGCGCAAGGGGTAAGCGCCCAGCCCCACTGGTGAGTGAGCCTGCTTGCGTCCCCCTGGGCGGGCAGGTGGGCTACGCTGCAGATTCCCAAACCCTGCCTACTGTCAGGCTCACACGAGGGGCTGGGTGTGAACACTTCGCTCTGACCCCAGGCTGTGGGGCGCCCTATCCTACACACAGGCCCAACTTGCAGCTGGCGGCAGAAGATCCACCTACTACCAACTTAAATCAGGTGCACTGTTGCGGGGACAGTGCCCCACATCAGGGGTACTGTAGAGCTTCATAGACCACTGCAGGTCTCGGCCTGATCCAGGACTTCATATTATACGCTTGGCGCCCACATGCCCTGAAGACGAGGAGGCATACACGTGGGGGCCACTTGCCTGGGAGACGGCGGGAGCGCTCCGTGCCCTATACTGTAGCCAACAGGTGGGGGGTGCAGGCTCGGGACCTGGCTATAACTCTGGAGTGGTGGTAGGAGTTTGCCCGACTGGGAGATTCCTTATCTGATTGATCCTGCAAATCTGACGCATCCGCCCATCATGCCCAGGGTCACCGGCGGCGGGAAGAAGTCAGGAGCCATGGATACATTTGCCCAGGTTCCCCCGTGAGAACCCGACCCTTCCTCTGGCTCGTCGCTGGAATTGGCTCTACCCACAATGGCATCCACCACAGACCTAACACACATGATGGAAGCAATGGCCAAGGGCTTCACTACAGTGCATGAAAAGCTGGATGATATCACTGCTAACGTGGCATCCATGCGGTCACAACTGGCAAAGGAGGTGGTGTGCATAACAGAGGCGGAAACAAGGATTGGGGTGACGGAAGACACAGTGTAGGGGTTCCAGATCACAGTTGCGTCCCTGGCGAAGGAAATTAGGGTAGTTAAAAACAAGTGTCAGGACCTAGAATCACGCTCAAGGAGGAACAACATCCAGATAGTGGGGGTCCCTGAGGATGCACTTTTGGGCGGCATGGAACAGGCAGTGGAAAACCTCCTTAAAGATCTACTAGGGACGGGGGCACTAGAGAGCCCAGCCAAGATGGCCACGGGCCGTGAGCTCCCGAGCGACCCAATCAATCTGAACACAATCCTGTCTCATTTTGCATGTCTACATGTGTAACGCTTACCTTGTCTCTGCAGAAGCGTAAATGGCCTGAAAACTCTTTGGACTGCTGTTGCTGGTCAAAAAGTTCCCCCTGTTTAAATGAGAGATGAAAGAAATAGGAATGATTCTAATGTGGACTCGACACTCTATGGTGGTCTCCCCTTGCCTCTGCTGTGAGCTCTTACAATTTGACTTTGGTGCCCGCTTCCCTTCTCACCTGTGATTTGGTTTTGGGGAGCTCACCATCCTGCTATCATGCAGGGGTGCGTTGGTAGGGAGGCAAGACTTTTCCAGAATGAAGATTGCTGAGGAACTTCGAAAGTGGTAAGTATCTTGACAATTCTGGGCTTGCTGTAATCTTGCTTTGCATTGTAGTCTCTGGGGGACAACAGTGTTCTGAGGGGATGTTTTCTCTTGTCAAAGTCTGATCTTTTTCTGTCTCTCTTTTATTTGCAGGTTTTGAAGAGAGAAATAAATCACACGTGAAGATTCACAAGCGTTTTAGAAAGAACACCACAAAGTCTTGCAGTCCTGAGGTAAGGTGGCACGCGTCGAGAAGAAAGGCGTGCGGTAATGATGGGCTTCGTGGCCTGCTGCTGGACTTCACTGTGAGGCCGGGTCTCGGAGAACTCAGAAGCAGCGTTCTTCAGGAATGCGGTAAGTAAGCATGTAATTTGTATCTGCGCGCTTTCTGTGATTAATGTCTCTTTTAACCAAAAATACCTTATCTTGCAGGCTACGGAATGTCAGAGGTCGAAGAAGAACGTAGTTGTCTGTGACACGGAGTTCAGAGAAAAGCTCCTCTTACTTGGAAAACTGCTGCAGTGAAAACTTCAGTCAGGTACGTAGGATCTTTGGTCTGTGGAACTTCCTGGTACTTCGATACGTTTATAACATGCTTTTTCTTTTGTTTTGACAGGTCTGTGAACAGAGCACCAGTAAGGGTTACACCGCTGTCAGCGGAAGCAAAGCGCAAGCCAAGGCGCAGGCAGGGTTTATGTAGTCCTCCAATCCCAGCTACTAGTTCCTTCAAGCTATTGTGTCTGTAACCCACTAGGCGGCCATCTTGCGCAAAACCTTCTACCATTAAGCTCTATGGGGGCTCACTGTGGATTCTAACACTAATGAATGAGAGCAATGTTTGGCACTCCATGCTGCTAACCATCTGGTCCCTGCATGTCTGCACAATGAACCCTTGATCCTAGAGTTGATCATGACAGTTTTCCCCCTCAAGGCCCCTCCTAAGGATGGACCTTCTGGCCATGGCTTAGTCGGATGGTTTTGATGAAACCTTCTAAGTAGTTGGGGAGCATGAACATTTTTGCTGGGTTCCCACGTTCTGTCTTGCAGGCCAAACCCCTTCCAATCTACTAACTAAATCAACTTCCTCCTGACTACCTTTGAATCTAAAATTTCTTTTACTTCCAACTCAGGCTCCCCCTCTACAATCACTGTGTCTGGGGATTCTTGTACTCTGGTCCCAGGGCACACGGGTTTCAATAGAGAGACATGGAACACAGGAAGTATCCTCATATGAGGTGGGAGAGTCAACTTCAACGCTACAGAGTTGATGATTGCTTCCACTGGAAATGGGCCCAAAAATCTAGGTTGGAACTTTCGTGGCCCCTTGAGTGCGATATTCCTGGAGGCTAACCACACCTTATCCCCCACCTGATAACTTGGAGTGTCTCTCCTGTGCTTATCTGCAAATTTCTTCTGGCTCTCTTTTGCTGCTACCAGATGTGCCAAGGCTTCCTCTTTTGCTCGAGTGATGTTTTCATGTACATTCTGCACCGTTGGCATCTCTAAAGGTTCTGGTGGATCAAAAGCTGAGGTTCGTGGATGGCAACCATTCAGGAGGTAAAATGGGGTACAACCGGTAGAGGCGTGCTCAGAGTTTTTATAAGCATACTCAGCAATCCATAGCAGATCCACCCAAGTGTTGTCCGTTTGATGGAGGGGACATCAGAGATATTGCTCTAGGGTCTGACCATCGGTTTGTGGATGATGACTGGTGGACAAGCGCATCTCAATCTTGGCCATCTCACAGTATCTCTTCCAAAACTGGGATACAAATTGGCTGCCTCTATCAGAAACTACTACGGACGGAAAAACCATGTAAACGTACAATGTGGTCTAAGAAAACTTTAGCCAAAACTGATGCTGACGGAATTCAGGGGTACAAAGTTGGCCATTTTGGAAAACAGATCCACTACCACCAGAATCGTGTTATAACCAGAACAAGGTGGCAACTCTGTAATGAAATCCATTGAGAAGGTGTGCCACGGGGCTGGTGGAACAGCTAAAGGTTGAAGAAGTCCTACAGGTTTTTGCTCAAATCTTTATTCTGAGCGCATATTCCACACGTTTGAACAAAAGCAATGATATCCTTACGCCACGTAGGCCACCAGAACAACCTCTTAATCTTAGCTGCAGTCTTGGCTGTTAGGGAGAATTCTCATTCTATGGCTAATTTCCCTTACCTATGGAGTCCCCCAGCAGCTTTGCTGGATTTGAAGGGTTTGTTTTTTTCTCCTGCTAAGAGTGAGACTCTTTTTCCCACTCTTAGGCATATTTGCTATGTGTGTTCTAGGCAATTTTTTTGTGTTTAATGTCCATGGGGTTTATCTCACCCTCAAAGGAACCATCTTTATCCACATGTGTTACACAGCATCCTCTGTGCAGTGACACAGGGGTGCATAAAAACAGGGTCCCGACGACTGGAAGACCAAGACGTTGCCACTGGAACTAAGAAGCCGAAGAGGAGAGAAGCCAAATACATCTGCACCAACTGAACCACCGGTGAAGCCCTGCTGCAGCGTCTCACCACTTTTCTCCACACGACGAGAGAAGATCTTCATTTGCAAGAGCCTTCTTCCCTTGAGCTGGTGGTGCCAACCAGTTTGCCAATCGCCTTCCAGGACCTGCCTTGGTCGAATCGCCAGCGCCCTGTACTCGGAGACCGGATAGCCAGGCACCCGTCCACCCGGACCGCGATTTAAAGGAGCATACCTTTTATTTCGTTTGGCAGCACCGCGGCTGGTTTCATCCCTGGGCAGTGCAGTAACTCAAACCTTCCTCCATAACGAGAATCTCTCTTCCTCTGCTGGATCTCCCGAACTGCAGGAACTGCCAGGAACAACCGCCACCGCAGGAGCCTCTTCTACATTTTAAGGTACTTTGTTCCGCCAGGCCTCCCTTTTCGTTTGGTAGTGCTAAAGGTGTTTCAAATCCTTTACCTACCTGCTGGGTTGGCCGCCCCTATCAAAAAACATTATCTTTCACCTTCTGCAACCACCTTTTCAAATCGTTTAACAAAGACTTGACTGCAGCTACAAGAACATTTTGCTCCTGGGCTCTTTGCCCTGTACCACTGACTCTGGCACAGGCCTATTGACTCTGGTTGAATCTGTTATAACTGCCATCTCTAGATTGCTTCTCACTTAGAAATATGATGGTGCACCTAGCTCATATAACCACCTTTTCCTTCCCACTTTTAAAACTTATGAAGTGCCATTTTGCTCGGTTTTCACCTCAGTATTATACATGCTAAAGTACTGCCTTGCCTAAACTTGTTTACAATCTTATTGGGAAGTGTTGCTAGGGTGCCTAAGAGTATATTCCTGTATAACTTGTCCTTTCCCTCCTTTGTGAGAAATTGATAGAGTGCCATTTGTGTTTGGTTTTCACTGTGCCGTTTTACTCAGTTTTCACTCTTGCTCAAACTTGTCTACAATTTAACCAGGGAGTTGTGTATACTTTTCTTGACTGATTTTAACTTGCTTTAATAACTGTGATTTATGTGTCGAACTAGAAGTGTGTAAAATAAATATATATATTCTTTTTAATACAAAGCTTTGGTCAGTGTTTCCTTGTACCATTGTATTGTAGTCACATGGTGTAAACCCTGAATACTGCTCATCTCCCTCTTGAGATAAGTCTGACTGCTTAGCCACAGCTACCAACTAAATCTTTGTGGTACAGACTGATACGAAAGGGGATTTATTGCTCATACCTGTAGTCTTAATCTTCTGTAGTGCTCCCTAAGGGAACTGCACATGATTCTGCCTAACACTGGTGTACAGCGGTGAGGATAAAAGTATTGGATTTACATTTTAGAGTGCTGCTAGTACCTTGGTTCAATTAACCACAAGGCTAACAATCACAAAAAGTTTATTGTAAACAAAGTCAAAGTATGGAAAGTTACAGTCAGGAGACCCTCCTTACTAATACTGCTGATTATCTAAGGGATCTGTGCAGACAGAAAGGTCTTCCTGTCAAAGGCAATAAATCATAAATGATTGATAGACTGTTAGAAAAACAAAGTCTGGATAGTGGGACTGTAGTGCCTACTCTTCCAGCAAATGTATCAAACATTGAGGATGATAATGTTGATGATGTTATTGTTGAAGCAGATGAGGAAGAGGAGGATAACAATGTCACCCGCTCTGGCCCTCTGCCTGCTCAAAGGCCTCAATCTGTGGCTACTGGACCATTGTCAGGTCCCATATTAAGTCCTGAATGTATCACCCTAGATAAAATGAGACTTGGGCTAGAATTCAAAAGAATGAGTGCCCAAACTGAACAGGGACACCAAGAACTAAGGATCAAAGAATTGGAGCTCAATCATGAGCTAGATATGAAGAAATTGTCTTTGGAAAATGCTTCTCTCCCCAAATCCTCTAGATCTTCCAGTCCAAAAAGACAGTGGATACCTAAAGAGATTGTGGGTATGTATGAACCCAAGTTGGATGTATTCGATTGGTTGGCTATGTTTGAATACAATCATGGGCTCCAGGATATCACAGGGAATCAGTTGATCCCCTGGTTATTCTCTAGGCTCCCCCCTGTTGCATCTGATGTGGTAATGGAGTTGGGGGAGGTGGATAGGATGGATTATGAATGTGTGAAGCTAGCTTTAATAGTTAGATTTGGGAAGACTCCTTCCCAGTACCTGAAGAGGTTTAGGACCCTCAAAAAGCATGATAGTACCCCTTGGGCTACTTGGGTGAATGAATGTTTGAAGAACTTAGAGGGATGGATTAAGGGTTAAAGAGTAAACACTTATGAAGGAATGAGAAATCGTGTAATGTTGGAGTCTATCTTTGATGCCTGCTCTCCTGAGCTCAGACAGCACTTGGCTGATTCAAAAGAACTAGATTCTAAGAAACTAGCTAAGGCTGCTGACTTGTGGGTTGCCAACAAGGCTACTCACAAGGATTCAGGGGTCACTCAGAAAAAGGATGAGGGAAAGCAGCCTAAGAAAGACAACAAAGAGAATTCAAATAATTCCACTTCCAAAGAGGCCCCCAAACAAAATTCTAAAGGTAAACCACAAGGGAAACCTAATCAGGTTAGTCCACCTTCTGGTCCCTTCTGGTCAGAACAAGCCCCCATTCATAAAGACATTTGGAAAATGTTATGTTTCTGGCTCTACTGATGATGTGAAAGGGGATCCCAGATGTAAGGGTAAACCTTTAGGGGTCCACACTGTCTCCTTAGCCTTCGCTCCAGAGGAGGAAGTACATATGGCCAGTGGGAACTTTCAACTACTAGCTGAAGACCCCATCATAGTCTCAGCTAGTGTATCTTTAGTATCCCTAGGGTTGTAGGAACAACAGAATTTAGATGTGTATAATTCTATCCCTCCTAATACTAAAGAGTATTATAAAGACAGTGTCCTAGTAAATGGTCAGGAGACCCCTGCCATTAGAGACACTGGGGCCAGCATAACTGTGGTGGATGAATGTTTTTTCAAGGTGAAGGATGTTGCTAGGGCACCCAAATGCCTCACCAAGTTAGCTGGAGGGCCTGTGCAGATGCTTCCCCAATCACCAGCTCTCATCCAGTGCAATGAAATGACTGTGAGGATACCTGTTAGTGTGCAATCTGACGTGCCTGGAAGGGTTCTTTTAGGGAATGACCTTAAGGAGCTGGGAGTAGTGTCAAGTACTCCCAGACCTCCCAGCAAAAGATTGCAGGAGCTCACCAGACCTTCAAGGGAGAGGACCTTGAGGGGCTCTCCTGAGGAGATGATTGACAAATAGATAACTCCTACTCCACTGGAGTTACTAACTGCTATTTCAAAAACACCAGAAGCAAAGGGGAAACCCAAGACGTCTAAGAAGAAACCTGCAGAAAGCAATCCAGTGCTTCCAACCAGGAAATCTCCTAGGTTGTCCAAAATCACACCTGTGATTCCTCCTCCAGCTGAGGCTGAGAGTGAGGTACAACCCTGTGTGGTTGAACTAGAGCCTGAACATTCAGACCTAGTAGGAGGCCAGGAACTCATTGGAGATCTTGATCCTGTGGACCATCCTGAGCTGCAGTCTTTACTGGCAGAAGGTGGCCCCAACAGGGCAAACTTCAGTAGGCTACAAAGAGAATGTCCAACTCTGGAAGGTCTTCGCCACCAGGCAGCTTCTCAGCTTGAAGGGAAAGAACCTGGGAAGTATAGGTTACATTGGGAAGATGGCCTCTTCTATAGTTAACCAACAGAGTCAATCCCTGGAGACTACAAAAGACTTGTAGTGCCCCAAGAGAACAGACTCCAATTCTTGCAACTAGCCCATGAGATACCTTTGGCTGGTCACTTGAGTTTCAAGAAGACCAAGGAAAGGCTCTCTCTCTACTTTTATTGGCCTAAAATGGGGGCTGAGGTAGATAAGTATTGCAAGAGTTGCCACACTTGCCAAACCTCTTGTAAGAGTGGCTCCAAGAATGTGGCACCTTTAGTGCCTCTCCCTGTGGTGGGAGTACCATTTGAGAGGGTGGGAATCGACATTGTCGGTCCTCTTGACCCTCCAACTTCTTCAGGCAACAGGATTATACTTGTTGTAGTAGACCATGCTACTAGGTACCCTGAAGCAATTCCTATGAGAACTGTTACAGCTCAGGCTGTAGCTAAGGCCCTCCTTGGTATTTTTACCAGGGTCGGGTTTCCTAAGGAGGTAATATCCGACAGGGGGTCACATTTTATGTCCCACTACATGAAGGCCATGTGGAAAAACTGTGGAGTTACCTACAAGTTCTCAACTGCATACCAACCTCAGACAAATGAGTTGGTAGAAAGGTTTAACAGAACCATGAAGAGCATGATAGGAGCTTTAGAGGACCCCCTTAAGAAAAAGTGGGATCTTCTACTGCCATGCCTTCTCTTTGCATATAGAGAAGTCCCTCAGGAGGGAGTGGGTTACAGTCCCTTCAAACTTCTCTATGGCCATCAGGTCAGAGGTCCATTGGCCCTGATCAAGGAGGGGTTGGAGAGTGCTCCTTCCCCCACACCAGTCAGAGTCACTGACTATGTGATAGGACTCCGTAGGAAAATGTCACACTTGATGGCTGAAGCAAGTGATAACTTGAAAGCAGGCCAGGCTCCGGTTAAGCATTGGCATGACCAGAAGGCGAACATTGGTTGAGTTCGCTCAAGACCAGCTAGTTCTTGTTATGGTTCCAACAAGGCAGAGGGCCTTGCAGGACAAATGGATGGGATCCTTCAAGATTGTGGGAAAACTTGGGGAGGTGAACTATCTGGTGGACTTAGGCAATCCTAAGGAGGCTCCTAGAGTCTTTCACACCAACCGTCTAAAAGCTTATGTCTCGAGACCAGAACTGGGAGCTTTGCTTCTAGCTTCAGCTCAAGAGGAGGAGGAGAGTGAACTTCTACCTGAGCTCCTCAGAGGCAAACCTTTAGATGAAAAAGTAGAAGGAGTTAATCTCTCTTCTAATCTGACACCTGAACAACAGGAGGAGTGCAAAGTTTTGTTAAATCAATTTGCCCCTCTGTTTTCTCTAGCACCAGGCTTGACCCCTTGGGGCCAGCATGATATCAATACTGGTGACTGTTTACCTGTCAAAAGCAGGGGTTACAGGATATCAGAAAATGTAAGAACCCACATCAAAGGAGAGGTCAACAAGATGCTTGATCGCGGGGTAATAGAGCCCTCTACTAGTCCATGGTCTAGCCCAGTTGTGTTAGTACCAAAGGCAGGATCCAAGGAGTTGAGATTCTGTGTGGACTATAGAGCCCTAAATGCAGTCACTAAGACTGATTCCCATCCTTTGCCAAGGACAGATGAGCTGGTGGATAGACTTGGTTCAGCCAAATTCCTCAGCACATTTGATCTCACATCAGGCTATTGGCAAATAGCCCTGACTGACCATGCCAAGGAGAAAACTGCATTCTCCACCCCAGTTGGCTTATACCAGTTTAAGGTTATGCCTTTTGGAATAAAGAATGCACCTGCTACATTCCAAAGGATGGTTAATCAGGTTCTGAATGGGATGGAGGACTTCTGCATGGCATACTTGGATGACATTGCAGTGTTCAGCCCTACTTGGAAAGAACATGTTGACCACCTAGGATATGTTTTGCAGGCTCTTGAACAGGCCCATCTGACCATAAAGGCAAGCAAATGTCAAATTGGTCAGAGTAAAGTGGTCTACCTTGGCCATGAGGTAAGAGGCGGTGAAATAAGGCCTTTGCTCAGCAAGATTGAAGCTGTGCAAAATTGGACAACCCCTTCTACTCAAACCCAGATGAGAGCCTTCATAGGCCTCACTGGGTATTACAGGAATTTCATTGAGAACTATGGATCTATAGCTTCTCTTCTGAATGTAATCTCCTCTCCAAAATTCCCTAAAAAGGTCAAAAGGAATCAAGAGTGCAATCAGGGCTTTGAAAGTCTGAAGAAAGCCCTTTGTCAAGCTCCAGTTCTCAGAGCTCCTGACTGCCACCAGCCCTTCATTGTGCAAACAGATGCTTCCAATATAGGTATAGGTGCAGTCCTCAGTCAACTGGATGAGAAAGGTAGGGAGCACCCTATTTGCTTCATCAGTAGGAAACTGAAGGAACCTGAAACAAGGTGGGCAACTATTGAGAGAGAATGTTTTGCCATTGTGTGTTTTTTAAAGAAGTGAAGACCATACTTGTATGGATCTACTTTCATTATTCAAAAAGACCACCAGCCCTTGAGATGGTTGATGCAAATGAAAGGGGAAAACCCAAAACTGCTAAGATGGTCAATCTGCCTCCAAGGGTTTGATTTTACCATTGAGCACAGGTCTAGATGTCACCACCAAAATGCTGATGGTCTTTCTAGGATGTTTATAACCGACTACAGGTAAGAGACTCATCCAGGAGTGGATTAAATCCTCCTGTCCCTTTGTCTGGGGGGCTAGTGTTAGGGAGAATTCTCATTCTATGGCTAATTTCCCTTACCTATAGAGTCCCCCAGCAGCATTGCTGGATTTGAAGGGTTTGTTTTTTTCTCCTGCTAAGAGTGAGACTCTTTTTCCCACTCTTAGGCATATTTGCTATGTGTGTTCTAGGCTATTTTTTGTGTTTAATGTCTATCGGGTTTATCTCACCCTCATAGGAACCATCTTTATCCACATGTGTTACACAGCACCCTCCGTGCAGTGTCACAGGGGTGTCGTAGCGACCCCCAAACATAGACTCCATACCCTGGGACTGACTACTGTCTCCCAGGGCATCTAAAGTCCCCATTGACTTTACTAGTCACTCTTCATGAACGAAACCAGCACAACCCATCTTACCTTGGAGGTACTGGCAAGGGTTAATAGTTTTTCCCTTATGTTCATTTTCGAGAGGGTACCGTACAGTCCCTCTCTCAAATGTTTCTGGCTGGTGGCAGTGGTTACTACCAAAAATATTCGACCGCGAATATTTCCATATGGAATTTTCCCATTGTTCGAGGCTACCACATTTACTGACAGCCTCTAACATACCACCGGTTTATTTTTATATTAACTTTGCTCCGGTAGGCTTCATTTGCCAGAACTTTTATATAAATTCTTTCTCGTGTCTTTCTCTAAGATCCTAACCCAGTTCGGGGATCCTCTGTTCGTCCTTTTGGCGGGCTTCTGCCAAGAAGCCATCCTTTCGGCACCACTGAGTCTGGGGTGGACCCATTGTGTGGGAGGGGGAGTAGGACCCCTGGACAGGGTTGCCTCAGCAACCCATGTCGCACTCTGCCCTGATAGGCTAGACGGTCTCCTGCCAGGATGACCACTCCACTGTGTGAGTCACAGCTAGGCTGTATGAATGGGGATCTTTTTGCATAAAAGCAGGGTCCTGAGGACTGGAAGAGCAAGATGTTGCCACTGGAACTAAGAAGCCGAAGAGGAGAGAAGCCAAAGACATCTGCACCAACTGAACCACCGGTGAAGCCCTGCTGCAGCGTCTCACCCCTTTTCTCCACACAACGAGAGAAGATCTTCATCTGCAAGAGCCTTCTTCCCTTGAGCTGGTGGGGCCAACCAGTTTGCCAATCGCCTTCCAGGACCTACCTTGGTCGAATCGCCAGTGCCCTGCACTCGGAGACCGGATAGCCAGGCAACCGTCCACCCGGACCGAGATTTTAAAAAGCATACCTTTTATTTTGTTTGGCAGCACCGCAGCTGGTTTCATCCCTGGGCAGTGCAGTAACTCGAGCCTTCCTCCACGACGAGAATCTCTCTTCCTCTGCTTGCTGGATCTCCCAAACTGCAGGAACTGCCAGGAACAACCGCCACTGCAGGAGCCTCTTCTACATTTTAAGGTACTTTGTTCCGCCAGGCCTCCCTTTTCGTTTGCTAGTGCTAAAGGTGTTTTAAATCCTTTACCTACCTGCTGGGTTGGCCGCCCCTATCATCTAACATTATCTTTCACCTTCTGCAACCACCTTTTGAATCGTTTAACAAAGACTTGACTGCAGCTACAAGAACATTCTGCTCCTGGGCTCTTTGCCCTGTACCACTGACTCTGGCACACGCCTATTGACTCTGGTTGAATCTGTTATAACTGCCCTCTCTAGATTGCTTCTCACTTAGAAATGTGATGGTGCACCTAGCTCATATAACCACCTTTTCCTTCCCACTTTTAAAACTTATGAAGTGCCATTTTGCTCGGTTTTCACCCCAGTATTATACATGCTAAAGTACTGCCTTGCCTAAACTTGTTCACAATCTTATTGGGAAGTGTTGCTAGGGTGCCTAAGAGTATATTCCTGTATAACTTGTCCTTTCCCTTGTGAGAAATTGATAGAGTGCCATTTGTGTTTGGTTTTCACTGTTCCGTTTTGCTCAGTTTTCACTCTTGCTCAAACTTAACAATTTAACCAGGGAGTTGTGTATACTTTTCTTGACTGATTTTAACTTGCTATAATAACTGTGATTTATGTGTTGAACTAGAAGTGTGTAAAATAAATATATATATTCTTTTTAATACAAAGCTTTGGTCAGTGTTTCCTTGTATCATTGTATTGTAGTCCTTGCTTAGCCACAGCTACCAACTAAATCTTTGTGGTACAGACTGATACCAAAGGGGATTTATTGCTCATACCTGTAGTCTTAATCTTCTGTAGTGCTCCCTAAGGGAACTGCACAGGATTCTGCCTAACATTGGCAATGCCCGGATGACCTTCCAACAGGGCACCCTGATAATCTACTAAGACCTGCTCTTGCAGGGCCAGCGCGGCAGATAGAGACGCCTTTGAAAATACAGTAACTTCTCCTGTTTGAAGATCGAGGCCCTTTGGACCCCCCAAGCCTCCAACTCCGTGGCCGTCATAGAGAGCCGGATCTTAGTCTTCAAGTCTTCGAAGGAGCAGTCGATAACATTCACTGCTCCCAACATTTTTTCTTCACAAATGATATTCATTGAACTTGGAGCAACAAAAACATGTTCACCTTCCCCTGTGCGTGATAAGGCATCCGCCTTGCCATTGCGCACCCCGGCCGGTACGTGATGACAAAGTCATATTCCGCAAAAAACAGAGCCCAGCGAAGTTGCCGCGATGACTGGGCCTCGGCTGATCGCAGATACTGCACATTTCAATGATCTGTAAGGACAGTGATAGTATGCCAAGCTCCTAACAAGTGATGTCTCCATTCTTTGAATGCATTCTTAATAGCCAGTAATTCTTTGTCTGTGATAGCATAATTTAATTCAGCTGCAGAATACCTCTAAAACCAGAAAGCTACTGGGTGCAACTGTCCGGTTTCGGAATCATTCTGGGACAGTACCGCTCCCATAGCAGCACTTGAAGCATCGGTCTCCACCACAAACGGCAGGTCGGGTTGAGGATGCCTCAACACTGGTGCCGTAGTGAACTTATTTTTTAATGCCTGGAACGCTTCTTCTGCCTCAACTATCCAATCAAATTTTTTGTGTTTCCGAAGCAATGACTTAATTGGATGGACCAGTTGAGAAAAACCCGGTACAAAATGATTATAAAAATTGGTGAATCCCAGGAAACTTTGAACTCCTTTTACTGATGTGGGAGATGGCCAGGTTAGAACTGCTTCTACCTTTCGGTTATCCATATGAATGCCCTGCGGTGATAAAACTAATCCCAGGAATTCCATAGTGGTCACATGAAAAGAGCACTTCTCAAGTTTAACGTACAGTTGATGTTGCCGCAACTTGGTAAGTGCAGCTCGAACATGGGCAATGTGTTCCTGAACTGAGTAGATTAACATATCATCAATGTACACCACAGCACACACATCTAACAACTCACGTTGTTCATGAAATTTTGGAAGGCTGCAGAGGCATTGCACAGGCCAAAGGCCATAACTTGATACTCGTACAATCCATAACGGGTGCGGAAAGCGGTTTTCCACTCGTCACCTTTCTTAACCCGCACCAGATGGTAAGCTCCTTGATGGTCTAACTTGGTGAAAACTTTAGCATTCTTAACTTGGTACATCAACACCGGAATGAGTGGAAGAGGGTATCTGTTTTTTACTGTGATCTCACTGAGCGCGCAATAATCGAAGCAGGTGCGAAGGTCCCCTTCCTTCTTCGCACAAAGAATAGGGGAGAGGCTGCAGGCGATTTCGAAGGTCGGATGAATTCATTAGCAAGATACTTTTCCAGGTAGGCCTTCAAATGCGTGTTTTCTTGTTCAGTCAGGGCATAGGTCCGACTGCATGGGGCTTGGGATCCAGGGAGCAGATTAATCTGGCAATCGTATGGTCAATGAGGTGGCAAAACGTTAGCTTGTTCTTTTTCAAAAATGTCCTGGAAATCTCAATATTCTGGGGTAGGATGCCCAACAATCCCAGTGTAGGGCCTTCCCCTCTACAGCCGTAACGTTTTCAACCACTGGCTTAGGGTACACAGCGATACCAATCTTGCTTGCGAGTTCGTGATCCATGTAGTTGCCTATTGCACCACTGTCCACATATGCTTCTAAAGCATGCAGTTTGGAGGGTTGCTGATAGCCACTCAGGATGACGGGTACAACGAAATGAGAGATCTGAGATTCCTTCTTCTGCCTCGACAAGCCGACTTCTATGCTTGCTGGACTTTGGAGTTTTCTGCCTAATGTTCCATGTCAGCCTTATCCACGGCACCGACCGGTTTCCAGAGGGGTTTCACTGGACAATCCTGAAGGAAATGTGCTGCCGAACCACAATAGAGGCATAAGTGCTGTTGTCTTCTTTTTTCCCTTTCCTCCTTTGAGATGAGGGCGGAAATTCCCCCCAATTGCATAGCTCTGGATGACCTTCAGATGCATGACGGGCCATGTTTTCTTTTGGACAAACATAATACGATCTGTTATCTGAGTGAAAGCGATCCACTCGCCGATCTTGCAAGCGGTGGTCCAACTGAACGGTAAGATCAATGTATTCAGCACATCCAGCGGGATGATTCACAACCTGGGCACGAATATCCTTCAGTTCCCCCCGCAGACCACGATAGAAAAGTGTCATTCTCTTTTCTTCGGGCCAGTTAGTTTCTACTACTAGTTGATTGAAAGTGGCCACATAAGCCAGCAAATCCTGACTACGCTGTCATAGGGATAATAACTCATTGTCCAAGGCTTGCCCTTGAGTGTGATGCGGAAAGAGTTTCTCTAGTTCCCACTGAAAACCTGGAATATTTCGTAGCAAAGGATCATCCCTGTTTACCAGAAGAATGGACCAGTACGCAGCATGTCCTCCCAAATAAAACAGTACAAATACCACCTTCGACTGGTCTGATGGAAAAAACCCTGGTCTACACAGGAAATGCAAATGGCACTGATTAATGAATACTGTGAAATGCTTAGGATCCCCCATAAACCGTTCAGGGGGTGGCAATGGAATGCTTCCTGAAGCCACCACCTGAACAGGGGCTGATAGTTAAGGAATTTGAACTGGTGGAATACCCTCGGGAAGTGGGGCCTGGCCTGCATGTGCTTGGAGCAGCTGCCGGCCTAACTCATCTGCGCGATCCCTATTAACTACCAGTTCCCTTCTCAGGGAATTGGTTTCAGACCGTCCTGAATGTACTTCAGCACGTAACTCCCTCAACAACTGGGACAGGTTATCTACATTGATGGTCTCCATTACACTCGGGAAAAGTATTTTTAAGTTAATGGCTTCGCGTTCTGTTAAGCCTACCTTGTCTCTGCAGAAGCGTAAATGGCCTGAAAACTGTTTGGGCTGCTGTTTCTGGTCAAAAGGTTCCCCCTGTTTAAATGAGAGATAGAAGAAATAGGAATGATTCTAATGTGGACTCAACACTCTAAGGTGGGCTCCCCTTTCCGCTACTGTGAGCTCTTACAATTTGTTTTGGGTGCCTGCTTCCCTTCTCACCTGTTATTTGGTTTTGGGGAGCTCTCCATCCTGCTTTCATGCAGGGGTGCGTTGGTAGGGATGCAAGACTTTTCCAGAATGAAGATTGCTGAGGAGCTTCTGAAGTGGTAAGTATCTTGACAATTCTGGGCTTGCTGCAATCTTGCTTTGCGTGGTAGTCTCTGGGGGACAACACTGTTCTGAGGGGATGTTTTCTCTTGTCAAAGTCTAATCTTTTTCTGTCTCTCTTTTATTTGCAGGTTTTGAAGAGAGAAATAAATAACACGTTAAGATTCACGTTTTAGAAAGAACACCACAAAGTCTTGCAGTCCTGAGGTAAGGTGGCTCGCGTCGAGAGGAAAGTCGCGCAGTTATGATGGGCTTTGTGGCCTTTTGCTGGACTTTGCTGTGAGGCTGGGTCTCGGAGAACACAGAAGCAGCGTTCTTCAGGAAGGCAGTAAGTAAGCACCTAATTTGTATCTGTGCGTGTTCTGTGATGAATGTCTCTTTTAACCAAAAATACCATATCTTGCAGGCTACGGAATGTCAGAGGTCGAAGAAGAACGTAGTTGTCTGTGACACGGAGTTCGGAGAAAAGCTCCTCTTACTTGGAAAATTGCTGCAGTGAAAACATCAGTCAGGTACATAGGATCTTTGGTCTGTGGAACTTCCAGGTACATCAATATGTTTATAACATGCTTTTTCCTTTGTTTTGACAGGTCTGTGAACAGAGCGCCGGTAAGCGTTGCACCACTGTCAGCGGAACCAACGCGAAGCACAAACCAAGGCGCTGGCGGTGCTTACGTAGTCCTCCAATCCCAGCTACTAGTTCCTTCAAGTTATTGTGTCTGTAACCCACTAGGCGGCCATCTTGGGGGAAAACTTCTACCATTCAGCTCTATGGGGGCTCACTGTGGATTCTAACACTAATGAATGAGAGCAATGTCTGGCACGCCATGCTGCTAACCATCTGGTCCCTGCATGTCTCTACAATGAACCCTTGATCCTAGAGGTGATCATGATAACATGCTGGCCGAGGGACAAATGTGCAGCTGGATCCCACAGTGAACGCCTGGCACCAACTCCCGTTTTCCACTGTGCCTGAGAAGTGGACCTGCAGACCGTGTGGAGTCAGAGCGCCCACGGCTCTCCTGCATGGTGTGGGGCAGAGCGGACAGCCCTGCCTCGCTGCTGCGGGAGGCGGTGAGTGAGATACCCCCATCAGAAGCGGCCTGCCACACTAATTACCAAAGGGGGAGGACAGCTGCTGCATAATCAGAGGTGTAAGGCACAGACTGCTGAAGCAGGAAGCCCCAGAAGGCTCACAGATCCCCGGCTGGGGGTCGGAGAGGAGACCAGAGCCGAAATCCGGAGCAGGGTGACTGCTGCAGATACAACACACACCGCGAAGTGAAGAGGAGACGGGAGAAGAGCCGCAGAACACTGCTGGGATCCACTGACCAGGGTGAGTGAGTGCGGCGACACCCAGGAACACATCTTAAGCTAGGTGACTGCTGCGGGGGAGCGGTCGCCCCCCCACTTCCCCGAACAGAGCGCAGCAATACTGCACAGGAGTGGTCAACAAAACCATCTGGGGGAGGCAATAACACTTGGGAAGGGACGCTGCCTCTGTGATGGGCCCTGGAGAACTGCCCAGGCTGCTTGGCGCCCCATGCAGTGCATGAGAAATACAAAAGAACGTGCTGGGAGGCAAAACAATGCTGCACATAGTCATACCTGGGATTGGGCCCAAAGGATTGGAAACAGGTCAGGAGACAAGGAGGACACCTTGGGTGTCATTATAGGGTGCCGGACCGGTAACAACGGTGCCGGTAAGCCTACCGGCAATGTTGTTACCGGTCCGGCAAACTACGGTGCCGTGCTTCCGTGTTCCCCATTCCCATAGAGTCCTATGGGACTCTATGGGAATGGGGAATTACAAATTAACGGCACCTTACTTCCCGGCATGCCGGGATTGTAATACCTCAGTGTTACCGGCAAGCCAGGCACCAGTCATTTTTTTCAGGTCTGGCAGCAAGCCACTGGTATCACTGGCAGGCTTACTGCCAGACCCGTATTGAGGCCCCATATACCTTTATGTGTGAACCCAATGACTGAGAAGCAGTCATGACAAGTTGGTTGTGTCATCTAACTACTATTGTCATGGGCATCTGGGAGTTGCTTGTGAACTTCTAGAATGGAAACAGAGAAAGTGGGTTCCAGCCTGGCTGGGGTTGTCAGCCTTCATCTTAAATAAAGAACCCAATGTTATTTTGTACTCAAGTGGTCAGAGTTTCACTCCTAACATCCCCCCAGATACCATTGCCTGTGGAGGAGGGCCTCGAGGAGGCGGTCCCTCAGCCTACACTATCGGACCCAGGAGGAGTGCTGAGGTACATTAAACAAATGCTCTGCCAGGTCCAAACCAGCATTCAATCCTTGGACGGGAAAATTGACACTTTAACCTGCAAGGTGAATCACACGCAGGTCCGATGAGATAGACACAGGGTACGCTTGGATGTAGAAGGTAGAGTTCCACACTGGAAGATGGATTCAACTCCGCAACAAGGGACTTAACAGAGCTTAAAAGGTTGATGAAAGAATTATTAGACAAGCAGTATGACCTCGAATCTAGGTCCCGGAGGAATAACCTATGAATAATTGGGGTACTTGAATCAGCAGACAAACGCAACATGGAAGCGATGGTGAAAGAATACCTGAAGAAAGACCTGGATGAAGAGGGACTTTCTGCGGTCTTTTTTGTGGAAAGGGCCCATCGCATACCGAGCGGCAGGAAACTTGTGCCGGGAGCTCCTGCTCGCCCACTACCGAGACACGGATACAGTCTTGCGGAAGGCGAGAGAGAAAGGTTCCCTAAAATACTGCGATGCGCAGATCCGGATCTTCCTGAGTTTCTCTGATAAAGTACAGACATCCAGGAAAACCTTTAATCGACATGAAGAAAAGACTCTGAGAGAAAATTATTACATACGCAATGATGTTTCCCTCTAAACTCAGAATTGAACACAGAATTGAACACAATGGCAGTGCTGTTTTTTCACACTCTGGGAGCGTCAAATACCTTCCTGGATACGATGCCTGGAGCCCCGCAGAGCAGGGACAACAACAGCTGAGGGTGTCCTCCCTGTAACAACCCAAGGCCACCACGAGATGGGAGCACTGTTTGAAGGCGGACAACTCTGGCGAATGAGACAACAACCGAGAACCGGTTGCTGGGTTGACTGGGTCCTTCTGGTCCCCCAAACGTGAGCAAATTTGTGTTTTATGGGTGGACAGGGGGAGGGGAGCTGGCAGATTGGGGTTACTGGTGAGAGTAGGGGTGGAGTGGGGTTGTTATTGAAGTATGGCATGGTGGGGGTGCCGACAAATGGGTCGGAGGGAAAGGGGGTTATGTCATGGTTAATACAGCACAGAGGACTAAAAGGTTACCTGGCTTCAAAGACTATGGGTGGGTTTTGGCAACCCAGACTACACAAAAAAGAAAACCCTGGAACGCAACTAAATGGAGGGTAATTCCTGACTGGGTCACTTAGAAACATCACATGGAATGTGAGGGGCCTAAACTGCCCATCCAAATGCTGCAAAGTATTGTTATATATGCAGAGACATGGAGTGGATGCTGCCTTTTAACAAGAAATGCACTTGCTGCCCAGCAGGGAATCGAAATTTGCCAGAGATTGGAGATTCCGCCGCTACTACTCCTCGTATTCGAGGAGCGTGTGTATTCTCCTGCACAAATCGGTTGGGTTTCGGTTGATCAAGATGGTCAAGGATCAACAGGGGATGGGGCTGGTGGTACATGGTACAATTCTAGGTCGGTTATATACCCTAGTCAATTACTATGGCCTGAATCAAGACATGATAGATATCCTGCAGTGGATTAACCACTAGCTAGCCGAGTTACCATCGGGAAAGGTAGTGTGGGCAGGTGATTTCAATGAAGTCATGAAACCAGACCTGGATCGCTCTGGGGGTATCATTCGTCCGATCTCTCGAACCACAAGCAAACTACAAGACATGTGTTGGGAATGGGAAGTCAATGTTGTCTGACGCTCCAGACATGCACACGACAGGGAGTACACATTCCACTCGTCAGTTCACAATTCTGCATCCAGGCTAGACTACTTCTTGCTCTCCAATATATTGGTGGGGAACGTCACTGAGGTGTCCATCATGGTGTGTACACTGTCGCATCATGCCCCAGTGCTACTGAAGATCAAACTTCCTGGGCGAGATATGGGGAGGCCCCCATGGGTGTTCAAAAGTGAAGGGCTGACGGATGGGGTGAAATTGGGAGGGACTAACGAAGACAATAGGCATATTGTTTGAAATTAATGACGGGTCAGTGGAGTCAGCAGCGACATTAGGGGAGAATGCATCTCTAAAGAAGCTTTGTGGTGGGAGAAATACATATAGAATGTACAGATACTGAGGCCCATATACGTGGGCTACAATCGGAAACGGCCAGCCACACATTATTAGAACAGGTGGAAATCAAAAAGCAGATACACACATTTAATGAACTAGCTCATAGGGAGGTGAAATTTCTCCAGGGGAAAAAGCTGTGTGACAATATGAGAGGGGCAACGCCCAGGGAGACTACTGGCGAGAGCCGCCAGGCCATAGGACTCCAAAAATCGAGTGTTGTCCATAAAGGACGCAATGGGTGATGAGAAAATTGCAGACTCAGACATACTTCAGGAATTCTGTAGGTTCTACAGTCAGTTGTACTCCTCTCGCCCATCGGTGGTCCCAACGGGAGATAGGTGATTACCTATATCAAGCGGCCCTGTTGTCATATTCCATAGAAGGAGGTGGTCGTTGTGGCGCCGTTGGTCCCAATCACGGGTGGCGGCCATTATTTCTCCCAAGATGGTGGCGCCATCCCAGGGCGGTATTCCAGCCTTGCAAGAGTTGCTGGCTATTGAGGCTCCTCCTCCTCAGCAGAGATCCGGTTATCTTGCGGCAAGCACAACGCTCGAGTGCGTTGCTACTCTCCCCAGTCAGCGCTTCGTAAGTTCGTCCCTAGGCTTACCCTTACCTGAATTCTCATTTGTACCTTGCTAAATATCTTCTTCTGTTTTCTGTCTTTTAGAAGCCTTCTTGTTGTACTCCAAAGGCAGAGACTCCGCTTCGTAACCTTTATTTTCGAATGCCAGTGCAGCTCGAAACAGATCCTTCTCCCTTCTACTGTAACCGCTTCCATTCGCACCGGGTTGGACACTTCACATACATTGATTCTATTCAGCTGCTTCACTCATTTCCCAGCTGCGTTATTCATTAGGTTTTTGCTTCAAATCTAATCTGCCGCCAGGTACCCTTCTCTCCTTCTCTTCTATTTTCGTTTTTAGAAAGATCTGCCTGTTTCTACCTTCTGGTCTTTTCATGTTTCCCTTTTATATCGTATTAGACTCCCGAAGTTACATCACGTTATCCACGAGTCCTCACTCTCAGTGTCTCACAGATGAAACCCGAACGTATGCAATCATGAGACAATGTAGATCACAATCTCCTTTATAACGGGTAACTATTAGGCAACTGATATCCCACATCTACTCTGTATTTCAGTGCAAACTTACCTTTCTCTAATCTATGCCTTTGTTATTTTTCTTTGCGGTACCTGCATTCAGTCACCTGGAACTGTGCTAGAGACTCGCCCTTCCCTACTCACAGAGAAGAGTTCCAACAACTGAGGCGGTCAGGGTTTTCTTCCCCAGAGGGTTTCCCTGGGGAGTTCATTCCTTCCTTGTGCAAGCTATCACGGGATAGGAGGGGATTCCCCTGGGGGGCTTCTCAATTTCAACACATCCGGGCTACAGGATCAGGTCAGTGGGTGCATGTTTACAGGGAACCATTATTATTTCTGGAAACTACAAATACTAGAACAGAACCATTACAGTTAGCAACGCCTAAAAGGAACATATAGAGATTATCTTAGTCTCTTTTCTCACATTCATTCTGTTTCCAGACATAATTGTTTTTCCCCTTACGCTCACACTGAAATGGATCCGGCTCAACAACAACAATTATTGGCGGCAGTCCAGTCACTAACGGCCGAAGTCCAGGCACTTAAACAAGAGAATGCGGTGTTACGGCAACACATGGGGAGGTCCCCTAGTTGTTCCGAACTTCCTCCTGGACCTTTACCAGGGGGACGCTTTGATGGAGACCCGCATAAGTTGAGAGAGTTTTTAGAATCTTGCACGGTGCAGTTTACATTTAAGACTGCATTCTTTCACACTGATAGGGATAAGGTGGGACACATGATTGCTCACCTTACCGGTCCCGGTCTAGCCTGGGCTACCCCTTTAGTTACTTCAAATAATCCAATTCTAGATTCATATCCCGCCTTTGTGAATAGTCTTAAGACCATGTTCGGGAGGCAGGAGGTCACAGTGTCAGCTCAAGAACAACTATTAGACTTCCATCAGGGTTCTTTGGATCTCTTGGTCTATATTACTCGTTTCAAACAATTGGCAGCAGGAACGTCTTGGGCAGATGACGCCTTGATTACGCTTTTTAGGCGGGGTTTAAGTGAGGAACTAAAGGATGAGGTCTCTAGAGTTCCTCGCCCGCCTAATTTGGCCGAATTAATATCGATGGTTATGCAGATGGACTACAGAATTTTGGAAAGACGTCAGGAAAAGAGACGGCAAAAGAATTTTCGGTCTCAGCCTGAAAAATCAATGGTCTCCCCCAAGGGAAACTTCTCTGACGAACCAATGCAAGTAGGTGCTGCTCGGGGTCCTTTATCCGCTGAGGAGCGACTTCGACGTCGCACCTTAGGGCTATGCATGTACTGTGGTTCCAAGGAGCATTCTTTACAAAATTGTCCGATCATTCTCTCTCGGAAGCAGGGAAACGCCCGAACCCGACCATCAGGGGAGCCGCGGTTAGGGAATCAGTGAGCGGTTCCCCTTCTTCCTCCATTTCATCCCACAGTACGGAAGTCCCTGATACCTCTATGTTGGTTCTAAAGGTTACTTTTTCTTGTGATTCCTTGGGTTTAGTCGAGGTTCCAGCATTGGTGGATTGTGGGGCAGCAGGCAATTTTATTGACGACATTTGGGCGGCCAAATTTAGAATTCCCCGCTCTTCCAAATCTATGGCTATTCCCGTTGAGTCAGTTGATGGGAGTCCGTTGGTCTCAGGTCCCATTAAGGAACAGACAGTTCCTTTACAGATGTCTATTGCTAATCATAGGGAAGTCATCACGTTAGACATTATCCGGACTGCCCATTATCCTGTGATATTGGGTTTACCTTGGCTTAGAGTGCACAACCCCTACATCAATTGGTCAGCTGGAACATTTTTTCTGGGTTCTGTTCACTGTCAAGCCCATTGTTTTATTCGTGGTACTGGTGAACTACTTTCTGCCTCGTCTCGCGAGGGAGAGGGATTGAGAACCACTGTGCTAAATCAGATTCAGGGGATTCCTGAACCTTATCAATCTTTCCATAAAGTATTTTCCAATACTGAATATGCTGAACTGCCACCTCATCGTAGGGATGATTGTGCCATTGATTTACTTCCGGACCTCCCTATCCCATTTGGTCGCTTGTATGTGCTATCCGCAAGAGAAAAGGAGGTTCTTAAAGAGTATCTTCGCAAGAATATGCACAATGGTCTCATTGCCGAATCCACCTCCCCTGCTAGGGCTTCCTTATTTTTTATTCCCAAAAAAGACTCTGCTGAACTCCGACCTTGTATAGACTTTCGCGGATTGAACAGGATTACGGTTCCTGATCGTTATCCGATGCCCCTAATCGCTGACATCCTTGAAGCCATTAAAGGTGCCAGGATTTTCACCAAGCTAGATTTGCGAGGAGCCTACCATCTCATCCGTATCAAATCGGGAGATGAATGGAAGACGGCCTTTAGGACGCCATTTGGTCATTATGAGTACCGCGTGATGCCATTTGGATTGTCCAATGCACCGGCAGTGTTTCAGCGCTTTATGGACCATCTATTCTCTGACATTCTCCTGCATTCAGTTATTGTATATCTCGATGATATTTTGGTTTTTTCTAATACCCCCACTGAACACATTGGTCATGTTACGGATGTACTACAGCGCCTTCTAGATAATCATTTGTTCTGTAAGCTGGACAAGTGTGAATTTCATCAAGACAGTGTGGCATATTTGGGATTCATTCTATCCGCTCAGGGGGTTTCTATGGATCCCCGGAAGGTTTCTGCTATCCGAGACTGGGCTTCTCCAAATTGTGTTAAGGATATCCAGCGATTCCTGGGGTTTGCCAACTTCTATCGGCGATTTATTCCCAGATTCTCTGAGATCATTTTACCGTTAACGGCTCTCCTCAAGAAAGGGGTTCCGTTCCATTGGTCCAGGCAAGCAGAAGAAGCTTTCACCTCCCTGAAAGACTGTTTCATGACAGGGCCTATTCTACTCTCTCCTGATCAGGGAAAGCGATTTATTGTAGAGTCAGATGCCTCCCACTTTGCCCTTGGAGCTATCCTTCTTCAAGAAGATGAACAGGGGGTGGAGTGTCCCGTTGCGTATATGTCTAAGACCCTTTCTCCTTCAGAACTGAACTACACAGTCCTTGAGAAGGAGTTACTTGCCATCAAACGGGCTTTTGAGGAATGGCGACATTTGCTGCTAGGAGCCCAATTTTCGGTTGAGGTTCGGACAGACCACCACAATCTTCGAGCCCTTCAGAATGCACAAACACGGAATAGCAGACAAGCCCGTTGGGCTCATTTTTTCTCTCCTTATGAAATCGTGTTTACCTTCATTCCTGGCAAAAGTAATTTAAAGGCTGATGCTTTATCTAGGAAAGAATCTACCGAGTGGGCTCACTTCCGGGCCGAACCTTTATTTCCCAATGCTCGTTTTGTGCATGTGATTTCTAGTTTTCTTCAGTCCGTAGCAAACGCTACGTTGGTTTTCCAACAGGATAACCCTGACCTGTTTCGGGCACTGGGACTCACTGTATTTCAGGATTGTGCTTACCGACATCAGAAACTGTTTTTACCCTCGGCGGAACTCCAAAAGTCTGTTCTTACAATGTGTCATGACTCACTCATGGCTGGTCATCGAGGAGTCAACAATACTATGGAACTGGTCCGCCGCAACTTCTGGTGGCCTAGTCTTGTGGAGGATGTTAAACAATATGTGGCTGCCTGTACCGTCTGTTTACAATCAAAGGCACCTCGATGTTCCCCCTTGGGTCTACTCACGAGAATGCCCGTGCCGGTTCGTCCATGGCAGATCATTTCCACGGACTTTGTAGTGGACCTTCCTAAATCAGCGGGATGTACGACCATTATGGTCACTATTGACTACTTCACTAAGATGGCCCACTTCGTGGCCTTGCCTAAAGTACCTACCTCAGCGCAGATGGCCAGGATCTTTATTACGCACATTTTTTCTGTTCATGGCTTACCGGATACTATTGTTTCGGATAGAGGTCCCCAGTACACGTCTAAATATTGGCAGCAACTGTGCAAGATGCTTGGTATTACCCGCGCCTTGAGCTCGGGTTTTCATCCGCAAACTAATGGACAGACGGAACGATTGAATCAGACCCTTGAGGGCTATCTCAGATGCTATGTTTCAGCATCTCAAGACAATTGGACGGAGTTATTGTCGTTGGCTGAATTTGCTTATAATAATGCGCATCACACATCATTGGGATCCAGTCCTTTTCATTGTTCCTATGGGTTCCATCCTACCTGCTTCCCGGAGGGGGTATCGTCTGCATCTTCTTTCCCGGATGTAGTCTGTCTGCTGCAGGATATCCAACAAGGTCACCAGAAGGCTCTGTCTTCTCTTCAGAACGCTCAGGAACGGATTAAACGTTTTGCTGATCGCAGACGCTCTCCAGCTCTGGTTTTTGCATCCGGGGACAGGGTGTGGTTGGCCTCTCGATTTCTTCCTCGACATCTGGTGCCTTCCAAACTTTCTCCTAAGTACTTTGGTCCATTTCCTGTGCTTCAACGTCTGGGTGAGGCGGCCTATCGTCTACGTCTTCCTCCTTCTTGGTCTAGGATTCACCCAGTATTTCATGTTTCTCAGCTTAAGCGGGACGTGGCGGATCGCTTTTCTCATCATCTGGTTGCTCGTCCTCCTCCTGTTTCGACTCCTTCGGGGCCGGAGTTTGAAGTTGCCGGCATTTGCGATTGCCGTTACCACCGGGGCCGTCTTCAATACTTGGTGGATTGGCGTGGGTATTCGCCGGCTGAACGGTCCTGGGAACCGGCTTCTGCCGTTCATGCTCCACAGCTGGTTCGCCGCTTTCACCGTTCTCATCCCGGCAAACCGGGTACGTCAGCTCTTTGGAGGGGGCATACTGTCATATTCCATAGAAGGAGGTGGTCGTTGTGGCGCCGTTGGTCCCAATCACGGGTGGCGGCCATTATTTCTCCCAAGATGGTGGCGCCATCCGAGGGTGGTATTCCAGCCTTGCAAGAGTTGCTGGCTATTGAGGCTCCTCCTCCTCAGCAGAGATCCGGTTATCTTGCGGCAAGCACAACGCTCGAGTGCGTTGCTACTCTCCCCAGTCAGCGCTTCGTAAGTTCGTCCCTAGGCTTACCCTTACCTGAATTCTCATTTGTACCTTGCTAAATATCTTCTTCTGTTTTCTGTCTTTTAGAAGCCTTCTTGTTGTACTCCAAAGGCAGAGACTCCGCTTCGTAACCTTTATTTTCGAATGCCAGTGCAGCTCGAAACAGATCCTTCTCCCTTCTACTGTAACCGCTTCCATTCGCACCGGGTTGGACACTTCACATACATTGATTCTATTCAGCTGCTTCACTCATTTCCCAGCTGCGTTATTCATAAGGTTTTTGCTTCAAATCTAATCTGCCGCCAGGTACCCTTCTCTCCTTCTCTTCTATTTTCGTTTTTAGAAAGATCTGCCTGTTTCTACCTTCTGGTCTTTTCATGTTTCCCTTTTATATCGTATTAGACTCCCGAAGTTACATCATGTTATCCACGAGTCCTCACTCTCAGTGTCTCACAGATGAAACCCGAACGTATGCAATCATGAGACAATGTAGATCACAATCTCCTTTATAATGGGTAACTATTAGGCAACTGATATCCCGCATCTACTCTGTATTTCAGTGCAAACTTACCTTTCTCTAATCTATGCCTTTGTTATTTTTCTTTGCGGTACCTGCATTCAGTCACCTGGAACTGTGCTAGAGACTCGCCCTTCCCTACTCACAGAGAAGAGTTCCAACAACTGAGGCGGTCAGGGTTTTCTTCCCCAGAGGGTTTCCCTGGGGAGTTCATTCCTTCCTTTTGCAAGCTATCACGGGATAGGAGGGGATTCCCCTGGGGGGCTTCTCAATTTCAACACATCCGGGCTACAGGATCAGGTCAGTGGGTGCATGTTTACAGGGAACCATTATTATTTCTGGAAACTACAAATACTAGAACAGAACCATTACACCTGTATTGGTGCACGGACGAGGAAAGGGAATGGCTGGGCAGGCCTGTGCTGCTAGAGGAGGTACTCCTGGCAATCAAGTCCCTTGCATTCAGGAAGGCACCAGGGTCTGATGGATACACAGCTGAGTTCTATACATTGTATGTTCAGAAGTTAGCACCCTATCTGTTACGAGTGTATCATCATAGTCTGGGAAGCCAGCTTTCCGGAATCTATAAGGGAAGGAGTGGTATTGGTGTTACGCAAGCCTGGGAAAGAAGCGGATGACTGCTCATACTACCGACCCATATCCCTTATTAACCTAGACACAAGATCCTGGCTAAGATACTTGCGTCTAGGCTGGCACTGCTGATGCAAAGAATGGTGAGGGTGGATCAATCCGGATTCATTCCGGGACATTCCACCTCCTACAGCCTGTGCAGAATGTTTGGGATGATGAAGGCTATACCAAGGGATGACGCTGTAGTGGCAGATCTTCTGGACGCCATAAAGGCATTCGACTCAGCTGAATGGCCGTTTCTGATGATGGTACTGCGTAGAATGGGAATGGGAGAATTGTTCATATCACTAGTCTCACTGCTTTATACACAACCATGTGTGAGGATCCAGGTGAATGGCTGATTAATATCGGCCATAAAGTTGGAATGGGGCACTCGACAGGGATGTCCCCTATCACCACTACTATTTGCATTAGCAATTGAGCCACTGGGTGGTGATCT
The DNA here is from genome assembly GCF_040938575.1 of Ambystoma mexicanum. Taxonomy (NCBI): domain Eukaryota; kingdom Metazoa; phylum Chordata; class Amphibia; order Caudata; family Ambystomatidae; genus Ambystoma; species Ambystoma mexicanum. The sequence goes on along the minus strand of NC_090932.1, from coordinate 1,160,076,982 downwards.
CCCTCTATGCTGACGATATGGTACTCTTTGTCAAAGATCCCAAGAACAACCTAGACCTGGTGATGCAGGATGTAATGACATTTGGTGACTTCTCTGGGCTAAGAATAAATGCTGCTAAGTCGGTCCTTTTACCACTAAATGTCAAGGTGGAACAGTGCATAGACAAGTGGGGGTTCCAATGGCAGGGAGACAATACGCGATCGTTAGTCAAGATGGAACTATTAGCTTGGTTCCTATACGTCTTCCTTAATATCCCACTAACGGTGCCTGCAGAATATTTCCGGAAACTGAAGTCGGTGACCCTTAGGTTTATTTGGGCCGGGAAACAACCTAGGATTTCTTGGGATAGGCTCACTATGCCAATAGGAGAGGGGAGCTTAGCACTCCCAGATTTTGAAACATACTACGAGGTAGCACAAGCAGGGTTTCTGCTATGCTGGTACTGGGACAAAGCAGATAGGAGACATGCAGAGGTGGAGAGGGAGTTGGAGTCACTGTTTCTCTTAAGATCAATTATTCTGATGGCACCCAACAGGGTTAATCAAGTAGATAATATGGTGGACCTGACCTGTAGAGCATGGACTTGGGTCAAACATAAGTCCAACAGCGAAGTTATCTACTCCCCGACTCTGCCGGTTGTTAGGCAGAATTGCATGCAGTAACCTCCGGGACCACTACACACAATTAGGACTACAGGTGTTAGCCAAACCAACCTTTGGTATAAATCTGTACCACACAGTTTTTGGTAGCGAGCTGAGCAGCCAGGCTTATCTCAAGAGTGAATGTGAGCAATAAAAGTGGTTACACAGAGGACTTTCAATCACAGTGGTTCAATGTTACTCACCGCTCCGGTGGTAGGTCAGGAATGCTGGATTCTAGGACCTTGGAGACGATAGTAATACAGGAATCGATGTTCAACCTCCAACGTTCCTGCTCCCCTGAATACGAAGATTCAGGCTTCCTCAAGGAGGGACTCTTTTCTACAATGTACCTCTCTGCTATTTCGATCTGAACAGGCAGAGATGTCAATTGGATAAAAGAGCGGGGAGAACACACACCGCCAAAACCCAATGCTGAAAAGGAATACAAAGAGGATTAGCAGTGTTGTAAGAACCAGTAATGAAACTCAAACAACAGTAGCAGAGAATATACCTAGATATGGTTTGGAGTGGAATTTCCCCTGGGATGGAGTTTGTCTACAAAGGAAGGTAAACCCAATTATAGAAGGAATTAATAGAAAGAGGTTCTGATTGAAGAATACCAACTAAAGCAACAGACCTGAGTTGTGGGGTTCTCAAGGGTTAATGAAGTCCAGGATGAAGTAAAAACGACAGGATAAAATAATAAACAGGTAAGTTAGTACAGGGAAGATACCCCGGGTGGCACGTGGGTCGCACTAGATTCGGGTTGGTGCAATCGCTGGAAAGCGTCAATATTGCACTTAGAAAGCGGTTCAGAAAGTCTTCCTGAGTGTCCCAAGAAATCAACTAATTGGAGAGGCTAACTGGAGAGGTCCAAGAACTTCCAACAGGGGTGGTTAATACATGTGGCGCAGTAGCAGTAGGGCGACACTGGCGGGTAATCAATATCATGTAACACAATAGTATCTCAGAGAGTATAATAGGAGCCTGTCGGAACAGCTGAGGGATTCTGGCAAGCTCTGCGAGTTGACTGCAACGGTAGTTGAAAGAGAAAACAAAACGCAGAGACGTACCGTGTTGTTCCCGAGGGGTGACGGCTACAAACAGGCAGAGAGAGAGAGGAGGCAGTCTAAGAGCGGTCCGGGTCGGTGCCGTAGATGAGGAAGAAACAATGCCAAAATCAGGAGCGGAATCAATCCAGGAGATGGGCATGGGTCGGTACCAAGAAATCAGTCGGAAAATATAGTCGAACAAACAAACGGACGTAACCGTGGCGGCGAGCCAAGCTCAATTAGCAGCAATGAGCCCACGGAAGATGGCAGCTTTTAAGCCGTAAGGGGGCGTGGCTTACATGCACGTTTACTATGTGCAAGGCGAGTCAGCTGACCCGAAGACAGCCGGAGGTTACACAGGCACCATGGCAACCTGTAGCGAACCCACAAGGGTGTCCGTGAGTGCGAAGCGGTCCGCAGAGGAGCCAATCCCTGCCGAACCGTAACATTCAAGTAAGCACTTATACTCAAGGTTTCTTGGTAAAACACTTATTAATTTATTACAGAATCATTTGGAAAACATTTCACTTGCAGAAGACAACTTATTATTATATGCCAATACACTTCAATACAAAACTCTCAGATTTTGAGACAGTTTGAGCTCCCCTGGAATAGGAGCCAAATGGCAGTTTAGTTACTTAGAAGTGAGCAAAAAGGCCAAAGTAAGTAGAATAGATCACATATACTTGTTAGACAGTGCAAATTGTTGTGATGTCTTATGGGAAGCAGGGAGCCTTCAATGCTTTCCCATATGATGTTGTCACAGCCCTGTGTGATGTCATGGAATGTTCTGGTTGCATCTTGCGATAATGTTCTAAGTTGGTCAGTTGGAGGAAAGTGCTGAAGGAGAGGAGCCTCTGAGTGTTGGGGGTCTTCTTCCTTTATATGTAACCTAAATAAATACTGTTACATTGCTTACCTGACTGCGCCAGCCTCTTCATAACAATGGCGACGAGGATCGGATAAGAGGTCCCCGCAGACAGGTCAAAGGAGACCCCCAGCATCTGCCGGTGTCGAGTTGCGGCCTGCAGCGGGTGATTGCATCGCTCCTGACGTCTGCTTCGCCCGTGCCTCCTGTGAGCAGCCTGGAGGACGGAGTTGGGAAGTGCTCCGTGTGGTAGGAGCCCCCACTGGGGAGAAGTTGACGGCGCCGCCAGAGAAGAAAGTGACAGGCAGTGGGCTGCTGCGCCCCCCCCTTGCATCAAGCGGCCCGCCACAGAGAACGGCGGATGCTGAGGCCCCATTTCGGCGTCCCTGAAGAAACGATCGAAGCGGCCATGGGGGAAGGCTCAAGGAGGGCTGCTCCGCTCCCTAGTAGCGAGCCGAGCGGCCGTCGAGTGATCACGGCCTCAGGGAAGGTCGCTCCGCTTCCGTAGTAGCGTCGAGCGACCGCCGTGTCCCTGCAACATTTGCGCAAGTAAGTGCCTTTAGCTCCGGTTAGCGCCCCTGCTGATCCCGGCCCGCGACCCTGCGCACATACTCGCCAGCATGGGGAAGACGCCTGACTCCGCTACCGTATTCCCCCTAGCAGATGATCTGCGTGGGAGGGATGTGAGATACCGTAAAACTCTTAAAAGAGGAGCAAGTGAATTGGATTGTAGACTGCACTCGCAGTGCAGGAATATACCCGGGGGAAGGGACTCACATAGAGTAAGTCTATGTGAGCCTGCAGTTGAATTTGGCCATCCGAAATATGATTTCTTACCGCATTCAGTCCCAGATGTGAACTGTCACTGCGGATACACGCCTTGTTGAACTGGTGCAACAAACTTTGCAATGATTGAGCTGGAAGAAGTATACTTTGGCCACACTATTAAAAAAAAAAAAAAAAAAAAAAAAAAAAAAAAAAAACGGGGTGGGCGGGTGGCTAACAAACCTGATACAAAGACATGGCAGCTTTACCTGGCATATCTGGCCCGCCCATTTTCATACCCACTCCAGGTGCGGCGAAGATTGCTTGGCCCCAGTGGCGAAAAGGATTTATGCACTATATGAGGGCAGCTGGAGGAACAGCATATTCTAGTGAAAGAAAAGTGGCATTACTATTGCACTTCCTAGGTTATGAGGGACAGAGGATTTTCGAGACACTTCCTCAGTTGGAAAGGGGTGGAAGCGGGGATGACTTGAATGAATTTGAATCGGCTCTGCTCAAATTAGATAAGCATTTCAACCCCAAGAGAAGTACAATTTTGGAGCGATATAACTTCCACATGCGGATCCAGGCTCACGGGGAATCTGTTGAAGACTATGTCACTGCTCTCCGTCACCTTGCCCTGACATGCAAGTTTCAAGGAAGTTTTGATGAACATATCCGCGATCAATTCATGGCGCATTGCCACTCAAATAAGATACGTGAAGAACTTTGGCTGAAGGACGAGCCAAATTTGGATGAAGTACTGGACTTGGCCAAGCGTGTGGAGCACTCGCTGGCATGTGTTGCCAAGCTCTCCAAGACTGAGGGAAGTGACTCTAAGGAAAACAAGCAGGAGGTGCTGAATGTGGGTGAAGGGAAGAACAAAAGGAAAGGAAGGAACAGGCAGAAGGAAAGGAACAACGCAGAAGAAAAGAGAAGCCAAGTGTCGGCACAGAGAAGCGAAAAGATAGAGGAAAAAAGGGGCGAGAGATTGTGTTATCGATGTGCCAGTGCGACGCACTTTGCATCCTCTGTAGTGTGTCCAGGGCGAAAGGCTGTATGCAATAAATGCAAAAGGAGAGGACATATTTTCACGTGTTGCAAAAACTATCAGTTTGGCCAAACGGGCCAAAGGAAGATCTTGTTTGTAGATGATGAGGATGATGGAGCATCATCAGAAGAAAATACTGCATTGGCATTGACAAATGTTATTGTGAACACAGTTAATGTTGTAGCCAGTGGTGGAAACACGGATGATTGTGAGCGTCCCTATGCCGTGTTGACGGTGAATGGGTGTAAGGTGTCAATGATGGCAGATTCATGGTCAAAAGTTACGTTAGTGTCCAGGAGTGCTTTTGAAGGCGAGATGAAGGGGAAGGTATCAGCATTGTCTGAACCTGACATAAATCCGGGAGGCTACAACCAAGATAAAATTGATTTACTAGGATATGTGTGGAGTAGATTTGAATTTAAAGGTCGCAGTTGTGATGGGAAAGTGTATGTAACAAAAAAAGGAAAATCCTTATTAGGATGGAGAGAGCATAAGAATTTAGGAATCAGACTAGACCCAAACCACCCGGAGCAAGTTTTACAAGTATCAGAGGCATCCACGATGTCCTGCAAGTATGTGAGAGAGTTTAGTAAAGTGTTTGATGAGACTTTGGGAAGAATAAAGGGTTTTCAACATCAAATATTGCTAAAGAGGGGTAGTGTGCCCACCGTAGCCAAGCTCAGACCGGTGCCTTTTGCCTTACGGGACAGTGTTAAACAAGAATTGCAGAAATTGTTAAAGACAGGGGTGATCAAGAGAGCTGGGGGTGTTGAATGGGTTTCCCCAGTTGTAATAGTGAAGAAAAGTTCAGGGGACATAAGATTGTGCGTGGATATGCGTGAGTTGAATAAATGTGTGTTGGTGGACAGGCACCCGCTTCCCAACATGGGTGAGTTACTGACCATGGTCGGTGGGGGGAAGTATTTCTCCAAACTAGATATGACGTAGGCCTATCATCAGGTGGAGTTAGAGGAGACATGCAGAAAAGTTACAGCGTTTGTGACGCATGAGGGGGTGTTCCAGTTTAGGAGAATGCCTTTTGGGTTGGCATCTGCCTCCTCTGTGTTTCAGAAAATAATGGATCGCCTTTTGAGAGGGGTGAAGGGCGTGTTCTGTTTTCAGGATGATGTCTTGGTGAGTGGAGTGACTTTGGAGGAGCATGATGGGAGATTATACAAAGTGTTGAAGATATTTAAGGATAGGGGTATCACGCTGAGAGAAGAGAAGTGCAAATTTGCCGTGACAAATGTGGACTATTTGGGACATGAAGTATCGGGGGATGGGATCAGACCCAAAGAGGAGATGATAAATGCCATAAAGAGAGTTGAGAGACCCTGTAATAAGAGTGAATTGAGGTCTTTTCTCGGAATGACGGAATTTTATCAAAAATTTGTGGTGAATTATGCTGACAAAGTGCAAGAGATGAGAAAAGTTCTGAGGAAAGGTGTTGATTTTGTGTGGAATAGTCACTGTGATTTGGAATTTAATAGAATAAAGGAAGATATAAACTTAGCCCGTCCTTTGGGATGTTTTGACACGAGAAGACTGTCTATCATTACTGTAGATGCTAGTGAGTATGGACTTGGGGCGGTATTATCCCAGAAGCAGGATGATGGGTCTGAAGAGGTGATAGCACATGCATCGAGAGGTCTCAAGGGAGCAGAGATGAGATATTCGGTTCTCGAAAAGGAGGCATTAGCGTGCTTCTGGGCTGTAGAACGATTCAGGAATTTTGTGTGGGGAGTAGAATTTGTAATCCGTACAGATCACAAACCTCTTAAAGCTATATTCGAAAATAAGTTTCCCGCAGAGTGGCAGGCTGGGTCACTAGGATGCAGACACATTGTTTTAAGATGGAGGTCATTCCAGGAAAGGACAACATATTCGCGGATAATTTGTCGAGGGTGAGAGTTGCTGACTCTGATGTTGTGGACAGTGAAGAAATGGAATTAGTGTTTATTAATACCGACGGTATTGTGTCCAAACAGGAGTGGTTGGATGAGGTAAAGAAAGATGAGATCATGAGTAGGGTAATTCCATATGTGATGTCAACGGCATGGCCGAATAAAGGGGATCTGGCAGAGGGGGTGAAGCCGTTTTGGGAAGTGAAGGATGAGTTGTCTGTCATGGATGATATTTTATTCAGGTGGGGAAGAGCAGTGGTCCCGATAGGGTTGAGGAAAAAGGTGATAGAGCTAGCGCATTGTGGTCACATTGGCGTTACCAAAACCAAGGGGGTGTTGAGAGAAGAATATTGGTGGCCTGGGTTTGATAGAGAGATTGAGAATTACTTAGCTAATTGTCAATTTTGCATCAAGAGTGGAAAGGGAGTTGTGGCCAAGAAGCAGCCATTGGTGGATGTGGGCCTCCCATCAAGGATATGGAGCGAGATAGCCATGGATATTCTAGGTCCTATGGAGTTAGGTTACGGACGTGGAAAATTCATTGTTCTGGTTGTAGACCTGTTTTCTAGATGGGTGCATTTTAAGGTTGTGAGAAACATCACCGGAGAAAGTATGATAAAGATATTGCAGGAGATTTTTGCCAATGAAGGCCTACCGGAAAGTGAATTGACGGACAATGGTCCCCAGTTCATGGGTGGTAATTTTACCAGCTATTTAAGGAAGTGTGGAGTTGACCACAAAAGAACTTCATTGTACCATCCCGAATCCAATGGGGTAGTTGAAAGGATGAATAGGTGTGTGATGGAGAGTATTCGGATGGGTGAGGAGTGTGGTCTGGCTAAAGTAGCCATGATACAAAATAGGATCTGGGCTTTGAGGATGGCGCCACATGCGACAACAGGTCTGTGCCCGTTCGAGCTTATGAGGGGCAGGAAGCCATATTCCGTGGCATGTCCGCCATGGCTTGGTAGGAGTAGAGAAACGGATCTGGTTGTTGATGAAGTGAGAAAGTCATTGGTGAAGAAGAAATGCGAATGGGTCATGCGCGAAAATCTTAAGAGAGGGAAGAAAGAATTGCGCGTGGAGTGTGGAGATTGGGTCAGGATAAGGAAGGGAGTTCTCAAGAGGAAAGGAGAATCCCTTTATTCGGATCCTGTCAGAGTTGTGGCAGTCATGAAAGGAGCTGTACGTGTGACCGGAGGGCAAGTGTGGAATAAAGATAGAATTGCCACTGTGAGGAGAGCCCATGTATAGATGTGTGGAACGTCATGGGACTGTTGCTGGAGTGTCTTGTTGTTAGTTGGTGTGTCTCGGTTGTTTGGAAATAGTGCGTGTGGTTTTTCAATTGAATTAAACATTTAAGCTCATAGGGTAAGTTAAAAAAAAAAAAAAAAAATGAGAGAAAGGGAGATGTGTTGTGATGTCTTATGGGAAGCAGGGAGCCTTCAATACTTTCCCATATGATGTTGTGTCAGCCCTGTGTGATGTCATGGAATGTTCTGGTTGCATCTTGCGATAATGTTCTAAGTTGGTCAGTTGGAGGAAAGTGCTGAAGGAGAGGAGCCTCTGAGTGTTGGGGGTCTTCTTCCTTTATATGTAACCTAAATAAATACTGTTACATTGCTTACCTGACTGCGCCAGCCTCTTCATAACACAAATAGTTTCAGTTCACCAGAGGAGTTCAATTCAAGTCGATAGGCCAGGCCAAAGTCAATGGGCTAGTGTTCTGGATGGGAAAGAGCAGTTCTGGTATCAAACGGTAAAGTCTTTGCAAAAGTTCTCAGAAGTAGTTAGGCGAAAAATAATCATATGTTGGGTCGCAAGCTGATTCGGCCTGTAAGTTTGGAAAGTTTCACGAACTTTCACCGCGAGAGTGGCGCTCTCTCAACCGGGTTGGCACAGTACCTTAATATGAAGAACAAAATGCAGCTGAAGATGTTGGTTCCTGGCAGGTCCTGCAGATCTCACTGTTCCTGAGCCTCAGTCGTGGGGACAAGAGGGAGGACGTGAGGGGACTCGTGCACTGTACGGGGTCGTCAAAAAAGCAAACAAGATGGAGTCACTTCAGTTCCAGTAGCTGTAGCTTCAAGCACACAAGCTGGTATCCCTCTCCCTGATTAATCCTAACCAGCCTTGAGAATGGTATCCAGGTGGCTTACGAGTTGATTGGTCCCACAAACTCAAAGGAAGAAGTCGTCCTTGAAGGGGCTTCTCTGTCTAGATGAACTTGGCAATTCGGACCTGCAGCAGGGATTCACCCGGCAAACCAACGGTCCAGGAGTTGCAGCAGCCATCCTTTTCCAGCTCTTCTTCGGTTCTTTCGTTCCAGTGGTCGACTCTGCTTTCCGTTACAAGAGACTCGCCTTTTAAGCAGTTTTCTCCCTTTAATTCGAGCCTAGCTGTCACTCACCCAGCAGGGTGGCTGTCCTTGCCGGACAGTCAGCCAGCCAATCATGGCAGAGTGCATTTTGGTCTCCTAGGAGACTAAGCACAGGGCGTTTCGGGCACCTCCCTCACTTCCTGCCTTCCCCAGACACTCAGACGCCAGAGGCGGTCTTCAGTCCTGAAGACCGCCAAAGGCACACGAACAAAGGGACCAAACCAGGTTTGGCGCGCAGACACAAACACTAAGAGGACCTTTCCAAAAAGAAATAGCGAAAAAAAAAGACCGGGATCTGTTTAAACAAAGGGGCTTAAGGCGCCATCTTCAAAAACATGGCTCCCGTGATTTTTAGCTACCGGTGTTCGTGGTCGGGAAAAATCATGGTAGTTCGTTGTAAAACCACTGCCCCCAGCCTTTTCAATAGGAACGGGTAGCATTTGACAGCTACATGAGTATTTAGACACAGTGGATACTATGTAACCCCTCCAGCACTCCATTGTAAGATGGTGGGTGCTGGGTCTACGAATTTGGAAAGACTAGTAAAGTCAATTTCACTTTACATTCTCTGGGAAACAGTAGTTTATCCCAGAGAAGGCATTTAAACCTTTGGGAAGTCTAAAAGACATCCCTGCGTCACTGCACTGGGGGTGCTGTGTAACACACATGAAAAGATGATGCCTATGGAGTTATCTAAAACTCCATAATCAAAGAACACAAGTGAAAAACACACATCAAAATACATGAAAGAGTGGGGAAAAAGCTCACAGTCTATCCAGGTAAAGAAATCAAGTCCTCAACATCCAGCAAAGTTGCTGGTGGTCTCTAAGGAGAAGGGAATTAGTACATTTATGAGAATTCTCCCTAACAGCGGTCGTACACATACCAGGAATCCCACTGACGAGCGAAAGAAGCTATATCACCTTTATGAATAGGATGCAGGTTTCCTGTTTCCATGTCCTCTTCCAAAGGAAAACTTTTATAATGCTGGAAGAATTCAATGAAAGGGAAGAACTCACCTCTCTGGATGTGTTTCAATACTTTAGATTGAGAAGCTCCCTGAAACAGAAGTTCCCAACCTTC